>NW_026042327.1:1140229-1461638 GCF_023856365.1 Brienomyrus brachyistius | reverse complement strand
CCTGTGCCCTGTAACAAAAACATTTATGAAATGATGATCCCAGTCCATTGATTACTTAATTACTGCTAATTAAAACTAAATAATTATGTGGCAACTATCTTTACAAGTCTAAAATTTGCACAATTATACAATTTATATGCAAACAGAAAATTCACTGAAAAAGTAATAGTAATAGGTTGACATGCAATGATAAGGGCACTGAATATGAAATGTCATTTAAATGTTTACCTTGTGTTTATCTCCACCTTTTCTGTGTGGTGTGCGCCAAGAGAGTCTAGATGCAGACGCCTGTAGAGTGGAGCTCCACTGGAAATACGTCACCTCCACAGGAAATACATGATCTTTAAGGACGTACAGTGGAGCTCCGGTTAGGGGTACACTGTAAAAAATCTTATGTATCTACTTAAAAAAACTATGGCAACAATATTGCACATATTATTTTTAAGCAGTTTTTAAAGCTTGATTTTTTTAGAAGAATTTACTTGAATAAATCATGTAAAAAACCTTAAATTATTTAGCCAGACACATGATGGTTTTAACATTAGTGGAATAATCGTTTTTAGTTTAAGCAGATAAAACAAAATGTACTCATATGTATTAAGGAAAATTACTTAATATAAAAAAACATTTTACAATGAAATGAATACATAATGCATTTTGGTGTTAAACATTAACATAAACCGGGCGGCATGGTGGTGCAGTGGTTAGCACTGTCGCCTCACACCTCTGGGACCCGGGTTCGAGTCTCCGCCTGGGTCACATGTGTGCGGAGTTTGCATGTTCTCCCCGTGTCGTCGTGGGGTTTCCTCCGGGTACTCCGGTTTCCCCCCACAGTCCAAAAACATGCTGAGGCTTATTGGAGTTGCTGAATTGCCCATAGGTGTGCATGTGTGAGTGAATGGTGTGTGAGTGTGCCCTGCGATGGGCTGGCCCCCCATCCTGGGTTGTTCCCTGCCTCGTGCCCATTGATTCCGGGATAGGCTCCGGACCCCCCGCGACCCAATAGGATAAGCGGTTTGGAAAATGGATGGATGGATGGACATTAACATAAACATAAGCAGAAGGGAACAAGACACTACTGGGCACGATCATGAAATCACACGTGGGTAATTAGGGGGCGTGGCACACACGAGGAGCGGACGGGCCGGGCGTCACACACTAACCACTGCACCACCATGCCGCCCCTACCCAATAATAATGAAGCAAATATCAATCAAATAATGATAAAATATACCAACACCAATTTTATTCTTAAAAATCTGTCTGAGTGCTCCTCCTTTGGAAGAAAAAATTGTGAAAAGTTTAGGAGTGTAGTAATCCAAAATCTTAATAAATGTTGGCTCAAGGTGCAGAGTAGCAATTCTCCTAAACTCTTTTTTAAATAAAAAATTAAACACACAAACGCTGATTATAATTATGTTCAGTTGACAACCACATTATTGTCTGTGACGGTATTTAATGACAAAATGTAAAATCCCTACCTGGAGAATGTCAAACAGAGCAGGCCAGTGATCTTTAAATTCTGCAACAGTCGGGCACAATTCAACCACCTCATGTCTTCGGAGAGCAAGGGTTTTTGACATTTTTTCTTTCACCACAAGCTCCATTGTCATCTCAGAAGTTGCTGTTAAAATTATTATTCATAAAGAAAAGTACTTATAAGGGTTTACATTTAATGTAATGTTTGTGGAATATTTTTATTACATATTTTTAATCACCAAAATCATGAAATTGGAATGGTTTAAGCCTAGAAACCCAAT
Organism: Brienomyrus brachyistius; assembly: GCF_023856365.1. NCBI lineage: Eukaryota > Metazoa > Chordata > Actinopteri > Osteoglossiformes > Mormyridae > Brienomyrus > Brienomyrus brachyistius. The sequence continues at coordinate 1,459,878 of NW_026042327.1, read as the reverse complement.
ACTGCTAAACAAGTCTAAACATTTTTAAATATCGTTAAAGACTAATTTTAAATAAATTTGCATTATAGTAAATCTCAAATGTGTTCAAATAACTTCATTCAGGTCGAATTTTACATAGATTAATCAAAGAGAAAATGTAAATTGCTATAGATATCTTACTCTTTGTGGAGACTGATATTGCCTTAATGATTGCAAAGATGTTTGTATTCTTCAACTAGTCAAAAGCATGGTTATGTCCATATCAATTCCTGAAACGCAATCGTGTTGCTTCTATGGTGTTTGTGACTTGTTTTGTTTAAGAGGGCGCCTTCTAACGTCGAGGATGAATGAAAAAAATGCATATATTGCGTGAAATGATTAAACGCTAATTTAATACATCTTTACAATTTGAAGCGAATATATAAACACATCAACAGTCTTAAAAGTTAAGTATAATCATAGAAACTGCCCCATCTATCAAGCTCGATGCATGGCCATAATTATTTTTGCTTTAGCGACCAACATGTCCATATAGCCTCAGCACGTGCATGTGAGGAATTATGTCTAATGAGCTCGAGCTCAGATTTTCACATCAAATAACATCGCATAATTGTAAACCTTTATTTTAAAAGACCTGGTTGAACATAGTTACTGTTTCACATGCCAAAATGTCGTTCAGATTCAAAAATCAGTGTAAAACAATTCCTGTACTATAGCGTGAATAAGCGGTGTCCTGAGGAGCTTATTTAAGAAATCAAAATAAAATGTAAAAAATAGTAAGGGGCTTAATTTACCTCTTAATATTTTACACTGATCGTCTGCTCCTTCAAAACGCCGTCTGACCACAGCCATTGTTGAGATTCAAATGAAGGTGACTCAATCAAACCCAGATAATTGGACCAATTCTCTTAAAATAAATATGAAGCCTTTTTTCCTCAAATTTTTAGCCTAAACGGTTCCTCAAATTAAGCCTAAAAATTGCACTCATTTCCTTAAAAAAATAGTTACATTTTTTTTCTTGATTTTATTAGTGAAATGTTCTCAATATATTATAAGAAACACAGAAAACCTATTTTTTTATTAAATATGCACATTATTTTTTAATAATTACATCAATTTTTTTATGAAAATTACAAGCCTCATTATTCATTTTTTAAAGTGTAGGATATGGGCGGTCTTATTATTTCGAAACGTATAAAACGTGACATGTTCTTATCATATTAGCTTTATATTTGTTTTTATATAACAACGCAAACGGAATGACAAGCGGTTTCAGACGAGAACAGCGTATTTTACTTTTCATTTCAAATAAAACGCGGGGTTGCCAACTTCGGCTAGCTGGCTGGGGTGAGATTTTCAGTTCGAGTTGTCAGCACACGTATGTAACAGTTCGTACCTTGTAAATAGTCTGCTTTTGTATTTAACCGTGTAAATTGGACGTAATTTGAGGTGTATAATGGAATAATGTAGTAAGATTTCCGTAATATGTCCTGCGTGAGTCTGAAAGCATATCATGCCAGATGCTTAAGATCTGGCAACCATGAAAACGTACGTTTTTTTTGTTTCAACTGATTTATATAACATATAACATTACTTTATACAGTTGTTAAAAAGGCGGAAACTTCAACGAACATGAAATCACCTGAAAGAGAGGTTTTTTGGCTCTATATACTCATAAAATTGTTGCCTTGGGGTAATTATTTTGATGTTGAAAATGCTAAAATAGAATGGTTGCAATTCCTGCTTCTGATAGCCGTTTTCAATGTTTGGATTTTTTTTTCTTGATAATGGGTATAAATCCCTTATTGGTCTTTTTCTTTGAACATATTTGAGAATTTCAGGTGAAACATTTAAGAGCGAACAGTAGCAAATAAAAATATTGCAAATATTTATTTTAATATTTTTATTTTAATATTCAGAGAGAGCAGGCCAGGTGGCACTATAGCCTGTGCACTTTTTCTTTATTTTTGCATTAATGGCATTACTGATTTTAGTTTCCAGGTGAATGAACATGTTTATGTTTCAAATAAGAGTGAAATCTTTGTCACTGTGCACTGCACAGTCAGACCTTAACCCCGTTCCTTAACATTGGTTTAATTTCATTTTGGTGAACATAATGACTTTCAGAAATCGAAGGGAAACTTTAAACATTATTCTTTGTACTTTTCATTTTAGTCGACTAAATCAACTGGTTTTACTCAACTGTAATCTTATGAAATTTAGATGACCAAAACAAGACTATAACTAAAATATTTTAGATGACCAAATTATCACTGAAACTAAATTACATTTTAGTTAAAATTCTATAACTAAAACTAAAGAAAAATTTGTCAAAATTAACACTGGTTCGTATTAAGTGGGTAACTTTTGCCAAGCGATACATTTTATTGACCGGGGGAGGGGGGGCGCCACTAGAATTAATACCATACAGGAGAATGCTCGGTATGCCATATGCCCTGTATATGTATATCCTGTAGCTGCAGTGAGTATATTAGCATTATTGTTGATATGTGTACTGCCACTATAACAAGTACGTATATATATGTGATAGTAAAACTTTCTGGGCATCTACATTGATAAAACTTAGGTGATAGCACTGTTTTCTTATTAAATACAATTATTTGATTGAACCGGCTTATGTATTTGCTCTTTAAGAGGTTTAAACTGTTGTCTGGTGTGCTGTAGTGCAACCTGTCTGACCGAAACCTATTTCTCCTCTCAGCACTAGGCGAATGGAAAAAGCCGTGAGCTGGACAGACGACGAGTACTGGGCAGCTTGGAATAAGTGGGATGAGGTGATTGATTGGGGAGTTAAAGGGTCTTCACCCACAACACCTCCCTCTATCTAGGCTGGCACCAGCACTGGAGATGTGGATGTTGGGGTGGAACATCACCAGCAGCCAGTATTCAAATGTGTGTATTTCAGAGCTTTTTTTTTAACATGAGTTGGAGACAGTCTGATCATAATTGGAGTTTAAAAAACTGACTGAATAACAGCAGAATATTTGCTGTAATCATATTACAATGTACAATAAAGAGAAATGTTTCTGTGCAACAGGCTAGCAAAAGAAACTGGTTTTGAGGATGAGACTCCATCTGTGTGTCCAGCCTCAGCCTCAACAAGCCGTGCAGAACGTAAATGACAGGGAGGAAGAAGCCCCAGTTCTGTCTAACATGTCATCTTGGAGGGAACCTGTTACTCAGGAACAAAGGGAGACAAAAAGGCTTAAGGACCCATTCTCCGTGCCTGGATATGAGACCCACCACTGGCCCAGAGAAAGATACTGGTCGCGACAGCCAGCAAAGACCTCCATAGACGAAAACATCATCCTGGACTCAGTAGACAAGTAAAGAATGAGATAATCAATGCCAAACTCAAATATAAGAATAGACTGGAGCAAGAGTTCAGTACAATGAACACCAAACAGGCCTTTTGGTTACTCACTGGTCAAATACCCTACCATGACCTTCATCCCATAGGCACTGATCTTACAACTTTTGCTGACTCCTTAAACTCCTTCTATACAATGTTTGATAAGCAGGACTACTCTGCTGTCTGTGAGGAGCTGCTCAATGACCTTCCCTCTGATGATCCTACAAACCCTCTCTTTACTGTAGAGGACGTGAGGCAGCAGCTAAGCACATGCAAAGCTGGCCAGGCCGCTGGACCTGATCGTGTACCAGCTAATGTTTTGAAGTTATTCGCCACAGAAAAAGCTCCCATCCTTCATTCCATCCTGTGAAACTCATATAGATTGGTGATCATTCCTACAATTTGGAAAACTTCTACCATCGTCCCGGGTACTAAGAAACCTCGTCCCTCTGAGCTAAATCATTACCGGCCAGTAGCACTCACATCGATAATAATGAAATGCCTAAAAAAAATTATACTTCATATCATCCAGCCAGCTGTCAGACCGCAGCTGGACTCATACCAGTTTGCCTCTTAGGTGAAGAGCGGAACAGAGGGTACTGTAGTATGTCTCCTCCACTCCCTTCTCCAACACCTTGAATCTCCTGGCACCTTCGCTACTGTCCTCTACGCTACTGTGTGACGTATTGCTGTAATGCATTTTTTTTTTTTAAACTTCCCATTCATTTGTGTTCCTGCCACTCTATAGCTAAGTACAAACATTAAATGCCAAAGGCATAGCGGAAACTCGATGAGCGCATTTGACTGTGAGCTCGATGAGCTTCTCCTGGACTGTGAGTGTTAATGTCTCGGCCCCAAGATGCATTTTACCATAGATTACACAGATCCATTCATGTCACTTTTGCAGGCTTGCTTATAATTTGCTGAGCTTCCATTGTGAGTCAAGTGTCCCGGTCATAAGCTCAGGTCTGCCGGTTGCCCCACTGGCCAAACGCCCACGGCCGTGACTTTCTGAGCTGGATATCGTGGTTTTAAGTCCCATCTGGGGTGATTCTTTTTTTACTTTTCCCTGCTGCCTTCTACTCTGTGATATAATAAATATTGCAATAAGTTTCATCTTCATTTTCAATTAATCAAACTGTATGAAAACTATATTTGCAGCAATTACAGCTTTGCAGTCCTTTGCCTGTCCGTTTATGACAATATTAGGGGAAATTTCAATCCTGCTATTCCCAGAGGTGGGACTGACTTGATATTTTCTCTGACCTCATGGTGAAGCTGGTCTCACATGAGCTTGATAGGCTGGAGATGTGATGATTCTGTAGGCCAGTCAAGCAGGACAGTTCTCTGGATTCCTCATCTTTCACCAGTGTGCTTTGAATCAGCCTTGCTGCTTGATAGAAGTGCTGACCACAGGGGGTGGCATGAGTTGTAAAACAGAGCGGTAACCTTGCTGGTTCATTGCACCTTGTACTCTGTGTAAATCACCCACCTTACCAGCACCAAAGCAGTCCCATACCATTTTACTCCCTCTGCCATGCTAGGCAGAAGCATGGCAGCTATTCTTTTAAGTTGTGCTTCTAAGGCCAGCATACAAGTTGTATTTTCCCTGTTGAAAAAAAACACTGGTAGAGATGGCACAACGAGGCACTGAAGGTTTGAGCCTTTTTAACCATTATATTGAAAACTGGTTCACTACTCGAAGACACAGTGCACATGGGTGACATTTCGTGGTTAAAGTACCACTCCTGATTATATATATATATATATATATATATATATATATATATATATATATATATACAGGTATGAATGCATTTGACTGTGTGTGTATGTGTGTGTGTGTGTGTGCAAACTGACAGACTGGGAAAATGAATTCAGAAGTTTTGTTTTGTTGAAAGTAAATTCATTTTTAGAAAAAATTAGTCACAAACGAAAACAAAAGAAACTGATGGATATTTCTCTCTTTCCTATCAAGAGAAATAATAATAAAAGCAGACTTAGTTATTGAATTTATATAAAGAATAACAAACTATCTTCCATTCTTTACGGTCCCCTTTGCCAAGTTTAATGCCCTTTCTTGTCAATGACCATCATGAGCCTGCAAGTATATAAGATTCTAACAGGTCGAGATGCTGTTCAGTTGTTCAGGTCGAAATGGCTGCTTCAATATTAGTTTAAATACTAGAACTCATGGCCATAGATGGAAATTAGTGGGAGAACATTTTAAACTGAACTTGAGAAAACACTTTTACACAGCGTGTAGTTAGAGTATGGAACAGTCTTCCTGTTCATGTAGTGCAAGCTAAAAGCCTGGGTTCCTTTAAATCAGAGCTAGATAAGATTTCAAAAATTCTGAACTATTAGTCAAGTTCTCCCCAAACGTGCTTGATGAGCCGAATGGCCTCCTCTCGTTTGTAAATTTCTTATGCTCTTATTATTTTTCAGTCCAAACTTGGTACCTATTTGGAATAATAGATATATTACCCACAGAAATCAGTCCCCGTACCATGAACGTTGGGTAGAGAAGAACGTCTGGTCAGCTTTGCATCTATTGGACATCACAAGAAATGTTCTGTTTTTTGAAAACTTTTGTTTAAAACATAATAGTGTCATGCCCGGCTCGTCCGCTCCTCCTGTGTGCCACGCCCCCTGATTACCCACGTGTTTTCTCCCGATTGTACCCAGCTGTATCCAGTTCATTTGCTCAGTCCTGTCTATTTCAGTCCGTGTCTTACCTGAGTCCTTCGTCCGTCATTGATGTTTGTGAGAGTCAATGCCTGTTTCCCGTCCTGCTCCCAATAAATCCCCGTTTTCCCCGTATCCCGCTTGCCTGCCTGCTCCTTGCCCGCACGATCGCCGCTCTGCCCGCGATCGCTGCCGATCTCCTGTGACAGAATGACGGACCCCAACAAGGCGAAATACATCTCCGAGGAGGAGTACTTCCGCCTCGGAGACCAGGTAGCGTACTGGAGATCCCAACCCGGAATCATTGAGGATCGTCCAGCGTGGAGCCTCGTCCGCTGGTGTGAGAAGACCCTCGGCCAGCTAGCCCTCGACCTAGAAGCCCGCTTGGCCGAGGAGCTGCGCGAGGGTCTCCTGCGGATAGCTCAGCTCCGGACCAAGCGCTCCGTCGCTCCCAGCGAGCGGGGACCAATCCTTCCGCCGTCCGCATTGGCGGACGTAGCTCCACCTCCCGCCGCTACCAAGAGCCGGAGGAGGAGACGGAAGGAACCGGCGATCGCCCCGACGATCGCCTTAAGGGCATGTGCCCTCATCCCGGCAGCCCTCCCAGAGGAGGATCGGGATGTCTCCCCAATCGCCCGGATGGTCCCTAGCTTTGCTAAGCTGTCTCCCCAGGCAGCCTCTCCTGTCCGGAGAGCACCGGTCCCGGCTACGCCGGCGGAACGGCCGCCGCCACCCGCGGACCCCGCTCCCACGCGGCGGCCGCCGCCCGCGGACCCCGCTCCCGCGCAGCCGCCTTCGCTGCCGCCCGCGCAGCCGCCTTCGCTGCCACCTTCGCCTGCTGCAGCTCCCGGGCAGGCGCCCCCACTGCAGCAGCCTGCAGCTCCCGGGCAGGCGCCCCCACTGCAGCAGCCTGCAGCTCCCGGGCAGGCGCCCCCACTGCAGCAGCCTGCAGCTCCCGGGCAGGCGCCCCCACTGCAGCAACCTGCAGCTCCCGGGCAGGCGCCCCCACTGCAGCAAGCTCCTGTTCCTGACCGCGCTCCTGTTCCTGACCGCGCTCCTGTTCCTGTCCCGGCGCCCCCTTCGCCTGCTGCAGCTCCCGGGCAGGCGCCCCCACTGCAGCAACCTGCAGCTCCCGGGCAGGCGCCCCCACTGCAGCAAGCTCCTGTTCCTGACCGCGCTCCTGTTCCTGACCGCGCTCCTGTTCCTGACCCGGCGCCCCCTCCGCCTGCAGCAGCTCCCGAGGCGCCCCCTCCGCCTGCAGCAGCTCCCGAGGCGCCCCCTCCGCCTGCAGCAGCTCCCGAGGCGCTCCGAATGACTTTACTTCCTGGCCCCGTTCCTACTCCCGCTCTAAGTCCCTTGACCCCGGTTCCCGAGGAGGTCCCCGAAGACTCCACCGCAGCTCCTCCCTCTCTGGAGGTGGAGGAGCTGGAATGGGACCCCTCGGGGACAGAACTTGTAACCCCTTGTCCCTCGTCCCGGCCACGTCGACCCCGACCTAGGGTCGGCCTGTCTGTGTCCCGCAAGGGGAGGGGACACAGACGCAGGGCTGGGGTCCCGCCCGCCCTGCCCCCTGGCTCGCCCTGCCTCGCCTGCGCTGGGGCTCGGTTGGCGCCTGCGGTTCCTGGCCCTCCGGGTCGGCTGTCGCCTGCGGGTCCCTCTCCGGTGCCTCGTCGCCCTGCCTCGCTCCCCTCTCCAGAGCCTGGTCGGCCGCCTGCGGGCTCCCCGACGGCGGCTCCTCGGTTGCCTGCGGGGCCCCTACCTCCGGCCCTCCACCGGACGTCGCCGCCTGCTGCGGCTCCCCCCTCCTCCGGGCCTTTGCCGTGGGCCCCTCCTGCTCCCTCGTCCCCTTCCCCGGTGCTCCCTCCTGCTCCCTCCCTGGCCCCTCCGCGGGTCCCTCGCCCTGTCTCCTCGGCCCCTTCTCGGTCCCCTCCGGCTCCGGCCTCCCGGCCGTCTGCGGCCCCTCCGGCTGCCGCCCGTCGCCCGCTGGGGCTCCCACGGGCTCCCCTTTGTTCCCCCGCCTTCTCTCCCTTCTCTCCTGCCCTGGTCCCTCCTTCGTTTGCTTCCCCTTTCTTTGTCCCGCCTGTCTCTGCTCCCCCTCGCTTTGTTCCTCCCGTCTCTGCTCCTCGTCCTCCTCTGTTCCCTTCGTTCACTCCTGGTCCTTTTGTTCCTCCTGTTCCCGCTGTGTCTCCCTTCCTGATCTGTCTCTCTGCCTTCCCGTCCCTTTGTCAGCTCCTGTCTCATGTCCTGTCTCTTGCCCTGTTCTGTGCCTCGGTCCTGTTTCCCGTCTCTCGTTGATGGTTCTGTTTTTTTGCTCCAGGTCCCGGTTCCCGTGTCCCGTCCGTCGCCCCCTTCCTTGGCGCGCCCGGAGAAGCGCGCCTTTGGGGGGGGGTTCTGTCATGCCCGGCTCGTCCGCTCCTCCTGTGTGCCACGCCCCCTGATTACCCACGTGTTTTCTCCCGATTGTACCCAGCTGTATCCAGTTCATTTGCTCAGTCCTGTCTATTTCAGTCCGTGTCTTACCTGAGTCCTTCGTCCGTCATTGATGTTTGTGAGAGTCAATGCCTGTTTCCCGTCCTGCTCCCAATAAATCCCCGTTTTCCCCGTATCCCGCTTGCCTGCCTGCTCCTTGCCCGCACGATCGCCGCTCTGCCCGCGATCGCTGCCGATCTCCTGTGACAAATAGTTTATTAAAAAAGAATTTGATATTGTTCTAAAGGCTATTCCAGCTGGTCAGGAAACTTTTAAACAATTCTCCCCTCGTCCTATTTCATAGCCTCCCTCCTCTCCAATTCAATGGTATTATTTTATAAGGAGGGTAAATTCCTAAATAAAATTATTAGACATAATATTATTAGACATTACTTACGAACTATTTCATCACCTTTCCAATAAAAATTCAAATTAACCAGTACACACATTTGCACTAAATATATTTATTATCCAATACCCCCCAAAGTCAGAGTTACAGTTTAAAGTATTCAATGCTATATATCACTGTAGTGAATTTCTTCATGCTAAATTTAACTTTGATAATAATACTTGCACCTTTTAAAATAATGACATAGAAACTTTGGACCACTTGTTCTCTTGTTGCTTCTCAACAGGTACAAAATTTCATTTCTTGACTTCCTTTACTTGTAATGATATTATCTTTGGTGTTGTCTTAAATGATGATACGCTTTATCTTTTACTCAATAAAATTATATTGTTGGGAAAATCTATATTCATAAAACAAGATTCTTCAAAACTCCTCCAAACTTTTTTTTTTATCTTCAAAAAAGAACTTTCTCAGTTCTTCACAGCTTTGACGTTAATGAGGAAAAAAGCTGCAGTGAAACTTTTGCAAAGGATAAGGGGCCAAACTTTTAGTCCGTAGTACGTGGCGATCATCAGTCGAATTATGCACTGCTTTTTGGAGCTACAAACGTTCCTGTTAACTTCAGGGATAACAAAAAGCCGGCTGATGATCGGGAGATGAACTAGACGTTTTGAGTTGTATGCACGTATGGAATGCAATCCAGCAGGTCAGGTATCGTGAACGAAACACGTAATTTTGAAATTACTCAAGTTGATTCACCCCCCCCCCCTCCAGCATACGCACACGTACGCAAAATTTGGTCAAATTTTTAGATCCCCACCCCTTCCGTGTAGTAATGTGAATTACTGTTTATGTTTGGTTCCACATAGGATTGTGTTACAGCACGGACGGTTTAGTGTGACACACAAGAGAGCTGAAGCGGGATGTTTTGGCTGTATGTTGAGATTGCACATGGTGTAAGACCAATCTGAGTCGCATGACTTATTAATAAATCTTACTACCCCATTGGGTAGGAAATAGATATTCTGGAGTTGTCGTGAATGAGACCAGAATATAACATGGTGGCAGCGGAGCGGACAGCGGAGCCGACAGCGAAGTAAGCTGCACGGCCGTAGTGAACTCCCGAGATACGCCTGTCGGAGAGCGGAGCAACTAGCGGCTAATCGAGGTAGCACCGCCACGAGGCATGGAGGGCCTTAGAGCGCCGCCGACGCTGGTATTGGACTCCAGTAACCTTTCGCGGACATGGAAGACCTGGAGGGACGAGTTTATGCTCTATGTGGAGCTGACCATGGACTCAGATGGCGAACAGAAAAAAGTAAGCCTGTTCAGTTATCTCGTTGGAGAGAGCGGCAGGGAGCTGCTAGACACGCTAATGGGCGACACGGCGAGAGACCGGTGGACGGTTAAGGACATCATTGAGAAGTTTGACAATCATTGCAATCCTGTAGTTAATGAAACGGTGGAGCGTTATCGGTTCTTCACGAGAAACCAAGGCGCCAGTGAGACAATCGACAGCTATGTGACGGAGTTAAAGCTGCTGAAAAACGTGCAATTTTGGAGTACTAAGGGACTCACTGATTCGTGACAGGATTGTATGTGGACTTCACAACCCCAGTTTGAGGGAGAGACTGCTGCGTGAGAAGAACATGACACTGGATACATGCATACAGCACTGCAGAGCCGCGGAGCTGTCGCGGGAAAACAGCAAAACCATTTCGGGAGCTGCAGTGGAGGAGGTGCATGCTGTGCGTGGAGCTGCGCGCCAGAAACGGATCGGCGACGCAGTGGACTGTAAGCTTTGTGGCAGAACACATGAAAAAAAGAAAGAAAAATGTCCAGCATACAGGAAGAAATGTAAAAAGTGTGGCAGAGAAAACCACTTTGCAGTTAAATGCACGGCACATTCAGAGCAGAAAAGGAGGACGATTGTACACAACATGACAGCATGTGAGAGTGATGAGTATGAGGACGTTCTCTGTGTTACAGAGGCAGACACACATGGCTCAACTACAAAGATCACGGACAAAGTGAAAGGCACTCAACTCTTTGCAGGCATGTTGATGGGCAAAGAGATTGTAAATTTTCAGATTGACTGTGGTGCCAGTTGTAATGTAATGCCAATCCACATGCTAAGCCCGAACACACAGTTGGAAGACACACAGACTGTGTTGATGATGTACAACAAAAGTGAGATAAAGCCGTTGGGGAAATGCAAAGTTATGCTACGTAACCCGAGAAATCAGAAACGGTATCGGTTGGAGTTTCAAGTGGTTGACACAGACTGTAAAGTGCCGCTTCTGGGCAAAAGAGCCAGCGAAGCGATGAAGCTCATAAAAGTGCACTACGAAAACATCTTGAAACTGGACAGCATTGTTACTTCAGAGCACCCAACAGCCAATGAGTGGAACATGGATCAGATTAAAGCAGAGTACGCCGATGTCTTCACTGGAGATGGCTGTTTGGAGCGAGAGCTAAGGCTCGAGGTGGATGAAGCTGTGAAACCAGTGCAGTTACCAAAACGGCGTGTCCCTATCGCAATGATAAAGCCGTTAAAAAAGGAGCTTCAAGATCTTCAGCGCAGAGGGATCATTACACCAGTAGAATGCAGCACAGACTGGATCAGTGGGATGGTCGTGGTCCAAAAACAGAGTGGGGACCTAAGGGTGTGCATAGATCCAAAACCCTTAAACAAAGCCCTACAACGGAGCCACTTCCCACTGCCAACCATTGAGGACATTTTGCCAGAGCTGTCAAAGGCTAAAGTGTTCTCTGTCTGCGACGTGAAGAATGGATTCTGGCACGTGAAACTGGAGGAGGAGTCGAGCTACCTGACAACATTTTCGACTCCATTTGGACGCTACAGATGGCTGAGGATGCCAATGGGGATAAGTCCAGCTCCGGAAGTGTTCCAGAGAAAGCTCACACAAGCTTTGGATGGACTGGCAGGGATCTAGATCATTGCAGATGATGTGCTGATCACGGGTCAAGGGAACACATATACTGAAGCAGTACGTGACCATGACGAGAAGCTGAGACAGTTTTTGACTCGGTGCAGGCAGAAAAACATTAAGTTAAACGCAGACAAGTTTAAACTTAAACAGAAGGAGACTACGTACATTGGACATCAGCTGACATGCAATGGTTTGAAAATAGACCCAGAGAAGGTTAGGGCTATAGAGCAGATGCCCAGACCGACAGACGTGAAGTCCATTCAGTACAGAGTACAGAGACTGTTAGATATGGTGAATTACTTAGCAAAGTTTTGCCCACATCTGTCTGACCACTGCGACATACTGAGACAACTGACTCATAAAGACAGTGAGTGGAACAGGACGACTCGACATGACGACGCATTCCAGAGACTGAAAGAGACTATAGCAGGGGCTACAGTCCTGAAATACTACTACCCAGAGGAGGAGCTGACAGTGCAATGTGACGCTTCTGACAAAGGGTTAGGTGCAGCACTCACCCAGAAGGGTAAGCCAGTAGCTTTTGTGAGTAGAGCACTTACACGTACAGAGCAAGGTTATGCACAGATAGAAAAGGAGCTGTTGGCTGTAGTCTTCAGTATGGAGAAATTTCACCAGTATACATATGGTCGTAAGGTGGTAGTACACAGTGATCACAAACCCTTAGAGACTATCGTAAGGAAACCGTTGTTAAGTGCACCCAAACGGTTGCAAAGGATGCTTATGCACATTCAGAAATATGATTTGGATGTGGTGTATGTACCAGGTAAAGACATGTTATTAGCAGACACATTGAGCAGGGCATATCTGCCAGAGTGCTCACCACAGGGCTCCAGAGAGGAGGAAATAGAGAGCATTAACATGGTCACTCATGCACACATCTCACCAGACAGACTAAACAGAATAAGGACTGCTACACGAGAGGACAAAGCACTACAGATCCTCATAGACACGATTCACAAAGGGTGGCCGACTGACAAAAGAGACGCTGACGGTGACATCAGACCATACTTCGCGTTCCAGGATGAATTGAGTAGTCAGGATGGACTTGTGTTTAGAGGTGAACGTGTTGTTGTTCCGACTACCATGAGGCAGGAGATCATAGTTAGACTACATTCGACACACCTAGGGGTAGAAGGTTGTCTAAGGAGAGCCAGAGAGTGTGTGTATTGGCCAGGCATGAACGAACAGATTAAGACTCATGTGACTAAGTGCGACATCTGCAGGTCAGTTGACTACAGACAACAGAAAGAGACTTTAGTCCCACATGAGATCCCAACAAGACCATGGGCTAAGGTAGGCTCAGATCTGTTCATGTTTGACAACAAGGACTACCTTATCACAGTGGACTACTATTCAAACTTCTGGGAAATTGACTATCTCCCGGACACCAAGTCCACCACAGTGATTAGAAAGTTGAAGGCTCACTTTGCCAGACAGGGCATCCCGGACATTGTTGTTTCAGATAATGGACCACAGTATACGTCCAGTGAGTTTATGAGATTTAGTCGACTGTGGGATTTCCAGCACAAAACATCTTCACCAGGTTACCCTCAGAGTAACGGGAAGGCTGAATCAGCTGTGAAGACAGCAAAGAGGCTGCTGTTAAAGGCAAAGATGGCGGGACAGGACCCGTATCTTGCGATACTGGACCATCACAACACACCATCACAAGGCCTGGAGACCAGCCCAGCTCAGAGGCTGCTCAGCAGGAGGACACAGACGCTTTTGCCGACCAGGACGAGCCTGCTGAGGCCAAAAGTCATTCCAGCCCGGCGGGAGCTGGAGATGAAACAGAAACGCCAAAAGGTGTGCTATGACCGATCAGCCCGAGACATGGACTCCTTGAAGATAGGGGACAGTGTCAGAGTTCAGCCTTTTGACCGCCATTCCACTTGGAGCAAGGGAGTGGTGGTTGGGACTGTTGACCCGAGGTCTTATGAGGTTCGGTTGGACTCTGGAAGTGTCCTGAGGAGGAATCGGAGGCACCTGAGACACGCCGGCGTGATAAAACACGAAAAGGCCATGACGGACACGGAGGCACTGAGTAGCTCAGTGACGGCTCAGTCGGAAGCTCGTGAGCACCAGATCAGGACTGACGAGGTTTCAGGGGGTGTCACGACAAGGTCAGGCCGTACAGTGGTTCTGCCATGTCGGTACAGGGACTATGTTACCTACTGAGGACATAACAACCTTTATTGTTTGAGGGGAAGGGTTGTGTATTCTGTGAAAGTTGGGTTCCCTACAGCTTGCAGAATTGTAAATGTTTAAATAGGAAAATTATTTTATGTTCTTTGGTGTTTCATATTGTTTTCTCCCTGAGTAGGAAAAAAGGACTTTTGTTTGTGTCCAAATGAAAAGAAAAAACAAAAAGAGAAGGGATGTAGTAATGTGAATTACTGTTTATGTTTGGTTCCACATAGGATTGTGTTACAGCACGGACGGTTTAGTGTGACACACAAGAGAGCTGAAGCGGGATGTTTTGGCTGTATGTTGAGATTGCACGTGGTGTAAGACCAATCTGAGTCGCATGACTTATTAATAAATCTTACTACCCCGTTGGGTAGGAAATAGATATTCTGGAGTTGTCGTGAATGAGACCAGAATATAACATTCCGTGCGGAGGTACTGAAATGTATGGCCCCTAAAAGATCTGGGTTTCCCTTCATTTTCTGTTATTTCTTTTAGTTAAAAAAGTGCTTCGAAGCTCTATTTTGTATGTTCACCATCGTTTGTCTTTTCTTTATTCTCCCCTTTTATATGCTCAGGGTTTTGTGATACTACTACTTATATATTAATTGTTGCATTGTTTGTACATTTCTAAAAAAAAAAGAAAAAAAAAAAAAAGCCGGAGTTCTAGAACGCATTGCGTCAAACTGTCACTTACGTCTTTGCCCCTTCCTATACATGCTCTCTTTCTCTGGATTTACCCATTATTTCCACGCCTCTTCAATGACATTCACGACTGATACATATATGCTAAAAATGGATGATCTGGACTACAGTGAGTATATCCGTCTCAAGAACTAGCTATTAAACGCCATAGGCAGAAACCCACGGGATACCCCACCATCTAGCTAGGTACACACATAGTGTCGGGACGCTTTATTTCGCTATGTCGGAAACATGCGTGTGACTAATTAAACGACGCTCCTCAAAGCACAATGACAACTTGACTAAAGGTAACCATGCGCCTAGGCACACCCATTCTCGGCTCTATACAATTTGTGGAGCAACGAGCTATTAGACTGGACCTTTTAACTGTATATTATTGTTTTCTGTTTCGGCTGTCCAACAACGGACTGAACTGTCCCGTTGACAGCGAAATTGTTGTGCTAATTAGACAACTGTGCGAAGCGGAGTTACTGGCTTAACAGGGTAACTTTGTGAGTAACTTGATGACGTGAGGCGTAACTTTGCGATTAACCCGTACTACAAAAGGTGGTTAGGTTTTAGTCGAGGCATGCTGCTATGGCAGTTTACGCTGCGTCTCAAACCTGCTCCGAGTAGTTTATGTTCTCGGTTAAGTCGAGGTTTCTGCGTAAGCCAGCCCTGTATGAGCACCGCCCCTCCAAGAACAATTTCTCCGAAGACAATGCCGGCGTACTTGGATGATCCTGTAGCGCGCGAATCGTGAGGGACTCTCTCTGTCAATATGTATGAAACGGAGCAATGACATATAATATGCATACAATGTATCAATGAATAACTGTTAGAGAGTATTCTGAAAACCCAATGGGTGTGCATTGTTCCCTGTTGTCCACTGATCAAAGCACACTGCACTAGATGTGCTTGTCTTGTCTAGTTTTAAAGTTATTAACCTATTCATGTATTGTCCCGTTGCATTTATATGGATACGTACGAACATTTAAAAATTAATTACAATTCGTACGTAAAGCAATCTGGGAAACAAAGGGGTGTGCAACAGTCGCCATGAGGCCAAAATGCTAAACCAGCCTGTCATTACAGCATTATTAGCTATTAACACGATTTGGCACAAATCACGAAATGGTTTGAAGCGCAAAAATAATCGATGTGCATCGTTGTCTGTGTACTGGACACAATTCTCTCATAAAAAACGCCCCACCCTACTTCCGTTAAACGTTATTAAAGCCAGAAAACTGAATATCGAATATGAGGCTAACTTAACCGCGGTGACAGGTTCATAATCGTTTTCCCACTGCACATATGCTTCTGTTTTGTCCTGTTGTAAATCATTTGTTTATTAAACAATGGCTCACCTTCTATAAGTGTAATATTAACAGACACATTATCGTATTAGCTGTAAAACAAAGAAACACTGGCCAGACACAACAAATCTTTCATAATGAGTAGAAATATAAATACATAGCCCTGCCACTTGACATGATGTTATTATATCTCATCTTGACTTGCTGCCACGTATGCTTTCCACTACTATTGTATTTGAAATCGGATCAGTTAAGTTATTGTTAACATTAGGTTTACATTATGACCAACATCACAGTAATGGAAGTTTAGGGAGCATCACATTACTTAACAGCAAATAATAGCTGGGTGACTTCTGAACTGTGTCGCCTCTGTGAGCCTTTGTAGTTATTATCAGTATTTAAATTTTTTCACACAACACTTCATAGTCTAATACTCAGTCGTGAGATATTTTAGACCACGTTTTATGAGCATGAAAACGTACTTATGCATTTACTCGGTCGGCAGTACCTTGCCAACAAGCCTGCCTGCTTTTCTTGACTGCAGTGGTATTGGACTTTCTTTGCAGTGTTGATTTAAACTCCTCATAGCCCTGTATAATTATCATGCAGTCTTCCTGCGTGAAATATAGAGATCGCGCCATGAGTCAAACGGCGACTTACGCTGCCGAACGTGCTCCATTTATGTGAACGCGCACAAACTCCAGTTCAGTTAACGCCGATGGAACAAATCAACTTCTTAACTGGCGTCGTAGTACTGATTAGCACCGATTCAGACATCCCGATGAACAAATATGAAGTTCATTTAAACTGTGGTACCTTAAATCCGTCAAGTTACCCCGATAAGCCAGTAACCCTGATTCGTAGTACAGGCCACTGATCACAAGCCGGTGTAAACGTATTGTTTAAACGCCGCTGTTGCATTACCAGGGGGAGAGGTTGACTTGCTGGTTAGCTATAAAAACAGACGTTAGTGCAGCTCCACGTTAATGGTGCGGTCATCATGGCTTATAAATGCTTATTATCGTTCATCATTGTTTGTGTCAGTAACGATAACATAAACAGGGGTAGGCACCAGGAGAACATCATTGGCTCTTGCATCGATTACTTTTCCCGTAACACCCTTTAGATTGTTTCCCTGAAGGGCAGCAAACCGACAATTTCGGTGTGATTGAGCTGATCACGTGTGCATGGGGAGGGAATGCGGACCACATGACCTTCCCGGCGAGCTCAGCACATCCAGCATCGCTTCGCAAATACAATCAAAATGTTTTATCTTTATTCACACTTTCTATCTTTATTCATTATCTCTACGATCTCACTGCTGGACGAATGCCTGGCATTCAGAGCATTCTTTATTAGCCATTTGCCTTTGGATGCAGTTTATTTGCATGCCCCAAAGCTTCCAGGCATCAGTAATTGCTTCCCACGTTACTCCGGTCCTGGGGTCTTCTGTAACTGCCCTTTGGGATTACATATATTCAGCATATGCTTTTGTCCGAAGTGATGAGAGTTTGGGGTCAGAGCACTTGGGTCTAAGGGACTTGCTCAAGGGCTTAACAATGTTACGATTACTCTGCCATGGGAGTTGAACCAACAACCAAACTGGCAGAGATTGCCAACCTGCTGAGCTCCACACCCGCTGACGATCTCCTTTTCCTGTCTGCTGCAGTCTCCATGGACCTGAGTCCAGAGAAGCACTCTGAACTTGAGGACATCCGGCTGAGGAAAGGAGCCCTTCTGCTGGAGATCCAGAGGCTGTGGGAGGCGCTGAGAGAGGCCCTCATGGAAGTGGAGGGCCTTGAATCCAGCACCAAACGCAGCCAAATCTTAGAAAAGAATAGGCATGTCGCCATGGGAAGAAAGAAATTCAACATGGACCCTAAGAAGGGTATCCTGTTCATGGTACAAAACAATCTTCTCCGGCACACGTCTGAGGACATCGCCCAGCTCCTATACAAGGGAGAGGGGCTGAACAAAACAGCCATTGGGGATTACCTGGGTGAGAGAGACGACTTTAATATTCAAGTCCTCCAAACATTTCTTGGGCTTCATGAATTTTCAGGGTTCAACCTGGTACAGGCTCTCAGGCAGTTCCTCTGGAGTTTCCGTCTGCCAGGAGAAGCACAAAAGATTGACAGGATGATGGAGGCCTTTGCGCAGAGGTACTGTCAATGTAATCCTGGAGTCTTCCAGAACATTGACACCTGCTATGTACTTTCATTTTCCATAATCATGCTAAACACTAGCCTTCATAATCCAAATGTGAGAGACAAGCCCAGTGTGGACAGGTTCATCTCTATGTATCGAGGAATCAATGATGGAGGCAACCTGCCAGATGAACTCCTCCGAAATCTTTATGAGAGCATAAAGAATGAGCCATTCAAGATTCCTGAAGACAATGAGAACAATGCCTTCTTCAACCCTGACAGAGAGGGTTGGCTCTTCAAACTGGGAGGAGGACGGGTGAAAACATGGAAAAGGCGGTGGTTCATCCTGATGGATAACTGCCTTTACTACTTTAAACATACTACGGATAAGAAACCCAGGGTGATCATTCCGCTGGAGAATCTGAGCATCCGTGAGGTGAAGGATCTCAGGAAGCCTAACTGCTTTGAACTGTACATCCCTAACAACAGCAGACAGCTGATGAAAGCCTGCAAAACGGAGGCGGACGGCCGCCTGGTAGAGGGCAATCATGTGGTGTACCGCATCTCGGCGCCAACCCCTGAGGAGAAGGACAAGTGGATACAGAGCATCACTGCTGCTGTGAGCGCTGACCCTTTTTATGAGATGCTGGCAGCAAGAAAAACACGGCTCTCTTAAAACAGGGGTGTCAGACTCATTTTCACCCTGCGCCACATCAGCATCATAGTTGTCACCTTATTCGGCCCTCAGGAAACGACCATGTCCCCCACAGACGTCCCGATGTCATGTACTTGGTGCCAGAATTATAGAACACACAGGACTATTTGTGCCAGATTCCAGAGGAAGAAGTCAACCACTGTGAAAATGACTGCATTCACCGACGTGACATTGCTTGTGATGATGATGTCTTCACGTTGTGCACCTCTGTCATGGCAGAGAATGGTCTTGATGTTCCTCTGGATGCTTATAAGGCAATTGACCTCTACCTGCGCCTACGAGAAGAATGATCAGTTCTTCTACACATTGAACGATAAAGACTGTGTGAATATGCTTGGATGTGCTATTGCAGAAAGTATTTATTTCAGAACAAGGAACTTTGCACAAAACAACTGACTATTTGACTATGATCGCCCACTCAAACATTTGGGCCCAGAATTGTTGTTGCAGACATTCTTTGTCTTTATAATGTGGTCTCACAAAGTAATGTTTAACCTTAAGGTAGCATGACCGAATTCCAGGTTTTGTTTTGATGCGACTTATTGTTCATTACAGATTTTATCATCGAAATGCCCTGTCCTTTTTTTGTATAAATGTGAAATTAAATGTTATTTGCAGTGTATTGCTGATCTTTATGTCAGAGTACCTTTTTTTCTGAGAATCCACACTGCTGTAAATTTGCATCAACATGATTGGGATTGGGATGGAAAAATTATTTTCCATCTTAACCCATATTCTAAGCATATTGATTTCTGTGATAAATTTTACTTTTACAGCAGTATGATTTCAGACACTAACAGCAATTCATTTTTCAACCAGTAATTGTTAATGTGATAGGAATTGCATTCAACAGCAAATGCGTTCAACTTAACCAAATGTATAAATCTTACATATTCTGATGATTCGATATTCCCCCGACGTCTGTGTGATGTATTTCAGCAACAACACGCAGTTAATGAGATCACTATGTGGAATTTAGCCGACTGTTATTTTCCTGATTAGGATATATCACCCATGATTGGGGTATACTATATATCAAGGGTCAGCAACCTTTTTTAAACTGAGAGCTACTTCACGGGTACTGAGCCATACAAAGGCTACCAGAACAGACTTTACCTAAACTTATCTAAACTTCATGTAGAATAAACACGTTTTAAATGCTTTTTTGGATATTGTCATTTTCAAATCTATATAAATACAAATGTGATTAAAGAAGAATAGCAACAAGATAAAATTTAATTTTAGTCGCTGCCCACTGGTGAGTTGTGGTATTTTTAGAACAGGTCCGTGGACGACTCATGTGGTCCTTGGGGGCATCCTGGTGCCAGTGGGCACCAGGTACCATGTTGGTGACCCCTGTTCTAAATGGTATGTAGGGTTTGCAAACTACACCAACGCTTCTGATGGAGCTACATTTAGGCTTATAGTGGAATAATATAGTGGAAGATTCCTTGCGTGAGTGTCTGAGAGCGTGAAAGTCATGCCAGATGCATGGTAGTCGGCAGCCCTGCTTTCCGTGTGCATCTGTCTCTTACTTTAGGTGGACAGAGATTCAGCATTACTCAGGATTAGGAGCCACTTGCACTGATAATAATTAGTTTCTTTTTCCCCTTGCAGTCTGCTGCTGTATAACATTATGAAATCAGTCCAAAAATCCGCAACCCATGACCTCCTAATATTTACCCGAAACTATGTTTTCAAAATAGCACAACTGGGCATGAACACCGCGGATCTGGAAACTCTGCTGAGCATTGAGAATCAGCGTGCAAAGGCTCTTAATTTGGATATGTTTGTGAAACATTCTGCTGCACAGCACAACAAAGAAAAACAACTGGTCAGTGATAATGAAAAGTACAATCAGCATTGTTTTAACCATGAGAGTCCAAATGCTTAGATAAATTGTCACTTTTTCAGTGTAAGTATGTTCCCGAGCTCCACGATTCTGAATGATAGTCGGTTTCTCACTGAACCTCCATGCCACTCTGTTAAAATCTCTTGCCACCGCTAAGAGCTAAGACTTAAGAATCTTGAGTATTATTTCAACATAAACTTTGCTTGGGTGCTTCATATTTGAAATTAAATATAAATTATGGCAATGTGCAAAACTATTAAGCAAAATGCAACGTATTTGTTTTTCATTTACATGATTATATATGTTGATTATGATTCTTTTTAGTTCCACAGTACATGCAGATACTACAATCCAAGCATGCACTCTTTAGTTAATTGCTATCAGTTTATATAAAGATTTCCCATTCGGCGCCTGTTACAGAAATTTCAGTCAGAGACTAGCTTCTGATATAGAAAGAATGTTTAAATTTTTTAGCCGTGGAATAGTTTTTCAGTGCTGCATGTAGTTTCTCTTTATTGTTTGAATAGGACACACTTACACATCGACAAGTGTAGTGGCAGTTGTGATGTTCTCGCATATGAGAAAATACACGGACAACTTTTATTAAAGAAAACGAAAGGCTTTACTCTCCATACTCCAGTGAATTGCATGCATAGGCCTACTGCCGCATCTCACTTTGCCAACTTCCGCTTCCGTGCGGCTCAGGAGGATCAGGCTGCAGAACACTGGAAAGGGGTCCACAGCTCAAGGGGACCACCAGAGGACAGATGGAGTGGAACCGGGAACCAAGGGATTTGCCAGTGACTGGCACTCACTGTTGTTTTCGACTACAATAAAAACAGCTGTACTGGCTGAATAATGAGCATACAAAAGGAAAAAAAGACATGGATAGGAATAAAAAGGTAATTAAAAATAGAAAAACAACTGAAGAGTCATTCACACTGAACACGCGTCTCTGCTCTCAGGACGATGATCCTGCCAACTGCGCCAGACTGTGACAGACCGAACTACAAAACTGTAGACTCAGTGGACAGCTGACTACGCCACCCTAGGAATTTCATGCAGCTTTCCATTGAGACTACAGTTTTGCAGTCTGTTCTGCCAAACAATGTATTAAAAAGTGCAGTGTTACACATGAGACTGTAATTAATTCAATTCAAGAGATGTACAATCAAGTTATAATAGTGTGAGTATCATAATCACACAAATATATGAATTCCTCTGACACTGAATTAAACAACCCTTTATGCTGTCCCTTATGTGAATTAGTAAAAATTTCCACACCTTTTTCACTATAGCCAACCATTCTCTCCATAGTCATATGCAATTCCAATTCCCCCTTTTATTTATTTTATGGCAGACAGACAGCAGTGTTTCCCCTATCATTATATTAGGGTGCCCCCCGCAGAAGGTCAAGTTAATCTTATTTTATTACATTTTCTATATAGCGTCAGATCACAGCAGAAGTCATTTACTGTAAGGTTACCTTTACTATAGAAGAGCTCTATACATTGTCATTTTAATAAACAAATTAAATAGCCTTTTGTTATTTATCTTATTTGCACAAAAACTTGTCATTTTTCTCTCTATACCAGAGGTGCCCAATACATCGATCGCGATCTACTGGTCGATCGCAAAGACTGAGTAGATCGCATGACATAAAAAATAGAGGAACGATGACGCGATCAACCGCGCCAGCTGCTGCAAAACTCCAGTAAGCAACCGAGTCGCCTCCAATTTATTTCTACTAAACTTATGAGAGGGTATAAAACTGAATGGGGGAGCAGGACCAAGTACGAAGCCAATAACCTACCACTTCCATACGGAATGAAAGGAGGAGTATTTTTTCCCCACAAGGTCATATTTGAAGTGCGTTTGTTTCATCTGTCAGTCTACCATTGCTATTCCGAAGAAGGGAAATGTGGAGCGGCATTTTCGGATTGCTCATAAAAACTACGGCATTAACTTCCCTCCGAAAAGCGAGCTAGAAAGAGAAAGGTGAAAAAACTAAAATCCCAGTTCAATTAAAAAATGCTGCATTTATGCCAAAGGGAAATTAATAATAATGATAAACAATATTAAATAATAACAATAATAACAACAATAAATCCCCTCCTGGAGCCGACACCTTATCGTGGTGGAGGGGTTTGCGTGTTACAATGATCCCAGGAGCTATGTTGTCTGGGGCTTTATGCCCCTGGTAGGGTCACCCAAGGCAAACAGGTCCTGGGTGAGGAACCAGACGAAGTACGGCTCAAAAACCCCTTTATGATGAGAAAAATCTTGGATTCACGGTTTCCCTTGCCCGGACGCGGGTCACCGGGGCCCCCCCCTGGAGCCAGGCCTGGGGGTGGGGCTCGATGGCGAGCGCCTGGCGGCCAGACCTACACCCATGGGGCCTGGTCGGGCGCAGCCCGAACAAGGCACGTGGGTCCCCCCTCCAATGGGCTCACCACCCATGGGAGGGGCCATAGGGGTCGGGTGCGAGGTGATCTGGGCGGCGGCCAAAGGCGGGGACCTTGGCGGTCCGATCCTCGGCTGCAGAAGCTAGCTCTAGGGACATGGAATGTCACCTCTCTGATGGGGAAAGAGCCTGAGCTGGTGCGCGAGGTTGTGAAGTTCCGGCTAGATATAGTCGGACTCACCTCGACGCACGGCTTGGGCTCTGGAACCAGTCTCCTTGAGGGGGGTTGGACCCTTTTCCACTCTGGAGTTGCCCACGGGGAGAGGCGCCGAGCGGGCGTGGGCATACTTATTGCCCCCAGGCTGGGCGCCTGTACATTGGGGTTTACCGCAGTGGACGAGAGGGTAGCCTCCCTCTGCCTTCGGGTGGGGGGACGGGTCCTGACTGTTGTTTGCGCTTATGCGCCAAACAGCAGTTCGGAATACCCACCCTTTTTGGAGTCCTTGGAAGGGGTGTTGGAGAGCACTCCTCCTGGGGACTCCCTTGTTCTGCTGGGGGACTTCAATGCTCACGTGGGCAGCGACAGTGAGACCTGGAGGGGCGTGATTGGGAGGAACGGCCCCCCCGATCTGAACCCGAGCGGTGTTTTGTTATTGGACTTCTGTGCTCGTCACGGACTGTCCATAATGAACACCATGTTCAAGCATAAGGGTGTCCATATGTGCACTTGGCACCAGGACACCCTAGGCCGCAGTTCGATGATCGACTTTGTAGTCGTGTCGTCGGACTTGCGGCCGCATGTCTTGGACACTCGGGTGAAGAGAGGGGCGGAGCTGTCAACTGATCACTACCTGGTGGTGGGTTGGCTCCGCTGGTGGGGGAGGAAGCCGGCCAGGCCTGGCAGGCCCAAGCGTATAGTGAGGGTCTGCTGGGAACTGGCGGAATCCCCTGTCAGGGAGAGTTTCAACTCCCACCTCCAGCAGAACTTCTTCCATATCCCGGGGGAGGCGGGGGACATTGAGTCCAAATGGGCCATGTTCCGTGCCTCCATTGTGGAGGCGGCTGACCGGAGCTGCGGCCGTAAGGTGGTCGGTGCCTGTCGCGGCGGCAATCCCCGAACCCGCTGGTGGACACCGGTGGTAAGGGATGCCGTCAAGCTGAAGAAGGAGTCTTATCGGGCCTTTCTGGCCTGTGGGACTCCAGACGCAGCTGACGGCTACCGGCAGGCCAAGCGGAATGCGGCTTTGGCAGTCGCTAAGGCAAAAACTCGGGTGTGGGAGGAGTTTGGTGAGGCCATGGAGAACGACTTCCGGACGGCTTCGAGGAGATTCTGGTCCACCATCCGGCGGCTCCGGGCGGGAAAGCGGTGCAGCATCAACACTATTTATGGTGGGGATGGTGCGCTGTTGACCTCAGCTCGGGACGTTTTGGGTCGGTGGAGGGAGTACTTCGAAGACCTCCTCAATCCCACCGACACGCCTTCCGATATGGAAGCAGAGTGTGGGGACTTGGGGGTGGACTCGCCTATCTCGGGGGTGGAGGTCGCTGAGGTGGTCAAAAAGCTCCTCGGTGGCCGGGCCCCGGGGGTGGACGAGATTCGCCCAGAGTTCCTCAAGGCTCTGGATGCTGCGGGGCTGTCCTGGTTGACATGCATCTGCAGCATCGCGTGGACATCGGGGGCAGTACCTCTGGACTGGCAGACCGGGGTGGTGGTCCCCCTCTTTAAGAAGGGGGACCGGAGGGTGTGCTCCAACTACAGGGGGATCACACTCCTCAGCCTCCCTGGTAAGGTCTATTCAGGGGTCCTGGAAAGGAGGGTCCGCCGGATTGTCGAACCTCGGATTCAGGAGGAGCAGTGTGGTTTTCGCCCTGGCCGTGGAACAGTGGACCAGCTCTATACTCTCAGCAGGGTTCTGGAGGGTTCATGGGAGTTTGCCTGACCAGTCTACATGTGTTTTGTGGACTTGGAAAAGGCATTCGACCGTGTCCCTCGTGGGGTCCTGTGGGGAGTGCTCCGGGAGTATGGGGTACCGGGCTCCCTTTTAAGGGCAGTTCGGTCCCTGTATGACCGGTGCCAGAGTTTGGTCCACATGGGCGGCAATAAGTCGGACTCGTTTCCGGTGAGGGTTGGACTCCGTCAGGGCTGCCCTTTGTCACCGATTCTGTTCATAGTTTTTATGGACAGAATTTCTAGGTGCAGCCAGGGCGTTGAGGGCGTCCGGTTCGGTGACCTCAGGATTAGGTCTCTGCTTTTTGCGGATGATGTGGTTCTGTTGGCCTCATCGGACCGTGACCTTCAGCTCTCACTGGAGCAGTTCGCAGCCGAGTGCGAAGTGGCTGGGATGAGAATCAGCACCTCCAAATCCGAGACCATGGTTCTCAGCCGGAAAAGGGTAGAGTGCTCTCTCCGGGTTGGGGATGGGGTCCTCCCCCAAGTGGAGGAGTTTAAGTATCTCGGGATCTTGTTCACGAGTGGGGGAACGATGGAGCGGGAGATCGACAGGCGGATCGGTGCGGCGTCAGCAGTCATGCGGGCGCTGCATCGGTCTGTCATGGTGAAGAGAGAGCTGAGCCAAAAGGCGAAGCTCTCGATTTACCAGTCGATCTACGTTCCTACCCTCACCTATGGTCATGAGCTTTGGGTAGTGACCGAAAGAACGAGATCGCGGGTACAAGCGGCCGAAATGAGTTTCCTCCGCAGGGTGGCTGGGCTCTCCCTTAGAGATAGGGTGAGGAGCTCAGTCATTCGGGAGGGACTCAGAGTAGAGCTGCTGCTCCTCCGCATCGAGAGGAGCCAGATGAGGTGGCTCGGGCATCTGATTAGGATGCCTCCGGGACGCCTCCCTGGGGAGGTATTCCGGGCATGTCCCACTGGGAGGAGGCCCCGGGGAAGACCCAGGACACGCTGGAGAGACTATGTCTCTCGGCTGGCCTGGGAACGCCTCGGGGTCCCCCCAGAGGAGCTGGACGAAGTGGCCGGGGAGCAGAGGCGGACTGGCCATCGGGAGCACCGGGACATTTCCCGGTGGCCTGACGGTCGTTCTGGCCTGCCGGCTGCAGCTGTGCAGACGATCAGCCTGGCATGTGATAGGCTGGTGTGCAACTACGAATTAATTGACGGATCTCTCAATCTACGAATCAGGCAATGGCGGAGGGAAAATTACACTCCCACATGACCCAACGTCAGCGACGCACTGCCTAATATCTGGCTATATCCAGAGACAGGGTAAATCTGACTAAATCGTTCAAAAAATGCGTAAACGCAGAGGAGGAGCAGAGAGGGAGCGTATAAAAAGGAAAAAAGCCCTGGCCGCAGACGCAGCAAGCTGCTGCAAAATCCCAGCCATGTTCGCCAGTAAGGGAACAGGTCGGTCAAGATTACATTTACATTATATTTATAATAATTTGGCAGACGAACACTTTCATCCAAATCACTTAGATAAAATTAAACCAACAAACGAGCAACAATATGTAAGTGCTGCTGTGCTGTGTCAAGTTTCGTTTCGTCTACATGTAGCATATTTTTTATATAATAAATAAAAATGAATAAAAAGTAGACAGAATAGTGTTAGTGGGTCAAATTGTTTTTAATAATAAATAAATCAAGTAGATGGTATGGAAAAGAATACAGTATTAGTTAATTTGATTTTTCATTTCTAGTCTACAATATGTAGCCTACAATGTTTGTTTATTTATTTTGAAAAGGTGACGAAGGAAGCGTCAGTAGCACTAGTGCTGCAAATGCTCCTGCTGTTGAGCTAGAGGTGGTGGACAGTTCAGCGTTTGAGTCAGAGCAGGAACCTTCAAGTAAAGTTTAAGATAAGCAAAACTAAACATGCAGGCAGCAGGCTATACTTTTTAAACAACATGTGCTTTTTATGATTTATAAGATCAGTAGTAGGACTGTGATTTTGGGGACATACAACTGATGGCTGCACAATTATAAATACAGATTATTGAACCCGCTTATTTCATATTGCAGAGCAACTAGATGTGCAGAGTGAGAGAGAGAATGATTCAGGGAAAGGTGAAGGAGACAGTGAAAGCCTTGATATCTCTTTTGATTATTTTGCCCGTCCACAGTCTAAGGATTTAGATTTTTTTTTAAGTATCACCCAATTCAAACATCTGAAAGAGCCATTCCTGATGTATTACATTCAAAAGATGGCACAAACAGAAAATGGCTGACATACAATGAAAGTAATCACTCCCTATTCTGCTCAGTATGTCTTGCATTTGCAAAACCTTTAGGCAGTGACAGTGCATTTGTCAAAGGAGGTATGCAGGCCTGGAAACATACCCATCAGAGAGTACAGGAACATGAGAGAAGCAGTATCCATAGAGAAAGTGCTGAAGCCTTTTTTCTTAGAGTCAACAAAGCAGATATCCATACCCTTCTGACTGATAAGCAAATGACCGTCCATTGAGACCAGGTTAGAAAGAGAAGGCAGGTCTTGGAACGTGTGATTGATGTAGTGAAAGTTATTGGTAAATGTGACGGCAGCAGCAGAGGTGGCCTGGGAGTGGAGTCAAATTCCCGGCCTGAATTATTGTCCCAGTCCGCCACTGCCGGGGAGAGGGAAGTCTGGGTCTCCCTGCTGAGGCTGCTGCCCCCGCGACCCGACTCCGGATTAAGCGGGAGATGATGGATGGATGGATGGACAACAATAAATTATAACGAATATCTATAAATATATAAATAACAATATGTTTTGCATTTTTATAGTAGATCATTTTGACTTGGTCATTTATAAGTAGCTCGCAAGCTGAAAAAGTGTGGACACCTCTGCTCTACACTTTCGCGCATGGCGGAGTTCCGTCCCGATGCGCGCTCACAGACACGTGCGCGCACACACAGGTGAGCACACTCCCACCAGCGGACAGAGCGCGCGTCCGAAAGTATGTAGCGTCAGCCACCTGAAAAGCAGAGAAAAATATCTGCGTTTTTTAAAGGGTGATAAAGACGTTTCACAATGGAATTTTCTGCTTTAAACTATCACCATTTTATGCTATCAGCAATCGTTTTTAAAGCCTAACAGTTAATATATTTTCAGCTCGAGCCAAACATCCGCAATAGGCTGCCAGGAGACCATCTTGTAGCTTGCATGCGGATCTCAATAAATAGGCCTGACGTTTCTGACTTCCCATATCAAGAGGCTCTAGAAATGTTATTTTTCTCCCCTTGTCCTGTCCGGCAGCTTTAGCAGAATCATGGTCTGAATGCACTGCTGTGCCAAACATGTTTGCTTTACCATGAGGGACTCTATAAACTCTGTATAGGCCCTTCATGTTGATCTATTTCTTTTTATTTTAATTTTATTTATTTATTTCAGTTTTAACACATGTAAAAACATTGCAGTGGGTGAGCTGGCCGTAGTGGAGGTACATATTAGGAGGGGGGAAAAAGAAGGAAAAGGAGAAAAAAAAGACAGGAAAAAGAAAAAAAGGAGTGATAGATTCAGAAAGGAATAAACAAAATTATAGCGTGCAGAAAGTAACACAACTATACAAGCATATAAAATCTTAGTGTGTGCTTGGATGGGTGCGTGTGTAGGTGGGGATTGTGATGGTGATAAGGGTTAATAGGAAACACCTGTGAGGGGGAAGTAGGAACAAAGTGTCAGCGAAGGAGTAAGAAGGGGAGCCCCATATGTTCGGTGGTGCTTGGAGTCCATGCTGCAGCTGCCAGATGTGGAAGCGCGTGCGCTGGGGGAAATTATTGCATTGTTGGACATACGGCGAGTTATTGGGGTGCGCAGAGTTGGGAAGCTAATGACGCCGGTCCGCGATTGGTGGCAGCGGCGTGGATTCCAGGCGCCACAGGAAAGGTTTGTGGTTCCTTCTAGGAGTTGGATTATGGTTCCTGTTGTGGGTTTTGTTTTCGGGGGATTGGGCTGTCTTCCCCCAACTAGTTAATTTAAATAATATTGTTTGATATGAATTGATGTTTTTTCCTTGTGTATTTGTGTTATTTAGGAGGAACCACATGTGATTTTGGTGTTCATGGCCCTTGTGTTGATGTGAGCTGCCCAGGCCTTTTTATTGTACACGTGTGAACTTTAGCTGGGTGTGAAGTGTTTTCCCAAGTGTTTTAGAGATTGCTGTGCTGAGATCATTGTGTGGGGGGTTGCAGTGCTGCCTGGGTGCTCCATTCACTTATTGAGGCAGCAACACTGAATTGTGGAATCCTGGTAATAAAGGCTTATTTCTGGACTTCTGTTGTGAGCTGTTTCTTATGCCTGGTGTCCAGTTTAGCCGAGTTATAAACCTGCATCATTGGGGGAAAAGTGATCCTCTCTTACAATTACATTGTGTTGATTACATTATGTTTACATTGTAATGATTACATCATGGATATTTGGCATACTTTTTAATAATATCATAATACTTGTATTCTACGTTATATAGTGCTAAATAATATTCCATAAGAGCAGCTTCACTCCTGAGTGTCCTGGGTGATTGTAGCTCAGGTCCAGCTCTCTCAGGTGTGAGGGGTTTGATCTTAGAGCTGAAGCCAGGGAAGAACAGCCTTCTTCTGTGACTCTACAGCCTGCAGAGAGACGGACAAAAACACTCTGATAATTTTATTGGTGATATGATCTTCTTTATTACTTTTAAGTATATGTAACTACTTTCCTATTGACAATGTGTTTCCTTTCAATAAATACAGTTGACTGTGTGGAAGGAATACCCAGTAATACTGGCCTCAGTTTCTCCAGTTTACAGTGCGGAATACCCAGTCCAGCAGAGAGCAGCTTCACTTCTGAATCCTGTAGGTCATTGTCACTCAGGTCCAGCTCTCTCAGATGTGAGTGGTTTGATCTGAGAGCTGAAGCCAGCGCCTCACAGCAATTCTCTGAGTTCACACCGGTTCACCTTTAGGACAATGAAAGACTTTTAAGATTCAAGGTTCTTTATTTGTGACATGTGTAGTTATACAGGTACAACATGCAGTGAAATGTATCCTGAACTGCTCTTTTGACTGCAACATTAGAATAATTAAATTTTAAAACCACTTTTTGCATTGGTGCACTGTATATTACATCACAGTGAGCCGTTACATTCATCACAGAAGAGATTCTTTTAAACAATGAATTTATTGTACAGCTTTTAAGTGGCACATTAACACTCACCTCAGTTTTGACGAACATTATATTTTGTTAAACTCAGCATATTTAAATTTAAAATTGCAACACAACCATCACTTTTCTTTGTCTATTAGCTGCTAACCAACACAGTGCTAACCATGACAGTTTGGTGTAAGATCAGTGGGTAACGCCTGAGGGAGGTTATCCATAACAGTATGGTATTAGATCAGTGGGTAATGCTTGTGGGAGGTTATCCATGACAGTATGGTATTGGATCAGTGGGTAACGCCTGAGTGAGGTTATCCATGACAGTATGGTATTGGAGCAGTGGGTAACGCAGGAGTGAGGTTATCCATGTCAGTATGGTATTAGATCAGTGGGTAATGCTTGTGCGAGGTTATCCATAACAGTATGGTATTAGATCAGTGGGTGACGCTTGAGGGAGGTCAGCCAGGACAGTATGGTATTAGATCAGTGGGAAACGCTTGAGGGAGGTCAGCCAGGACAGTATGGTATTAGATCAGTGGGTCACATGTGATGGAGGATATCATTGACAGTATGGTATTGCATCAGTGGGTAACGCCTGAGTGAGGTTATCCATGTCAGTATGGTATTGCATCAGTGGGTAACGCTTGTGGGAGGTTATCCATGACAGCATGATTTTAGATCAGTGGGTAAAGCTTGTGCGAGGTTATCCATGACAGTATGGTATTAGATCAGTGGGAAACGCTTGAGGGGGGTCAGCCAGGACAGTATGGTATTAGATCAGTGGGTAACGCTTGAGTGAGGTTATCCATGTCAGTTTGGTATTGGAGCAGTGGGTAACACAGGAGTGAGGTTATCCATGTCAGTATGGTATTAGATCAGTGGGTAATGCTTCTGGTACGTTATCCATAACAGTATGGTATTGGAGCAGTGGGTAACGCCTGAGTGAGGTTATCCATGTCAGTATGGTATTAGATCTGTAGGTAACGCTTGTGGGAGGTAATCCATGACAGTATGGTATTAGATCAGTGGGTAATGCTTGAGTGAGGTTATCCATGACAGTATGGTATTAGATTAGTGGGTAACGCATGTGGGATGTTATCCATGACAGTATGGTACTGGATCAGTGGTTCACGCTCATGGGAGGTTATCCATGACAGTATGGTATTGGATCAGTGGGTAACGCCTGAGTGAGGTTATCCATGACAGTATGGTATTGGATCAGTGGGTAACGCCTGAGTGAGGTTATCCATGACAATATGGTATTAGATCAGTGGGTCACACGTCATGGAGGATATCCATGACAGTATGGTATG
The DNA here is from genome assembly GCF_023856365.1 of Brienomyrus brachyistius. Taxonomy (NCBI): domain Eukaryota; kingdom Metazoa; phylum Chordata; class Actinopteri; order Osteoglossiformes; family Mormyridae; genus Brienomyrus; species Brienomyrus brachyistius. The sequence goes on along the minus strand of NW_026042327.1, from coordinate 1,428,351 downwards.
GGATCAGTGGGTAATGCTTGTGGCAGGTTACCCAGGATAGTATGGTATTGGATCAGTGGGTAACGCCTCGGTGAGGTTATCCATGTCAGCATGGTATTAGATCAGTGGGTAACGCCTGAGTGAGGTTATCTATGACAGTATGATTTTAGATCAGTGGGTAACGCTTGAGTGAGGTTATCCATGACAGCATGGTATTAGGTCAGTGGGTAACTCTTGAGTGAGGTTATCCATGACAGTATGATTTTAGATCAGTGGGTAACGCTTGAGTGAGGTTATCCATGACAGCATGGTATTAGGTCAGTGGGTAACTCTTGAGTGAGGTTATCTATGACAGTATGATTTTAGATCAGTGGGTAACGCTTGAGTGAGGTTATCCATGACAGTATGGTATTAGGTCAGTGGGTAACTCTTGAGGGAGGTCAGCCAGGACAATATGTTGGTAGATCGGGGGTGACGTTTGGGCCCTTCCATGTATTGACACTATTGTGCTGGAAGGGTTCGTGTCCCTCTGTGAGGTTAGCAGCTATGTTGTCGGGGGAGCTGCCCCTGTTTGGGTCTCCCAAGGCAAATTGTTCTTGGGTGAGCAGCCAGACAAAGTGTGAGTCACTAACACTAAGGATCATGTGACCCTGCCCACATTGGGGAGACCGGGACCCTTCCCTGGGGCAGGTGAGCGCCTAATTTACATGGGCCCCCCCTCCTGTGTATCCACCATCTGCAGGGCGAGCCGTGGGGGTTGGGTGCAATGTGGATCAGGTGGCAGTGTATGCAGGGTCCTAGGCGGACCGATCATCGGCTACCAGTTCTGGTTCTAGGAACATGGAATGTAACCTCTCTGGTGGGAAAGGAACCTGAGCTGGTTGGGGAGGTAGAGAGATACCAACTAAATATATGCACAGGTTGGGCTTGAGAGGGGCTGGACTCCCCTCTATTCCACTCTTGACTTGCCCCTGGTGAGAGGGGCTGGACTCCCCTCTATTCCACTCTTGACTTGCCCCTGGTGAGAGGCGCTGGACTCCCCTCTATTCCACTCTTGACTTGCCCCTGGTGAGAGGCGCTGGACTCCCCTCTATTCCACTCTTGACTTGCCCCTGGTGAGAGGGGCTGGGCAGGTGTGGGTCTACTTATGTGCTGATTTCACATGGCCGCCATTTTTAATGGAAAGCGAGGCAGAGGAGGGAGTCACCCCAAGTGGAAGCCTGGAAGTACAGTCACATAACAACGGCTTGGACCGTAAACTTTGAGCTGGTGCCACATTTTACCATAAACGATGCTGAAAAATGGGCTGAGGAGGGATGTTGAATATGAAGAGCAGTTCTGTTAAAAGGATACAGCGACTGAATAGAGGGGAACATTACTGATATTAAAGGTAAGTTAAGGATTTTGACAGGCGTAGCCTAAGTGTCAATCTACTAGCTAATCAGCAAACATCAAAATATTCTTTGCAGCGTGAATAACTAACGTTAGTTATTAACAAGCTTGATTTATTTTCTGAGTTTACAATTTTCTGAGACAACAAGCACTATTATCCTGAGAGAGGCTGAAAACGCTGGATACATATTACTAAACATATATGGTACATTACAGAGTTAATCAATGGGGTATGAATATATTTTAGGTCCAAGCAGAGTCAGGTACTTCACCTCAAATGGATCATGGGTTTTCACATAGAAAATAAAAATCTTCAGCCCCACTGTGAGGAATTATAGCAGGAGGCAGCTTGGTTATATGAAACATCCTCACTACTGTAAATCCATGATTCTGCAAAAGTGTGTTTTCTAACTTTGAACTGAGCTTCTAAGTGTCCGGTTACAAGGAAATCAAGGGAAAGACAAACCTTGATCACATTCTCGTCTTTGATAAGATGTATATCCTGGTTCACAACAATATGCCACAGTAGCATCAACGAATTTTGTGGAATTCATCCCACCTCAGCCTCATTTTCATTTTGAAAATGGTGACCTCTGCGAAATAAGCTAATAGCCCCCCAATTCAGTGCCAGAACGTTGGAGTTCACCCCAGTGAGCGAGAGGGTTACCTCCCTTCCACTTCGAGTTGGGGGACGGGGTCTAACTGTTTATGCGTATGCACCGAACATCAGCTCAGAGTACCTGGCCTGCTTGGAGACCTGGGAGGGGGGGCTGGGAGGTGCCCCCCGTGGGGACTGCATCGTCCTGCTGGGCGACATAAACGCTGATGTGCGTAGCGACAGTGAAACCTGGAAGGGTGTGATTGGGAGGAACGGCCTGGCCGATCTGAATCCCTGTGCTGCCCACAGTGTGTCCATAATGAACAGCATGGTGGAACATAAGTGCTCCTGTCACCGGAGCACCCTGGGCCGCAGGTCGATGACCGATGGCAGTCTCATGGGACTGGCAATTTGCCACTTTTAATATCTGTCCTTAAACGTTTCATGTTTTTTTTATTTAATTTTTTATTGTCATATTTAGTCCTACGATTTTACTTTGTGCATTAAGCATTTTATTTCTTATCTTTTCTGGAAAGCACTTTGACTGACCTTCTTGTATGAAAGATGTGCTATATAAATAAACTTGACTTAAACCGACATAAAATATTCATTCTCTACTCACTTCAGCTTCTCCAGTTTACAGCTGGGATCCTCCAGTACAGCAGAGAGCAGCTTCACTCCTGAGTCTCCTGGGTGATTGTAGCTCAGATTCAGATTTCTAAGGTTTGACTTCAGAGCTGAAGTCAGAGAAGAACAGCCTCTCTGTGACTCTACAGCCTGACAGCCTATAGAAAGGAAACCACAAAATTTCAGACAAAATACAGGCAGCAGCGACCTGTCAAAACACCAGTGCTGAAGTTGCCAGTGACGGACCTGGACCCACCAGAGCAAACAATCCTTCAGCACCCCACCCCCCCCACCCTTCCCCCATCCCAGATCTCCGTGTTGCTGATAAACAGCTGCCATTTGGGGGTAATATTCTGCACTTGGGTTTGCCTGAGTGCCTCTGTTCCTGAAGCTGCCACACACTGTTCACTGAAGCTCACCTTTTAGCGTCACTGACTGTAATAACAGACATAAATGATCAGCTTCTAAATTAGACCATCCAGTGAGAGCAACCCACTGCATCAAACAACTGGACTCTCTCATCCCCAGTCCTGCCAGAGGAAGAGAGGATGAGACCCAGGAGTGATGTAAGATCAAATGGTGTGACGTCATAGAAACCGCAAGATGCCCACAGTCGAGCAGAGAACCACCCGTGAGGAAGTGAGGAATGCCAACAGGAGGCGGTTGGTATTAGATCAGTGGGTAATGCTGGTAGAGTAACCAGTGCTCCCCCCCATTCCTTATTTTCTACATCCTTCTTCCTTTGAATTTTTGCCTGCTGTCGTGTCACAGAGACACAGAGTTTGGCCAAAACACACTGATGCCCTTTTTTGGGCAATGTAACAATGCTGCTGATATAAGACCCATACAGAGTATCAGACATATGATTGTCCCAGTTTACCTTTGTCCCACTTAACATTCACCCAGTTCAAAAGGTCTCTCAGTACATTCCATACCTGTTGGCAGTATGAATACAATGAATGATTTCACTGATCAAATTCGCCTTGTACTGCAAAGGCAGAACTGCAATCAACTGCATTCCCTGGCACAACAACAACCCTGTGTATCAATCGACGCGTCTGGAAGGCTAAGAGCTGCCAGCCATCGCTGTGACCGGGTCCCTCTTCCTCCGACTGTACATTAAGCCGGTCAGTCCCCACAAGCTGTTGTGAGGAATTGTCTCTATGAAAAATTACCCTTTTATTTCCCGAGTGCTTGCAGCTCCCTCTGTGTTGTCCTGTGTGTGTGACGCAGCTCCTGACCCCCTGCCCAGTCAGCATGATCCCCAATCCCCATTTATCCCCAGTTATCACTTTGCGAGGCTGCAGAAGTCCTGCCATTTCCTGCAGACTTCAATCCCAGATCACTGCTGGCCACAGTAGCCTTTCATCCTGGCAGTGATTCCCCCCATTGTTCCCCCACCTCCTCCATTAGTTGTATCGCCGCCTTGCAGAGCTGATGTTTCCTCTTTCTCTGGCTGCTGTCCATGGTTTCTTTGTACAAAAGAGCCCCATCACGTTTTCAGCCTATGGCTATATTTGCAACTGATAATTTAATTTGTTATCCCGTCTGTGCGTTTTCACAAGTTTAGATTTGGATTGTATGTTATATTGTTCATGTTTACATGCATCATGTAGCAATGATTTGACTCGCATTTTGCTATTGACATACTTGGAATCGATTTTCCTCTTATTGACAGTTTGTGCTTTTCTCACGTGGAGGCTGGGAAGAGCCAACAAAATGCTACTTAATGTTTGTCTGTTAATTCTGGAATAACGAAGGCTTTTGGGAAACGCACATAGACCACACTCATTCTTTACTTACATTGTTCATTATTTTATTCATTATTCACTACGTAAGACTGATCGCCTTCGGGAAAGCCCTCCCTGACTAGTAACTCTGAAAGGAGGAGATGTGAACATCCCCAGCAACTACTGCAGGCCTGTCCGGCTTTATCCATCCATCCATTTCCCAAACCGCCTTTCCTATTGGGTCGCGGGGGGTCCGGAGCCTATCCCGGAAGCAATGGGTACGAGGCTGGGAACAACCCAGGATGGGGGGCCAGCGCATCACAGGGCACACTTACACAAACCCCACGATGACATGGGGAGAACATGCAAACTCCACACACATGTGACCCAGGCGGAGATTCAAACCCGGGTCCCAGAGGTGTGAGGCAACAGTGCTAACCACTGCACCACCATGCGGAAATGTCAAAAGTCTGACCCCCCAAAACATCTGGTGTTAGTTCATTGTATAAGTCATTACATGCAAAATGGTCGTCATAATCGCTCAAGCATGTTCTCTATACATCTGTATAACTGCGTGTGTGTATATATACAGTACTGTGCAAAAGTCTTAGGCAGTCCAAAGAAATGTTTGAAGCTGTTTATCTGGGTAGCAAGTGTATTTTGGCTTAGAACAAAAAACACAATTTAACATTAGAACGTCTGCAAATTAAGAGTAACACAATAAAAAACTAGTAATAATTTCTTCTGTTTTCTAAAAAGTTACTGATATCTAGTTGGATGGCTAGATAAACATTGCCTCAGTTCCCAAACTTCTCCCCAGGGGCACCTCAGATGATTTTGTTAAATTTTACCAACAGCTCAATTAAATAATTAAATGTATTGGCTTAAAATGTCAGTGACAGATTGACTAGCTGTATGAGGTCTGCTAGTGGTCAAGTCAAAAAATACATGGCTGCAATGGACGGTCGCTGCAAATACTAGGATGATTTTAGCAGAGGTTCTGAAATGGCGAAGCTGACACACTTTGACAGGCATCATATCATAGTTTTACACCAACAGGAGGATAATCTAAACATCATTTTCTTTGCCTGCCTAAGACATTTGCACAGTACTGTATATATATATTTAGGCCCTCAATCATGGCCTTACAATGACTGAGGCTGGTCGGCCGAATGATGGGAGAACAACCATGTCCTCAACCATTCAAACATTTCATAGAGCCAGCAGGTATGTAATCCAACAATGTGCCCTGTACTGTAATATTGTCCTCTTACTGCAATGCTTCATATTACAGTATCCATTTGCATTTTATATTACACAGTGAGTAATAATGAACAGTGAGTGGGGGGGGGAGAGGACATGCCCTACATACACACCTTTCCCACTGAGTACACCCACATAGAATTAGCACTTGTCTCCCAAATTCCTGTGAAAATGTTACTGCGATTGAGCATGTACATGAGCGATTGACTACACACCAATACAATCCAAATCCAAATCACAGATGGTAAATGTGCTTTTCTGCTTTTATGAGAACTGAAAGCGCTTTACAATTCATGCCTCACATTCACCCATCCACACACCGGTGGCGGAGGCTGCCATGCAAGGCGCCAACCTGCATGCCGGGAGCAATTTGGGGTTCAGCGTCTTGCTGAAAGACACTGTGATGGGGTCAGGAGAAACCAGGGCTCGAACCTGCAACTCTCTGGTTGCTAAACGATAGCACTACCTCCTGTGCCACCATCATCTCCAAATGTAAGGAGAAGGAGGTTCCTTGGAGCTCCGAGATGTGTTTGGCTGTAATAAATCTGGAATATAGCTAAATGACATAGTTTTTGATAACACAATTTTATTTTTTAGGCAAAAATGGCAAGCAGATCAGAACTGGCCGGATTTGATGTTGCAGCTTTTATTGAAATACAAAACAAAATTGAAAAGTGCTGAAGTTTGAATGACTGTGTATTTATTTCAGTTATTTTATATTGGGCTCAAGGATTGGTTTCATCATACAAATACAGCACATATAATGTTTACTTGAATTTACTGAAAAGTATGTGATACCAGAATCAGGGGGTCAATAAGCTTTTAAGTAATAATGTGGATTGTGCTTGGAGTAGAAGCTGCACGTTGTGTTGAAGAAAAGTATAGATTTTCAAAATATGCAAATTAATTCTAATAATATTAATGACATTCATCTTTAGATGACATTAATTGCATAACTAATAATACATTGAGAATAAATGTTTTGTTATTGTACAGATGGTAAGATATGAAAGTGATGTGGAAAACCTGAAACACTGAAACACATTGGGATGGGTGGTGCTAATAATGGTACTGCAGCCAGCCAGTAGGGGGCGCTTGACATGTTTCATTTTCACCTTTTAAAAACATTATGGTCTCCATGTTTTTTGCAGTCAGTGCTTTGATCACAGATTTGAAAGCAGTATGCATAATGCATCAGGACTCACACTGAAATTCCCTATATGTGGATATATTATGCAACATGGTTCTGTAGGAATGTTGGTACCTTGGAAACACACATATACAAATATACCTTATATGTGAGTTTGGATATGGGTGTGGCTGCAACTGGAGAGGCTTGTAGTACATATTCTGCAAAGTCTTCATAACGGTTATTCCAAATATTATGTACAAACCATGACAGAGGCTTGATTGCATACATGGGTTTTGTTGGGAAAATATCAGTTCATGAAATACATTATTGAGGAAACTGTAGTTGCTTTTACTTCTATTTAATACTTTTAGGCACACACACATCACAAGGAAAATAAACTATTATTTATAATAAATAGCACGCAATGATTAAATATAAAAGACTAGAGCATAGAAAAATAAAATGATACTATCGGACAAAATGGCCATGGAAATGTAACAGAGAGCGGTGAGCTGGAGACCAGAGTCTTGACCCTGAGGAGTTAAATAAAATATTTAATTTCTCTGTTGTGTCACTGTCGTGGTTTTTTCTCCTTCCCCGCCAAATCAGAGGTCAGAGAGCCGCTTGTGCAGTATCCAGAATTCAGTCTTTATTGCAACAATGAAGTTACAACCAAGGCTGGACACGTAAAGTGTGTCCAGTACTGTTTTACACCAATTTTTATATAAGTTCTTATCATTTAACAATATCTTGTCACTTAAGCATGATTCCTTCAGCCATTCACAATAATTGTTTTTTCCCTTAATCCACACCCCTAGGTGATAAGTTTGTCCATCATTTCTTTTACCGTTTGGTCTCTCGGCTGAACATAATGGTGGCGTGAGCAGCTCCACTTGGGTTTTTAAAAATGCTCAGCCGTGAACTTCGGGTGAACTCAGGCGAATCCCTTCCTTCAGTAGTAAACCTTGGCAGTTTCAGCCTTTTACACATTGTCTAACTAAAAGGTTGATAATATATTTGTCCTTTAACATAGTGATAAAATATACGCTAATAAAAGTGAATATTCATAGATTCAGGACTAACATAAAGTAGCTAACAGAATCTCAGACTAACAAAAGGTGCAAATACATACTCAGTTGGTTACATTGTGTTGATTACATTATAATGTTTACATTGTAATGATTACATCATGGATATTTGGCATACTTTTTAATAATATCATAATACTTGTATTCTATGGTATATAGTGCTAAATAATCTTCCATATATTTCCCCCCTTTGGGACTATCTATAAAACAAAACAGGTGTTTAGTACCAAATTAGGACCCAATATACTCATTTTTAATTCTTAATTAAAAATTAAGGATGGCATGGTGGTGCAGTGGTTAGCACTGTTGCCTCACACCGCTGGGACCCGGGTTCGAGTCTCCGCCTGGGTTACATGTGTGTGGAGTTTGCATGTTCTCCCCATGTCGTCGTGGGGTTTCCTCTGGGTACTCCGGTTTCCCCCCCAGTCCAAAGACATGCTGAGGCTAATTGGAGTTACTAAATTGCCCATTCAGTAGGTGTGCATGAGTGAGTGACTGGTGTGTGAGTGACTGGTGTGTGAGTGTGCCCTGCGATGGGCTGGCCCCCCATCCTGGGTTGTTCCCTGCCTCGTGCCCATCACTTCTGGGATAGGCCCCGGACCCCCCGCGACCCAAGCGGTTTGGAAAATGGATGGATAGATGGATAGACGATGACAATATATATGGATATATGGATGTCAATGGCTCGGTGGTCAGAAAATGGTGAAGCTATGATGTTTGTTTAAATATTTCCTAATTCATTAGAAATAAGCTAAAAATCAGTTTGTGACTGATTTGAAAAGGTCCAACACATTTGGTTGGAAAATCTCTTGTTTAATCTCTTCCATCATTTTTTCTTTTTTCAGAGCCTATCATGACTATGTATAGTTATTGCCGTCACTGGATGATAAATCCAGACAGTAGTAAATCTGCATATAGTTCACAGTACACGGTAAACAAAACAAGTTGGCTTGCAGCTCTAATCAAAGCGTGTTCTTCAGAGTGCCGTCTTGACTCCTTCGTCCTTGTACATTAAATGCCACAACCACATGCTCACAAGTGAGACTGGAAACGAAGGAACCGACCAAGATGGTTTTCTCGTTGCCCCCTGGTGGACATGACCTTCAATCCTCCAGATAGATGTAAACTACGCACGCAAGTTTAGTTGGGTCGTGTGAAGTCATGGCCCTAAAGCACAGACTTAGGAGATGTTCAGTGTCACAGCCAGATTGGGTAAGACTGCAGGTGCCGTCTTAGGACAATATTAAAGAATCTGAAAAAAGTACACTCAGCGAATGCACAAAAAGAGCAAACGTGAAGGAAGGACTTTAGGAGGAACAAAGTGCATCAAAGCCCACAGCTACTCTCTCTCATCTGACTCCATTTGTGTGTCACCTACACACTGGGTCAGACAATGTGTTTAATACATTAAACTGATCTTTACTGAATATCAAGCCTTTGGTTGGAAAATCTTTATTAATGACTGATTGTATTATCAGGATAAACTTTGATTTTTATGCGTTAAACTGAAATGGGGTCAAATGAAAACTATGCAGCAGCCCTGATCAAACCAGCTACTCCTACCTGCCCTTAATCAGTGAGACTAGAGCACTTAGGGAAGGAGGTGGAGCAGCCGCCTTATTTAATGGGTTTGAATTATTTTTACAAGTCAGGCACTACTTTCTGTCAGAAGGGTAATTATGAATCTGAATGAACAGAAATTACATGTGGAGTTCCTCAAGGGTCCGTTATTGGCAGTGGGCAGTGGTGGCTTAATGGTTGTTGGATTGAATCCCCGACCACCAAGGCACTGCTGAGGGACCCTAAGCAAAACACTGCTCTCTGGGCGCTGAATTAGCTGCCCCTTGTTATGTCACGATGTCACATATGGGTTAAATGCAGAGGACACATTTCGGTGTTGTACACTGTGTGCTGTGGTGTGTCAACACTGATCACCAATTAGAATTATAATCCTCACTGAGCCTCTTTGTTCAACATCTACATGCTTCCATTTGCTCAGATTACGGAACACTAAAAAATCTCTGGAACACTCAAGGCCATGTTATTAGTAATTTAAAAAAAAATCACAACAAATAATAATCCATTGTTATGCATTATAATCATGGCTTTAAATATTTATCAAAAGGCATAACACATTATAGGCATGCTTATTATGCATAATGAATGACGTATGAAGCTCTCATCTTTAGTGCACTATAAATACCTTCATAATGCATTATAATGATCGGTATAAGCATTAAGGATGCTTTGTATTGCATTATGAAGGTATCTATAGTGCCTTATAGTTGAGTGTGTCATAAAGCATTCATAAAGCATTATAATGGTGGATATAATGTGTTATGCTTTTTTATAAATATTTATAGCTGTGTTTAGAATGCTTTATGAGTGCAGTATAATTAAGCAATGACACATGAGAAGATACTCTGATATATCATGGCTGTGATTCGGTCAAAGGCACAAGGCTATAAGCCACCACAAAAAAAAAAAAATAGTTCTCATAACATCAGTGCAAGTGGGAGGGGCCATCGCGTCCAAACCGTCCGCATACCTGGATAATTCAGTCAATCACCAATATAGTTTTGTCTAATATTTCCGGTGCCAGCAGTAAAACAACTAGCCAGCTTTTATCGGAGTAACTTTGCATTGTAAATGAAAACCATGCCACAGGTCTGATAAATAAAATATTATGGCACTTGAGTGGCGAAGAGATCATGAGGCAGATTGCAAAGTTCAGTTACTGGCATCTTTAATAGTGCGACTGTTAAAAGGACAGTTGGCAGCTTATAAAACTTATTCTGGAACAGAAAAGAATAAATCCAACAAAACGGAATACATATGTGTGATGCCCGGCACGTCCGCTCCTCGTGTGTGCTACGCCCCCTGATTACCCACGTGTTCTTTCATGATTGTACCCAGCTGTGTCCGATTATTTTCAATCAGTCCTGTGTATTTCAGTCCGTGTCTTACCTGAGTCTTTTGTCTGTCATTGATGTTAGTTGGCGTTTCATGTCTCCTGCTCCCTGTTTATTTATTAAATCCCTGGTTTACCCCGACTTCCGCCTGCTTCCTGCCCGTTCGCCTCGCACGATCGCCGTTCCGTCCGGCTTTGAACGTGACAATATGAACCTTTACTGTCACTGTCACCTATGTTCATTTTCTAAACTGGTGGAAACACAGGCAGGTTCTGAAAAGGTATCAAGTGACAACCAGCCAGTGTTGTGCATGAACGAGTTCAAAAGAACGCGTTCATTGAACACGTTCATATTTCAGTGAACTTTGAACTGAACGCAACTTATTAGTAAATCAAGAACTTGAACGTGAATTTTATGTGTGATGAACGGCGTAGACGTCGTTCACTGTTAGAATGCAATTAAACATGCGGGATTTATTTTCACCTGATGAGTCGAGTGACAAGGTCGGCTCACACATTTAAACAGCATGTTGCGTTGTCACTTGCGTTGTCACAAGGGCTCCTCCGCTCGAAAAATAAAATGCACAGGCTGACTCTCGCTCAGCGCTTGTGTGCAGTGCATCTTGGGTAACGTAGTGTAAAGCCAAGGACAGTCGAATCTAATGTCTTTTGCTTCACACTCCGTTTCCCATAATGCACACACACACACTTCTCATAGGGCACAGCCTTGGCAACGCATGAGCGCGAAGCGAACTGCTGCAGCAGTAACCATGGCAAGCGCAGACGAGGAAAGCTCAACCACCAGAGGAGCTGGCACAGAAAACACGGATGATGCTGGCTGTAACTTTGACAAGGTTTTTTTTTTTTGATAAGGAATTCATTGAGGTTATCAGTAATTTAAAAGCTGAACTTGCTGAGCTTGACTTTGTATGCACAACAGCTGACTGCTGGTCAGCTGTCAATAAAGGATTCATGGGCATCACAATTCATTGGCTTGATAAAAATGATGTGTCACTCAGGAGACTAGCAGCCCTTGCATGTCATCGTGTCAGAGGGTCACACACATATGATGTCCTGGCTAAAGTGCTGACAGATGTGTACAAGGAATTTAAAATTCAAAACAAAATTGTGTGCACAGTGACTGACAATGCTTCCAATTTCATCAAAGCATTCAGCTGTTTTGGAAACAGTGTTGTTATTAGAGCAGCTGATGAGGTGACTGAAGGCAGTGACACAGGATCTACCCCTGCTGAGAGCTCCGATGATGAGGACGATGGTCTTGAGCCTGCACCTCTGTCAGAGTTAGAGGATCCCTGCCTCCCACCTCATAGAAGGTGCATGGCCCATACTTTAAATCTTGTTGCCATAGATGCAAAGAATGTAACGGATAGGCTGTACAACAAATTAGCGAGGCCTGTATTTTCCAAGGCATCTGCTCTGTGGAATAGGGTGAAAAGGAGTGCGAAAGCCTCAGATTTTGTTGAGGAAAAGCTAAAGATTGGCTTTGTCACTCCGAACGACACACGTTGGAATTCTATGTTCCTCTCAATGCAGCGCCTGGCTCACATAGCCACCTTGACTCCCCAGACCAGCAATCTAACAGTGCCATTGGATGCCACTCCTGAGTATGACAGACTCCTTCTGCACACCATCTGTGATGAGTTTGGGCTTCGTCGATTCACTCCAGAGGAAATAGACTTCATCAACAAGTTTGTGAGTGTGATGGGTCCCTTGGCATGTGCTCTGAACATCCTTCAGGGGGAAAAAAACACATTCCTCGGCTACCTGGCTCCTACCATTGTGCAATTGAAAAATGATTTGGATGGTCTGTTGGATGAGAGTTCAAAGCCTACAGCTACACCAGGTCTGACGGCATGCCGCCCCCTCATCCAAACCTTTATTTTAACCCCCTGATGACCTTGAGGGGAAAAAGAGTGCTTCATCCTTTTTTAAGTTCAAGCAAAGCCCATCAGCTGTCAATAAGTCTGAGGTGGACATCTATCTGGACGCCCCAACCACTGACGAGTTTACTGAATACATGCTGCTGCCCAAACTGAAGAAGCTCTTCATCAAATATAACACAGCAATCCCATCAAGTGCTCCAGTGGAGAGACTCTTCAGTACCGGTGGCCAGATATTTAGGCCCAGGAGAAACCGATTGGGAGATGCCAACTTTGAAAAGCAACTGCTGTTAAACGTGAACAAAAAACAGTTTGGACTGAAGCCGTAGGCATGGTCTGTGGAGTGTTCATTACTTACTACAACAATGGCTTCTGTATGTGAAAGTTTTTATTTTTAATAGTTCAGTGAGATGGTGCCACACACCTTCAAGAAGCGTGAGAGTTTTTTTTTTTTTTTTAAATAAAACTAAACAGATATTTTGCTGAATAATAAATCTTCTGTTCTGTCTAGTTTTCATTTGAGATGGATATGATGCCGATATGTGTTTACAGTACTTTTCTTTTCCTTCCCTTGTCTAGTATTGGGGCAAGAGATAAATAAACCATAAATAAGAATCATATTTGTGTCCTTTGTCTATACATGTCCATATATGCAAGAATGTAGATAGGTTATAGATGTATGGCAAAACAAAATAAATTTTCATTTAGACTATACATCGCACCTAAAAATAAAATGAACTGAACTTTGAACTAGTTCAAAAATTAAAATTGTGAGCTATGAATGTGAACAGTTCACTTTGAGCATGTGTGAACTGAACTTTGAACTAGATCGTGAAAAGTGTGAACTTGCACAACACTGCAACCAGCCCAGCACCAGCTCCATGTTGGTGGAAATGAGGCATCAGTACAGTCTTCCCAGGTCCAGCCCAAGTTATGCTTAAAATCCGCCCAATGGAAGCTGAAACCAGCCCAATAAGAGAGAGAGAGAAGGATTTCTCTCTACACCAGATACGGAAAAGCTTGTTCATGTGTTTATTTCCAGCAGGCTAGACTATTGAAATGGTGTCTTTGCAGGTCTTGGTAATAAATCAGTCAGACAGCTGCAGCTCATCCAGGATGCTGCCACCAGAGTCCTCACTTACACCAAGGAAGTGGAGCATATCACACAGCTCCTTAATCACTGCACTGGCTTCCTGAGCATCACAGGATTGGTTTTTAAATATTATTACTTGTGTACAAGGCACTAAATGGCACTAACTTCCTTGAACCTTGTGAAGCATCCAGACCCCTGAAAGTTTACTCAGTGTCCCAGAATGAAGACCAAACAGGCTGAAGCAGCTTTTAGTGTCTATGCTCCCTGTCTGTGGAACAAGCTTCCTGAAGACCTGAGGTCTGCTAACACTGTCAGCTCATTATAATCAGGGCTTAAAACGTTACTGTTGCTGCTTTGTTTCAGTAAATTAAATCAGCAGGAGTTTAGTTGTACGCTGCCTCTACAATCTCACTTCTTTTTAGATAACTGTTTATTTGTGTTTTGGGCTTTTAGACTTTTTAAAATAGTTTTTTAAATTGACAATGAACGTGTTTGTAAGTCCCACACCAAAGTTCCGAAGTACCGAAAAAGTACCACAGCTGCAATGATGCTTTTGGTACTGGAACTTCTGGTACTGGTACTCGACCGGAAGTTAATGGAAAAGGGAAAGAACCAAAAGTACCGAACCTGGTGCAGTGGAAAAGCACCCTGAATAAACTTACCTTACTTTGCAATTGGATTCAAAGTCCACTGAGATAAAAAGCTCATGTAAATGTGAAAGACCAGGAGGCAGCGGGAGAGAGAAAGAGAAGCTCCACTAGCAGTAGAAAACGAAACACAGTAAAACACAGTAAAACACACTCCACCTCATACAGGGAGAGAGAAGCGTGTGTGTGAACAGACTCACAGTGTAAGAATTCTGCTCTGGTCCTGGGCACTAATACTGGTAGGACGGTGTCTTTGGTAACTAGAAGGAGACAGAGAGAAACAGGGATGTGAGTAAAAGGAATTTACTTGTGGGAGATGGACTTCACTCACTGTGGAGATAACAGCAGTGGGGTATTATCATTATGAGGGACAATCATAGGCATTTTAACAAACTGCAAATCATGGTAAGTTACACATAATACAGATTTTTGGTTTCTATAATGTAGAAGAAACATGTTTCATGTGATCTGGGTTTTGCAGCCAGTAGAATGTGAAGCTCTTTCACCAGTTATCACAAAGATTTAAACTTATTGTAAACAAACTGACTTGGTCACACAAATGTGAGGCTGACTGTACTGCATACTCTCTCTGCACGGTCCACATCAGGGAGGGCCAATCTTACCCGCAAAGTCCAGTGTGTATGCAGGTCTTTGGGGTAACCTTTAGGTCAGCTGTTCAACCACAGGTGTGAGACCCTTCAGCCAATCAGTCCTCTAATAAGTAATCCAGCAAAAGCAGCCCTTTCTGGGTAAGATTGGCCAGCCCTGGTCTACATTAACATGAACAGACTAGAAAATGTATTAACCTGGTGATGGATCTCTGCCATTTTCATTCTGCAAACATTCTCCAGTTGATCTTTCAGCTCAGAAACCGCCTTCCTCAAATTCCCAAAATCAGATCTGGGACTGACAGAGATTCTGGGTCCAAATCCAGCTTCAGGAGTGACAGGAAGAGCCTGGCGCCTCTACAGACACACAGTCTGATTAAACAGCTTCATCAATACAAATGTGTATTGCAATCTAATTAACAGAACCTTTAGCATCTGACCAATGACAGACTAGTTGAAATACAAATGAGAACATGCATCCATTTGAATACTCTGGTTTTCTTATTGCCAAAGTAGCTGTTCTGTTACCTGGAGGAAATGGATGTGATCTTCTGTGTGTGAAAGCTGCTCCAGCTCAGAGTGTCTCCTCTTCAGTTCATCGATCTCCTGCTTCAGTCTGTCCATGTCTCCTTCAGCCTGACTCACTGCAGCCTTCTCCTGATCTCTGATCAGCTTTGTCACCTCAGAGCATCTTCTCTCAATGGAGCGGATCATCTCAGTGAAGATCCTCTCGCTGTCCTCCACTGCTGACTGTGCTGAGCTCTGTTGGTGACACAGGGAGCAGAGGACAGTAAATTACAATTGGCCCCTTTTGAGACTCCAGAGAGCCTCATTGTACAATAGAGATGTGAGCCGACAGGAGGTATAAAAACAGCACAGGACTGGGGTTTGGAGCGACACCATGCTGGACGCCTCAGGTACTAAAACCCAGCCAGCACTGATTGGAAATGATCACTCATTAAGCTCATACACTGTCAGCTGCAGGGATTTGGCAGAGACTGGTGGCTGTATGGGGCAGGTTGGTTGTCACCATTAGGTCTCAGTTTAATAGGTGACTTTTTCTGTGTTTATTTGCATTACGCTGGATTGTGAAAAGTTGCATTTTTCTCAAATGGGCATTTATGGTATTTTTTTAAATAAATAAGCCACTACTGCTGCAACACTTGGTTAAACTCTGTAATCCAGCAACTTTATCCCACTGACCCAGAATAACCCACAGCAGCATTAATTTGATTAATCCGCACAAGTCTGTAAATCTGCAATCTGTTGAATCTGAGAGAAGATTCATTATGATCACAAGCCAGCTGTTATCTTCTCCTCAGGTTCATACTCACTGTGAATGAGGCCACAGCCTCTCTCAGCTCCTGCAGCTCCTTCTCTCTCATCTGAATTCTCTGCTGAAATTCCCTCTGTGTTTCACCCATTTGTTTCTATAGATAGGAAACAAGACGACAAAACAAGTTTGTTTCATTAGCTGAGATCACATTCATTTATCATCCTGTCCAGGGTGGACCCCAGCCTTGGGCCCTATGCTGCCTGGGAAAGGCTCCAGGCACTCCCCCTGACCCTGACCTGGATTACCGGATAGGAGATGGATGGATGGATGGATGGATATTCATTAATGATTTATTGACTGTAGGTAGGATTCAATGGACATAGACCCTTTGGTCCTGTTTCCACCTGGTATTAACATGCGTCCTGGGTGATCCAATCACAAGTGGACAGCGGTAATTACCCAGGACGCATTGAAGATACATTGAGATCCAATCACGCAACCCACATTGGGAGGTGGTCTGGGCTGCACATGGCCACATTCTTATAGCAATGTGAAGGCGAATGTGTCCTGGGCTGCACTGCAGGACCGGCTACTCAACTGACGTCCTATTAGATTGATGTCAGATCGCATGTGTGTTGATAATGGGCCACTGTGTATAAACTGCACTGTGAACAACAATAATGCATCTTTTCTCCTGCGACCCTAAAAACTCTGAATCCGCTGGGAAGTTGGTTTAATATTGGACTGTTGTGACCCATTCATATGGAAACTGTGTCAAAGTCAGCATCACTGATGTTCCACGCAAATTCAGAAAGGAAAATGTGTAAAATGGGATTCATTAAAGATTCTTCAGAATTTGAACATATCATATATTTAATGTGCATGTTGGGGCGCAGCCTGGTGCAGGCAGGGAAACAAGGTGAGGATCCACTTAAAAGCTCCAAGACAAAGGGAATTAATGAGACTGAACCAAACTGGAAAGACACACAATAAAGGAACAACAAGGGGTCAAAACTAACCAGGGAAAAAGTAGCTAAGAAAATGACACGTAGACTAACAGAGGGAATGGGGCAGCTAGTGATGTTAAGCTTGACAATAAAAAAGCGATTCACTACATTCTGAAGCACAGCTTCAGTTTCCTTCGTTCCACCCTGAACATGTGACCATGGTCATCTGAAGCTTCATTCTGCACTCAACCATGTGACTGCTTTGGAAACTGAAAATGTGGCACAATCCTCATTACCGGTTTCAAACCTGGTGTACAGCACATATTTCGGCGTACACACACAGCGCAGCGTAAGTTTTAATCATCATAATAATTTTATAATAATTCATTTTCAATCATTAATTTAATAATAATAATTATTATTATTATTAGTCATTATTGTGTCCAAGGTTCAGTTTAATTGTATGAATACATAATATCAGATTTGGGTGAGGGTATTACCCAATAATCTGTATAATTTTCCCAGTATAGAGACCAAGAAACAAATGATTGATGAGGCTTTGGTCAATATGCACAACCCTTCACCATAGTGGATAACGCAGGATTTAGGGAGGTTGTGGGGATCCTGGATCCAACCTACATTCTCCCATCCAGGCAAACATGAAAGGGTTTGGTGACAGAAACATTTAAGATAGAAAAAGAGAAAGCAAAGGAAGAGGTGAGAAAGGCCAAAGCAGTAAGACTAACATCTGACATGTGGACATTCATACATATGGAAGCTTATTTAGCAGTCAAATGCCATTTTATAAATGACAAGACTGAGCTGTCGACCGTATTATAGGGAGCAGGAAAATTCCCAGAGTCTCATTCTGCAGAAAACATGGCTGCAGTTGAGGCAGCCTGATGGAGGAGTGGGGAATACAGAATAAAGTCCGATGGCTCACACTGACGCTGCACAAAATGTGATTGTCTGTGTCAGACACACAACCTGCATTGCAGGTTTCTGTAGCCAATCTAATGCTCAGGCTGCTGTAGCGAACTAACAAAGACAGATGTAAGACAATTAACCAATAACAACAGTGCAGGGAAAACAGGCAACAAGTGCAGTAACTTATATTAATGAACACAAGACTAGGAAAACTCCCACAAACACTGAAAGTAAGAAACACACACAAGGAATTCAATACTTAGAAAGTACAGAAACATGTGGAACATAATAAAACAAGGCACAAGCTTCACAAGCAGAACAGAGAACTAATAAACACTGGGAAGAATAGAAAAGCAATAATTAAATGAAAGAGGTGAGGTTGGTTCCTGACCTGCCTCAAACCCATAACCAGCTGGTCCCAGCCTCTGTGTCACACACTCATCCCATTGAGTCAAATGCAGCCATGTGGGGAAAAGGAAGAACACACTAGGGCCAAAGACGATGAGAGGACAAAGGGGATGGATAGCGATGGCTGCTGGCCACACGGGGAAGAGACACAAGGACAGGCACTGAGACGAAGCTTCATTATTTATGTCAAAGCTGCTCCACGCGTTATTAATATTAGTGAAATGTGCCGGTAAAAATGACATGAAGGTAAAATTCAGCATATCAGACAAAACAATGAACCTCTTTGTTAATATTTTCATAAATTTTGACCTTCACTGGTTATCATTGAAAGCCAAAATATTATCCTATGGCAACCAACACAATGCTTTAAAGGCTGAACCCTTTAACCTTGAATAGAAAAGTATTAATCTACGTACATCTTAGTACCGAAAGACCTTTTATAACATGTACATTTGTACTGTGTTAATGTAGGTAAGGCAAGGTAAGGTACGGAGGTAAGGTAAGGTAAGGTACGGAGGTAAGGAGCACACACTGAGTACAGTGCCTTACCGCACCCACCACACGACGAACCACCTCAGGGCTGAGAACCTGAGTGCAGCCGTGCAGTGGGTGACACCTCAGCACCACACCAGTCCCAATGGAACAGTGTGAGTTTTATCCGGTGGCTGCAGTGCCAATCCTGCAAAACACCTCCTGATGGAGTATAGAAATGCATGGCGATAATGTGAAAAGTTAAACTTTATTGTGAAAATATTATTTTATAATAATAATTGTCTAATGAAAATCGCAACATTATTACGAAACAATAAATTGTAGCATTTAAAAATTATACATAGAAGACAAGTGTTATTATGAAATATAATTTTATGAAATGTATGAAATTTTATGAAATTATTTAAAAATAAAAGGATACATTATTGAAATATTTATCATTTTATTTATATTTTTTGATATACTTATTATTTTATTTTGAGTGTCATGGCGTCCCGTACAAACATCTTCGGCGGCACGGCCTTACTGTACTGTGGCTCTAGTGAGTTCTTCTGTACTATGAAGGGTTACTGGCTTCTCGGGGTAACTTGTCGGATGTAAGGTACCACAGTTTAAATGGACTTCATATTTGTTTACTTACATTTTGCCCAGACTACCTTAAATCCGACAAGCTAGTAACCCCGGACAAGTAGGTCATGACAACTTTACCGAACCAGACTTGATCTGAGTGTTTCGTAGCAATTACACTATCATGTGTTAAGACAAAATCCATCCATCCATCCATTTTCCAAACCGCTTATCCTATTGGGTCGCGGGGGGTCCGGAGCCTATCCCGGAAGCAATGAGCACGAGGCTGGGAACAACCCAGGATGGGGGGCCAGCCCATCACAGGGCACACTCACACACCATGCACTCTCACATGCATTCCTACAGGCAATTTAGCAAGTCCAATTAGCCTCAGCATGTTTTTGGACTGTGGAGGGAAACCGGAGTACCCGGAGGAAACCCCACGACGACATGGGGAGAACATGCAAACTCCACACACATGTGACCCAGGCGGAGATTCGAACCCGGGTCCCAGAGGTGTGAGGCAACAGTGCTAACCACTGCACCACCATGCCACCCCAAGACAAAATCCATTTATTTAAAATGAACTTTTAGATAATAACAATAATTGATACTTTCACTGATCCCTTTGGGGAAATTGTTTTAGATAGAAAGGGGAAATTCTTTTAAATTAGCCTGACCTGTATCTCCGCCCTTCCTGTAGCAGCTGAGACTGTATCATGGCCTCTGTGTTCATCCATCGTACAGAGATAACAGATACACTGCTGGTCGGTATGGCAGTAGACCTCCAGCGGTTTGTCATGGTGGGAACAGACCTTGTCCTTCAAATGGCCGATGGCATCAATGAGCTTGTGCTGTTTTGGATGGTGAAGTTTGTTGTGAAGCTGCAGGTCAGTTTCACAGTAGGAGGCCAGACACACCAGGCAGGACTTGACAGCTTTGTGTTTTCTCCCAGTACAGACGTCACACTCCACATCTCCAGGTCCAGCATACTGGTCAGCAGGAGTAGCTGCTTGTAGTCCAGTCTTCTTCAGTTTCTCTACCACTTCAGCCAGCATGGTGTTTCTGCCCAGAACAGGTCTGGGTATGAAGGTCTGTCTGCACTGGGGGCAGCTGTAAACTCCAACATGATCTTCCTGATCCCAGCAGCTCTAAATGCAGCTCATACAGTAACTGTGTCCACAGGGAATAGTTACTGGATCCTTTAGTAGATCCAAACAGATTGCACAGCTGAACTCGTTTACATCCACTGCAACTCTGGCTTCTGCCATTTTACCACGAACACTGATAGGATTCAGTCTCGTTTTCTCTCACAGTCGTCTGTGTGTGACAGTGGGAGGAACTTCCTGCTTCTCAGACTGCAGCAGGTGTGGTTTTGGACTGAGACCAGACTGAGAAGAGCAGACTGGGCAAACAGTGGAGCTGCAGTTTATGAACAAAATAGTACATTATACAAACTGTACCCAAACCGAACATTTATTTATCTTTTATGAGAATAACAGTTACTGACATTGTTTTTCTGTAAACAAACTATAATCCTACTCTTTGATTTTGTGCAGTAGATAGAAATTAGGTATAAAGGTATAAGAGAGCAGATCTACTGAGAATGAATTTCTGTGTCGGTTTAGAATCACGTTTGGGATCATGTGGTTTCAGGTGAAACATGAAGGGATGTGCAGTTATAGACAGACTGTGTCAGGATTAGACAGAACAAGCTTTGACAAGTACTGTCAATGCACAGATTTGTTTTTTTACATTATTCTATATACAATATTCATGAAAATATATGTCATCTCTTCCTTTTCTTTCTGTGTGTTTGTGCAGGGAGTGTATTTATGTTAGGAAGGACAGTCAAGTTCAGAGTGATCATTTTAATCATCCAAAATAATTCCATACTCTAATAATGAAAATTTATTCTAGATATTCATTGAACACTACTCTTATATTTAAGCCAAAAGTTAATGGACCAGCTTCAGCCATCCCGAGGAACAGAAAGATCATATATCAAAAAAGTATCCAACAAATTCCAATAACCGCAGTACAGGGTTATGGGACACACACATCACAGGAAGCACAGGGCACAAGGCAGAGACACCCTGGATGGGATGCCAGTCCATCACAGGGCAAACACTCACTCACATGTGGAGGACAATCAAGAGACACTAATTCACCAAACTGCATGATCTTGGACAGCAGGAAGAAACCTGAGGAAACCCACAGGAACACGGGGAGAACATGCAAGCTGTACATGCAGAACCAGGAGTGGGAACCACACCCACAAGCCTGGAGGTGTGAAGTGAGAGCAGCTGGTCTGAAGTCCTGAAGGGAGCTGGAGCGCCATTTCTTTGGAACAGTGTGGAGCCGTCCTGCATTACTGCTTATCCTGTACAGGGGGGTGGGGAGCCTGGAGCCTGTCCCAGGTGGCACAGGGCAGGGGACACAATGGACAGGATACTAGTTTATAGCAGAGCACAAACTCACACATACAGACTCACACTAAGGGCAGCTTAGAGATTCCAATCGGCTGATCGCAGTTTCATGTTCTCCAAAGTAGGAGGAGAAAGGCTACATTGGAAGAACATGCAGACTTCACACGTACAGCAGGAGGGACAGGAAACAAGCCAAGAGACAGAGGTTACACCCCGAGACCCCACACCCCCCCACAATCACACATACTGTTAGGATTTATGTAAAAGTTACATTTTAATGCTACAAAATGATGACTGACTATGACCTTCATATTCCAGAACTGTGTTGGAATCTATGCTGACTGTAAGAATGTTACCTTACAGGATTTACCCGTTTCTGTGCCCTGTACCTACAGTAAGGAGCTGGGATCTCTGCTCCTTCAAAGCAGACATACTCACTCACATATGATTACAGTTCTAGTACATAGCAGATACTGTTGCTGAAAGTGGTGAACAAGTGAGGCAAATATAACAATGCAAACATGCCGCTGTCAAGGTGCCGCCTGGGCACTAGTGCAGCTAGGCTGGTATTTCTGGGCTCCACAGACATCACTGGTGGTTGGTGTCGTGGTCACCGGGATGAAAGACTCGTGCAGCAGGTGTTTCTCAGACAACAAACAGGGACTTACTGGGATCAGGATGGGAGGCTATGGAACCGGCAACACGTAAGGCACAACATCAGTGATCGAACTGGGGAACACTGGACCAGGAAGCACTTAAATGGAGGACTAATGATGGAAGAGACTGGAGACAGCTGGGAGTGTTTAACATGAGGGATGGAACGAGACGCGAGACCAACGAGCAGCAGGCATGGCTTATTAGAGCCACGTCAGGGAGGTGGCAGGACATGACGTTTGCGGCTATGGTTAGGGTTAGGATTAGGGTTAGGTTCAGAGTAAAGTGTTTGTGGCAGAGAGCAGTCAGTAGTACAAGGACACGACTACACCACCTGGGGAATTTCACCACAGGAAAAATTACTCTAAATTAAGAGCACACAAGTTCATTTACCGAATGGAGCTGGAGACGTGTTTGTACTATTAACAGGTTGTTGAAAATATAAAACAAAGAAACAAGACAAGCGCTTTAGCATCAACAACCTTAAAAAATAAACCAGCAACCAGCCTTTGGCCACCGGCTGACTAAACCCAAGCAAGAGACAGGTGTCCGGGAAAGTTGGTCAAAAGGGGGAATAGAGTCCCCTAAACTAACACACACACACACAGACACACACACACACACACACACACACACGCACACACACACCTGTGCTCCACCACACTGATCCCCACACAAATATACTGCACAAGGTGAAAGTGTGAACACCACCACCCCAGACCAATCAAATCTTAGTCAGCCAGATCAATCGAGGCAGCCACTGCTCACAGTCTCCCAGAAAATACCCCAATCTAACCAAGAATCTGAGTGTTGAAAACTATGAAGAGTGCAAACAATGAGTAGCAGAATACAGGCTATCCCTCTGTATCAGTCCCATACAGAAAGAAAGGGCGGCCCAAAGTCTGTTAAGTCGCAGAACTAGGGAATGAAACAGCTCCAAATGCAGGAAAAGGTGCGACGATCCTTAGCGCGTTCCAAGGCTCCCAGCACATCGCCGATGTCCCACCGAGGATCAGGAGCTTCAAGCAGCAGTTGTTGGGCGACATCGGACCGCCTGAGGACAAGACAAGACTGATGGAAAAGAAAAACTGACGTAGGAAACACAGCAGCCACAGTGCAGGTTCAAACTATTATTGTCTGACAAACCTGCTGGAAGAGGCATAAACTGAAGCTGACGAGCAACTGAAACTGTAATCCTGGCAACAACCGTAACTACAATTAAAACACATCAAGTAAAGCAACTGACAAGTAGCTATAGGCCTAGTCACCAGAATAACTTGCAACCACTGGAGCTGCAACACAGACACCAGAGAAACACTGCAATATAAAATATTACCATTAGCCATTTAAATCAAGCAGAGGATTAACGCTAATTAAAACAGCAAAACCTCCCACCAAGACACAGAATAAGTGTGAACCTCAGCCAGCATGCCAGCGTACCACGGCAGACCACTGCGGTGCGGAAGGGGAGTTACCGGACCGGGAAACGCCAATGACGCCTCCACACACTAGGGGTCCCCACACACACTTACCGGAAATAATCAACAAGTCCTACCCGAAAAATTCCACACTGCTACAGTTGGATGGCCCTGGGATTTTTCTCCAGAACCCCAAGGCTCAATGGAAGTACCGCGAGATTCTTAAACCCTTACCTGAGGGAGGAGGCTTCCAGCGTAAGGAGAGGTTCACCAGAATCCCCGGGCTGGATGGACATCGTTCATCCTTTACCTGGGGAATGAGGCTCCCAACTCGTGGTGACTTACCCAAGCCCTGGTGCTGGATCATCATTAAATGCTTACATGGGGAAAGAGAGACCTTACCCTTGGCCTCCAAGCCTGGACGTACCCTGAGCTCTAGACCCAAGCTTAACCCTAACCCATAAGCATAGGTTCGCAGCATGAACGGTTCTCACCTGATACCAGAAAACCATACATGTTCTTAATCTGAAAATCAGTTCATCATTTTTCCAGAAGGTGGCAGCACATCAACACTGCAAGCTTGGCACATCCCTTTGGATACAATGAGCTATCCTTATATTTTGAAATTTTTTAAAACTTATTTAAATCAGTAAAACAAATTGCTTCCAAAAAGGATAGAATCATGTCTACCCAATACCCCTTGGCACCATGTTAGTGTGAATGGAGTTTTCACTCCAGCCCTGAGGGATTCAGAGCAGACACAAAAGATTGTGAACCCATGTGTGATTTACAGTGAAAGGTGACTGAACACAACGCACAGCCTCTGTTATGACTCCACTGTTCACTATGGTTCAGCACCATCTATATTTCTATTATTTTTAAGGTATTTTACTTGTGGTTTTACACTTAACATGGTATCGACAGGCTTGCTCCAAAGAGATCTCATTGTATTTACACAGTGACAGTAACGCTGCCTTATCTTGCGAGAGGAAGTAGCATATGGGTGCGCTGCTAACGTTAGCATTAGCAAACCTAGCTGCCTAGCAGTGTTCGTAGTAACTCGTCAGTGTAATTCCACTACTTTTGTTTGCACCATCTATTTCAACATCGACGCGATTTTAATGTGATCGCTATGCAACCTTTAGCCCACTGTTATTTTCCTTGATTATGTAATTATACAGGGCAGGTCAGGCAGAGGGAGCAGACGCTGATGCAGCACATTGCCGCACCAACCACACGTCCAAACTGCTGGCGATCCTGGCCGGCGACCCCCCAGGCAGACACACGGTCGAATCCCACCCTTATTATAATTACTTTTATATGTAGTAATTGGTAATTAGTAATTTTCAGTAGCTTGCACAAGGCTGCTGATTAGCAACGTTATTCGTTGGCTGAATCCGAAATAGCTGTAGTGCTACGATGCTGGATTGTTACAGGGAAAGTGATAAATGCAGACCCCTTTATTCTGATTGCGTTAAAAATCAAATGTTTTTACTCAGATTTCATCCATTTGGTGGTGTGCTCTTTATAATATGCCATGTTTTTCTAAAAGAAGATTTGAATTGAATTGTAATGCCTGTATCTTGAAACGTAGCGTGTTGTCAGACTCTCCGATACACAGCTCTATGGTCCATACAGAGGAGATGAGGAACATGCAGTCTGCTAAGTCACGTGGTTACCTTTCGTTAGGTGGCTATGTTTACATACCTTAACGCAATTAAGATGTTTTCATGTAAACAGATTAATCGGGGAGCTCATTTATAAAGGCTTCGTGTGACTGAAAAAGACGAGAAGCATTCATACATACATTTATAGGAAGATTTTGGGATTTACAAAGAAAAACGTTTTGTGAAAAAGACACACATCTTGTGAACGAGGTTGAGAGATGCTGTTTTGACAGAATCCTGTAGAGGGCACTGTGTATGCTAAATCGAAGGCTCCAGGAATGTATTCGGCATTTATAATCATAAACAATAATAATTGAAATATTTGTGGGCACATGGCAATTGGCTCTGAGATTAAAGTTTTTTAAAATGAATTTGTTTAAATTTGTGGGCCGGCATGGTGGTGCAGTGGTTAGCACTGTTGCCTCACACCTCTGGGACCCAGGTTCGAGTCTCCGCCTGGGTTACATGTGTGTGGAGATTGCATGTTCTCCCCATGTCATCGTGGGGTTTCCTCCGGGTACGCCGGTTTCCCCCCACAGTCCAAAAACATGCTGAGGCTAATTGGAGTTGCTAAAAAATTACCTGTAGGTGTGAATGGTGTGTGAGTGTGCCCTGCGATGGGCTGGCCCCCCATCCTGGGTTGTTCCCTGCCTTGTGCCCATTGCTTCCGGGATAGGCTCCGGACCCCCCGCGACCCAGTAGGATTAGCGGTTTGGAAAATGGATGGATGGATGTATGATAGAATGATTAAGCTGTAGCACATTTCAAATAATATTTCATTTGTAACACATTTGTTCTCCAAACTTCTACATTTTTAACCTTTGGCCACAAGATCATCTTCTTCCTGCCAGTATCTTTTCTTTTCCTTTGATCCTCGGTTGTTGGAATCTGCTCTGCTGCTTGGAAGTTCCCTGGGGAGTTAGTGTTGGGGGGTTCTGGTGGAATGTGACCATCGGCAGCCATGGGCTGGATAGCGCTGTGGTGCTCAGCCTGGCTCTGTGCCCTTCTAGGGGCTCTGTGTCCTTTGTTAGCACAAACATTTTGCACACATGACATCACCATGCATACAGTATTTCTCGTATTTTACAAAATACAAAAACACTGATCAAAGTCTGTAGAAAAAAAACATTTTATTTCATGAACTAAGTCAAATATGAATCATAAAACACAATTAAAATACTTTTTTTGAATACATGCCTCAGAAATTGCACATCCCTGATTGTGCGTTACCTTCACTGAAACGTGGGCCAATGCTGCTGGGACACAAGTTGGGGCCTGATCAGCCCTGGCTGGGTCGCCTGAAGGAGGGTGTCTGATGTTGCGAGACCCGAAACACCCAAAGATCTCAGGAAACATCACTGATGATGTGTCCCAGGGCATCTACGGATGTATCTATTCACCTTTTTAACTGGCGTGACCAGTGACCCCCAGGAAGAGACTGGGTGACAACCAAGTAAGATTGGTGACAACTGGAGAGACAGTGACAGCACGGAAAGACGGCAGTTGGGGCAGGAAGGGTTAGCAGCCCAACCTGCATCTCCTGTGAGGGAGAACCCAGAATAAGCTACAGATCAACCCACAGATAAACACCCCCAGGGGAGCCCGAGAGGGGGGGAGGATGAGCACCCCATTAGGACGGACCTAATGACGACAACTTCTGAAAACGGAATATCGACGACGAGCAGATGCTTTTGCGGCAAGGTCTGCAAGAACGCCCGAGGCCTAAAGATCCATCAGAGCCGGATGAAATGCTTGGAGCAGGAGAGCGCAGCACAACGCACAGGAATAACGCCTGGTGAGACGCAGGAGGAGCCTGGCCCGGAGACAACCCACAGTGCCCAGAACCTCCAAGTGCCCAGCACTCCAACTCCCAGCAGAGTAGTCCAGAATCATCGTATTAAGTGGCCTCAAGCGAAGCAGCATGGGCTGTGGCAGCAGTTTGATGATGATACATCTAGAATTGTCAACTCAACAGCAAAGGGAGGCGTAGAAAGCCGACTGAAGTACCTGACCACCGTTTTGGGGCCGAAAGGTTTGGCGTCGAGCAGGCCAAGTCCAGTAAGCCCACTTACATCAACAACCGGAGGGCAGACAAAGTCCACCATTTACGAAAAGAACTGCGTACACTGGCAAAGCAGTTCAAGGTAGCAGATGAAGAGGAAAAGCCACCTCTCGCGGAGCTTCGACACACTATCCGGAAGCAGCTTAAGACCCTGCGCAGAGCTGAATGGCATAGGAGACGGAGGGTGGAGAGAGCCAGGAAGCGAAGTTCCTTCATAGCCAACCCCTTTCGTTTTGCTAAGCAGTTGTTGGGACAGAAACGAAGCGGACGTCTCGAGTGTTCCCAGGAAGAGGTGGACAACTTTCTGCACAATACCCTCAGCGACCCAGTCAGAGAGCAAGAACTTGGACCACAGACAGCCCTTAGGGTCATGCCAACCCCTACAGTGGAGTTTAACACCTCAGAACCCACTTGGAAGGAAGTCCAGGAGGTGGTAACAGCAGCCAGAGCCAGCTCCACTCCAGGCCCCAGTCAAGTACCCTATAAGGTGTACAAGCGCTGTCCAAACCTCCTCAGAATTCTATGGAAG
Source organism: Brienomyrus brachyistius (assembly GCF_023856365.1). NCBI lineage: Eukaryota > Metazoa > Chordata > Actinopteri > Osteoglossiformes > Mormyridae > Brienomyrus > Brienomyrus brachyistius. The sequence continues at coordinate 1,400,006 of NW_026042327.1, read as the reverse complement.
TTGCTGCGAGTGATTTGGCGGAGGGGAACCATTGCAGACCAATGGAGACAGGCGGAGGGTGTCTGGATACCAAAGGAGGAGAACTCAACCAGGCTGGAGCAGTTCCGATCCATTTCACTTCTCAGTGTGGAGGGGAAGGTCTTCTTCAGTATCCTTTCCAGAAGGATGACAGACTTCCTCTTGAAGAACAAGTACATCGACACCTCAGTACAGAAAGGTGGCATTCCTGGAGTTCCTGGCTGCCTAGAACACACCGGAGTAATTACCCAGCTGATCAGGGAGGCACGAGAAGGGAAGGGGGACCTGGCAGTGCTGTGGCTGGACCTAGCTAACGCATATGGGTCAATTCCCCACAAGCTGGTGGAAACCATTCTGGACCGTCATTACATACCCGATAAGATCAAGGACCTCATCCTGAACTACTATGGGAACTTCAGGTTGAGAGTGACATCAGGGAGCATAACATCCAATTGGTATCGGCTCGAGAAAGGGATTATAACTGGTTGCACAATCTCAGTTATCCTGTTTGCCCTTGCCATGAATATGTTGGTGAAGGCAGCTGAGATGGAGTGTAGAGGCCCCCTGTCCAAGTCTGGAATTCGTCAGCCCCCCATTCGAGCCTTCATGGATGACCTGACAGTTACCACTACGTCAGTGCCTGGATGCCGGTGGATCCTTCAAGGCCTGGAAAAGCTCATTTGTTGGGCTAGGATGAGCTTTAAACCAATCAAATCTAGGTCCATGGTCCTGAAGAGAGGGAAAGTGGTGGACAAGTTTCGCTTCTGTGTGGACGGTGTAACGATACCAACGATCACTGAGAAACCAGTCGTAAGCCTAGGCAAGGTTTTCGACTGCAGCCTCAGAGACACAGCATCGGTCCGAATCACCATTAAGAAGCTTGAAGCCTGGTTGTCCACAGTAGATAAATCTGGCCTTCCTGGCAGGTTCAAGGCATGGTTATACCAACATGGCATTCTGCCCCGCATCCTCTGGCCGCTGTTAGTGTACGAGGTGACTATGTCCACTGTTGAGACCCTGGAGAGAAAGATCAGCTCTTTCCTCCGAAGATGGCTGGGCCTGCCACGCAGTCTAACTAGTGCAGCATTATACAGCAGAAGCAACAAACTCCAGCTTCCTTTCAGCAGCCTGGAGGAGGAATTTAGAGTTTCTCGTACAAGAGAGACACTTGTTTATCGAGAATCCAGCGACTCCAGAGTTGCTTCAGCAGGCATTGTGGTGAAGACTGGCAGGAAGTTCAGAGCTCAAGAGGGGCTAGAACTGGCAGAATCTCGTCTAAGGCACAGGGCTTTGGTGGGCACGGTGGCCGTTGGACGAGCAGGGCTGGGGTCATTCCCACAGCCACGGTTTCACCGGGCCCAGGGAAAGGACAGACGCCACCTTGTCCTGGAGGAGGTACGGGCAGGTGTTGAGGAGGTGAGGACCAGCAGGATGGTGAGCATGCAGCAGCAAGGAGCATCAGCAAGATGGGAAGGAGCGCTGGGGAGGAAGCTGACCTGGAATGACATCTGGAAGGCAGAGCCACAGCGTATCAAGTTCATGGTCCAAGCTGTGTACGATGTGCTACCAAGCCCTGCTAACTTATACGTCTGGGGGAAGTGCGACCTTTCAACGTGTCCCCAATGCCCAGGAAGGGGCACATTGGAGCACATCCTTAGCAGCTGCCCAGCAGCCCTTGGAGGGGGGACGCTACCGCTGGCGCCATGACCAGGTGCTGAAGACAGTAGCTGAGACCATAGCTACTGCAGTGGCTAACAATATACACACCCGAAGCCGGAGGGTAGTACCCTTTGTGAAAGCTGGAGAGAAGTCACGACCACAGTCAATTCCAACATCCAGCCTACTTTCATCGGCATCAGACTGGGAACTGCGAGTTGACTTGGGCAAGCAGCTCAAGTTTCCAGAGTATGTTACATCAACCTCATTGAGACCAGATGTAGTGCTGACTTCTGTCTCTTCTAAGCAAGTCCTCTTATTAGAATTAACAGTCCCTTGGGAGGACCGCATGGAAGAAGCCAACGAACGGAAGCGGCTTAAATACCAAGAGCTCATAGAGGAATGTCGGAGAAGAGGCTGGAAAGCCCGCTGCGAGCCAATAGAGGTGGGATGTCGAGGCTTTGCGGCTCGCTCCCTATGTAAAGTCTACACCTTACTTGGCATCACTGGAGCTGCAAAAAGAAAAGCCATCAAGTCCACCACAGAGGCTGCAGAGAGAGCCTCCAGGTGGATTTGGATGAAGAGGTCTGAAACGTGGGCCAATGCTGCTGGGACACAAGTTGGGGCCTGATCAGCCCTGGCTGGGTCGCCTGAAGGAGGGTGTCTGATGTTGCGAGACCCGAAACACCCAAAGATCTCAGGAAACATCACTGATGATGTGTCCCAGGGCATCTACGGATGTATCTATTCACCATGCTGCCTTGAAATTTTTGATTTCTTCACTGTAGCCCTATCTTATACAATCTTATCTTAACCTTCTGAATTAATCCTATTTTTATTTCTTAAATATTCCCTCCACCACCCCCCCTCTGAGGAGGACTGGTTTATTTATAATTAATCTAATCCTATGCTATACAATCTTATCTTAACCTTTTGTTAACTGATCCTATTTTTATTTCTTAAATATTCCCTCCACCACCCCCCCTCTAAGGAGGACTGCTTTATTTATAATTAATCTAATCCTATGTTATACAATCTTATCTTAACCTTCTTAATTAATCCTATTTTTATTTCTTAAATATTCCCTCAACCACCCCCCCCTCTAAGGAGGACTGCTTTATTTATAATTAATCTAATCCTATGTTATACAATCTTATCTTTACCTTATGTTAACTGATCCTATTTTTATTTCTTAAATATTCCCTCCACCACCCCCCCTCTGAGGAGGACTGCTTTATTTACAATTAATCTAATCCTATGTTATACAATCTTATCTTTACCTTATGTTAACTGATCCTATTTTTATTTCTTAAATATTCCCTCCACCACCCCCCCTCTAAGGAGGACTGCTTTATTTATAATTAATCTAATCCTATGTTATACAATCTTATCTTAACCTTATGTTAACTAACCCTATTTTTATTTCTTAAATATTCCCTCCACCACCCCCCCTCTAAGGAGGACTGCTTTATTTATAATTAATCTAATCCTATGTTATACAATCTTAAGCTTACCGTAACCTATCCTATCTTAATTTTATTCTATGTTATCTTTCTTATCTTATGCTATGCAATCCTATCTTATTCTTATACTATGTTATCTTATATAATCTTATGCTAAACTTATGGTAATTTATCATGTCTTTGTAAAACATAAAATGGCATACAAGTTGAGACTATCTTAACTTGTCCTATCTTAATCTTATTCTATACAATCTTAACCTTATCCTATCTTAATCTTATCCTATAGTATCTTATGCTATAGAACTACATGGTAACATATCCTAATTTTATCTTATCCTAAGTATGTATGACAACTCTCGTGTAATTATGTGCTGAATCTACAGGGAAATGTAGCTATGTGCATCTGACTGATAGCCCATTTCCACACCCATCTCCTGAGCCCTGGGCATGGTACTTAGCTGCTCCAGTGCATCAATAGGAAAGATGAACTCATCTTCATCAATCCTACGCCTCTTGGTTGAATGAGTACCCTCATTATCCTCATTCTTCCCCTGTTTCGCTAAGTTAATTTCATTTAAATGTCTGTTCCAAAACTCCTGACACCAGTACTCAGTAAAGCACTTGGCGTCATAGGTCATTTTAGAGTACTTGGTTACATAAAAGTTATACAACCAATAGATTTTTTCCAGGTGAGATGAGGCGGCTACAGCCTGTGCTGGAGCCTGAAGCAGAGGGGTCAGATGAACCAGGCCTGGAGCTGAAAATGGATGTGGAGCTGGGCTAACAGGTGTGAGTAAGTGTGGCGATAAAACAGAGGAGCCCATAAAAAGAAATGGGGATGAAACAAAAGAGGAGGGGGCTGAAGACGGAAATAAAAATGAAGAGGAGGAGAAGGTTGGTGAGCTGGGCTTAGGCTCTAACCCCTTCTGTTGGTCATACCTCCTTCTTCGCCCTGACCGGCCTCCCGCCGTATTTCTACGGTGGCCTGTGCCCTGCTGACCCCTGCTGGTTGCCACCGGGATGGCAGCAGATCCAGGAGAGGCAGACGTGGTCAGGGAGCTGGCTGCCGGCGGCCTGGTGCGGCACTTCTTCCGACGGCCAGCATCACTGGAACTGGTTTGTCCTTTGGGATTATAAAGACAGGGGACAGCATATTTAATTTAAATGAAACATTATGTTACTGAACAACAACACTACATCACAACCATCACAGATATCACACTTGGCAGTCGGTATTGCACACTAAGAAAAATTCTGCCGTCTTTATTGGATACAGGAAACACACGCTTGGGAAACTTATGCGCTGGTCTTGACTTGGGCCGTCTGCGTTTCAGCAGGGGAACCTGACCTATAAAAACAAGCCAGTTTGTGCACAGATTCCCTGATACGCAGAACAACAGCGAAAAACAACACTGGAAAGGTTCATGTGCATCAAATATAGCAGCCCACTCAATCCAAATGCTGGCATCAACAACTGACTATTAAGTCAAATCCTTTACATATCTTACACTTTCCATACGTTGCATTATTTATTCACTCTCAAGGTACCAAACTAAGATTTATGCTTTTTCTAATTACTACCGCGTTTCCCCACAAATAAGCCCTAACATGATTTTTCAAGAAGCCCGTAATATAAGCCCTAGTTATTGTCCCATGGATTGTACGGTAACTAGAATGAGATGCGGTTATACTACGAGAAGGCTACATGGACAAGAGGCGCTCATTTAAGGACAGAGTTATTGCTAAACATGAGAGATTGGGGACACTGGTTCTACAGGAAATTGAGTTGCGAGATATTCAGGACGGAATTTGGAACTTGGAGATTTACGATGATGTTCCAGAAGAACATGACATGACGACTATATTTGAATAAACATATGCAGTATACAGCAGAATTTTGTTCATGAATAAATTCACCGTCAAATTGTTTACATGGAAAGATACTGTTAGAAGATGACATGATGTCTGTGTTTGAATAAATGTGGATTTTTTTCATGAATACCGGTAAATATACTGTAGCATGTTATACTTGGGAAAATACTACCTTAATATAAGCCGTAACGCGTCATTTGGAGCAAAAATTAATATAAGACCCTGTCTTATTTTCGGGGAAACACCGTATATTAGGACATATTCAGCTGTTACTTTACCACTTCATGATGATTTTCTCTGATGTTTAAATATAATATAATGCAGTAGACATGCAAAAAGACTCCCGTATATTAAAGCTAAAGGTGAACTACTTTATTATTTAGACATGTACTTCTAAAACAAGATAATAGAACAGAAGATTCAAGAAGACTAGTCAAGCATATTCTGACTTTAACTCTTTAAGTGCTGAGTTAGTCTGGGCATCATTTTGCCATCCTTACTGTAGAATATTGACTGTTCACGCAGTAATATTGAACCTTCTCAGACACCGTAGTCTTTATTTTATACCTGCGCAGTGTTTAAGTTCTCTCTCTTTGAACGTGTTACAAATGTACTGTGATATCTGTCTGCTCCGGTTGTTGCTATTAAAAAGGAACTAAGTTCAGCTCCGCACCAAGTTTCATCATTATCACAGCACTCAACATGGTGTCAGAAGTCTTGGACCACAACGTTTAACGCTATACGGAATACCATATGTGATGGCGGACGGTTTCAGACGACCCGGTCCACTAGTTTTTGATGGCAACGTGACAGAGAACTGGCGCGTATTTGAGCAGGAATACGACATTTTCATCGCAGCGGCGCACTCGGATAAGCCGGCGCGAACCCAGGCCTACATTCTTCTGAACCTGGCCGGACCCGAAGCTATCGAGCGCGAACGCTCGTTTGTGTATGCACTAGAGATACGGGCGTCCCCTGGAGAAGATGGAGATGATGGACGTGTATTGGTTCCCGCGGAATCCAAGGAGGACCCCGAATGCCTCAAAAGAAAGTTTCGTGAAATGTGCAATCCCCAAACAAATGTCACTATGGAGAGACACAAATTCAACACACGTAACCAAAGGACTGGTGAGACTATTGAGTCGTATATGAGTGATTTGAGAATAAAAGCAAAGAGTTGCAATTTTGGCGGGCTTGGTGAGGAGCTTATCAGGGATAGGCTGGTCTGTGGCATTACTAACGACCACCTCAGGAAAGTACTGTTGCGTGATAGTAATCTGACCCTCGCTAAGGCCATATCAATATGCCAGATCCATGAGATGACTGAGGAACACAATAAAACCTTAATGTCACCACTCAGCCGCGTCACAAAGGTGGACGCTGTTCAAACCACGTACGCGAAAAGGCGGGATGACGATGACGCAAAGTTCGATAACAGACAAAACAATAACACCACGCAATTCATTACCAGTTGCGGTAATTGCGGTAGTAGTCACGTGGCAAAGAGGAATAAGTGCCCTGCTTTTGGTCAACAGTGTAATGCGTGCAAAAAAATGAACCACTTCAGGAAGTGTTGCAGATCTAAGCCCCAATTTGACAGGCAAAGGGTGAGGAGATCTGTCCACCAGGTGGTTACTGAAAGCACAGAGTCTAGTGACAATGAGACTTACTATGTCAATGGCATTTCAGTGGATTTACCTGTTGATTCTACCAATGCGCAAAGTCATGACAAGGAAGAAGCCTTTGCTACAGTACAAATCAATGACACTACTGTTGAAATGAAAGTTGACACGGGTGCCAAATGTAATGTTCTCTCAGCAGTGACTTTTGAACAAGTGAGGAGATGTGAACCATTAAAGCCCTGCAGTAAGCCGACCAACCTTGTAGCATATGGTGGAAGCAAGATTAAAACTGCTGGATTTGTTGACCTATGCTGCCATCTAGGGGCGAAACAATACAATGTACCCTTCTACATTATCAATGAGAATGTACTGCCACTGCTTGGACTAAGTGCTTCCCTGGAGATGGGGCTTGTGTCACTCAGCAAAGAAGTTCACCAGGTCAGCAGCAACACAACTGCAGATTTCTCCCAGCAAATCAGAAATGAATATAATGAACTGTTTTCAGATGAATTGGGAAAGCTACCAGTTACATACTCGATGACACTCGACCCAGAGGTGAGACCAGTAGTTCGCCCTGCTCACCGCATTCCTGTAGCCATGAAAGACAGGGTTAAGGCGGAACTGGACAGGATGCAAGAGTTAGGTGTTATCACACCAGTCTCGGAACCTACAGACTGGGTGTCCTCCATGGTTGCCACCAACAAAAAAGACAAACAGGAGATCAGAATATGCATCAATCCAAAAGACCTCAACACTGCTCTAAAAAGGCCACATCACCCAATGCGCACTGTAGACGACGTCTCTTCACAAATGGCTAATGCTACTGTATTCTCAGTTTTAGATGCTAAGAACTCATTTTGGCAGATTTCCCTGGACCGTAAATCCTCCCTGCTTACTACCTTCAGCACATGTTTTGGTTGCTACAGGTTCCTGCGAATGCCGTTTGGAATTAGCTCTGCCAGTGAAGTTTTCCAACGCACCATGGAGCAGATCTTTGCCGGGTACCCCTGTGCCATTATCGTGGATGACATACTAATTGGAGGCAAGGACACTGAGGAACATGACGCTAACCTGAGACAAGTGCTCGACCGGGCCAGAGAGGTAAAACTAAGACTCAACCCTCTCAAATGCAAGTTCAGACTGAACCAAGTCAGCTATGTTGGACATGTATTCACTGCTCAAGGCTTAAAAGCTGATCCATCTAAAACAAAGGCGATAAGTGACATGCCAGTTCCTACAGACATTTCAGCTTTGCAGAGATTCCTCGGCATGGTTAACTACCTCGGGAAATTCATCCCTAACTACAGTGACATCACAGCTCCGCTACGTCAACTCACACATAAAGACACTGTGTGGTCATGGCATGAACAGCAGCAGCGTGCTTTTGAGACTTTAAAGATATACATGTCAAATCCCCCAGTGCTTTCATACTACAATGTCCACAAAGCAGTCACGCTCACATGCGACGCGTCACAGTATGGGCTTGGCGCGGCGTGCCTGCAAGACGGTAACCCTGTGGCCTATGCTTCACGCACCCTGACTGATACTGAAACAAGGTATGCCCAGATTGAAAAAGAGCTGTTAGCTGTTGTTTTAGCATGCTCAAAATTTCACGACTACATTTATGGCAAGCAAATAACTATTGAGACTGACCACCAACCTCTCGTGACAATAATAAAAAAGCCCGTTCCTGCAGCACCAGCCAGATTGCAGAGGATGATGCTAAAACTTCAAAAGTATAGCATTGACCTTGTCTATAAAAGTGGCAAAGAAATGCACTTGGCTGACACTTTGTCAAGAGCTCCGAGTTGCTCCACAGTTCAACTTGCGGACGAAATGGACGATTTTGATGTAATGTCTGTGAGTCATGTGTCGTCTGCTCGCTTGGAGGAGCTGAGGGAGCACACCGCAGAAGATCCGACCCTCCAGACTCTCTGTGGCATTATTAAGCATGGGTGGCCAAGCAGACTGCACAATCTCCCACATGCAACACGTCCCTATTTTCCTTTCAGGGATGAACTCACTATTGAGGATGGTGTTATTATGAAGGGACAGAAAACTGTAATTCCCCTCTCGTTGCAAAAGACATATGTGGGGATTCTTCACAGGGGACACCCGGGTGCAGAAGCCACTAAACGCAGAGCGAGAGGCATAGTATTCTGGCCCACAATGACAAAAGACATTGATGATGAAGTAATGGCGTGTTCAGTGTGTAATAGCACTAAACCGCACCAGCAAAAAGAGCCAATGCACTTGCACCCAGTTCCAGAGCTACCCTGGTCCACAGTGGCTGCTGACATTTTTGACTGGCGTAACCAGCAGTATCTGGTACTTGTGGACTCCTACTCAGGCTGGTTTGAGATCGACCTTCTCCGCGATCTGACATCAGCCACTGTCATTGGTAAACTGAAACGTCACTTTGCTGTCCATGGAGCACCACATACACTAATATCAGACAATGGCAATCAGTTTACAAGCCAACGTTTCAAAGACTTTGCCAAACAGTGGGATTTCAATCATGTAACAAGTAGCCCAGAGTACCCTCAATCCAATGGATTAGCTGAGAGGGCTGTCCGTAGTGCAAAAAAACCTGATGGAGAAGTCTCACAGAGACAAAACTGATGTCTTTCTTAACTTGCTGAATTTAAGAAACATACCTCGTGACAACAAACTTGGATCTCCAGCACACAGACTTATGTCAAGACAGACTCGTACCACACTTCCTCTCTCCAAGATATTACTTGCACCTGATATATGCCATCCTGAAGAAGTAACAGCTCAACTTCTCGATAAAAGAAATGTACAGAAGCACTATTATGACAGGACAAGCCGACCTCTCCAGCCACTAATGGAAGGACAAGTCGTCAGGCTGCAAACGTCAAAAGGTTATGACCGCACAGGGACTGTTAAAGAGATATGCAGTGAGCCCAGATCATACTTGATCCAGTCAGATGGACAAACCTACAGGAGAAACAGGAGACACATATTACCTGTGGCTGAGCCTGCTCCAACTCAGTCTGATCCGCATGACGCTGAATATCAGGACAGTAACCCCATTTCAGAAAGGCGTATCACTTTCACCGGACCGACACAACAGGAAATGGACTCTGGGCATCCTAGGGTCCAGGTTCCAACTACTGATTCATCCTTGGCCATAAATGACAATCTCTACAGAACGCGCTCGGGCCGTGTTAGTAAACCCAATCCTAAATACACAGATTAGGTCTCTTTGTTGGGTTAAAATATTGTTGTTCATGGTATGGTTGCATTTTGATAATATGTTATGATTAGTTTGTTAATTCCGAGTATGATAATTATCATTATTTGCTTTATGCATAAAAATAATCTGGTTGTTTGTTATACTGCTTTTGTGAGTATGGAATGTAATTGTCATACATTTGATTTGCTTTGGTTGCCCTATATTTATGGTAATGGGCATGAGCTAAAGAGAGGGGATGTAGAATATTGACTGTTCACGCAGTAATATTGAACCTTCTCAGACACCGTAGTCTTTATTTTATACCTGCGCAGTGTTTAAGTTCTCTCTCTTTGAACGTGTTACAAATGTACTGTGATATCTGTCTGCTCCGGTTGTTGCTATTAAAAAGGAACTAAGTTCAGCTCCGCACCAAGTTTCATCATTATCACAGCACTCAACAGTGACAGTTTGTAATTTTATTTGCCTGTAATTAAGCTTATTAGTTTAACACGCGCATCATCTCGGCTCATCTTCCCGGAAGGATTTCACATACTTTAATTCCTGCTTTTTAATATTTTATGTATCGTACAGAATAATAGAGCGCAGGCTAAAGTGCAGTTCGGCCCCAGCGAGTCTCTCAGCGCGGCGTGTCTCACAGCGCAGGGGGCAGCCGGAGCGCCGCAGACTGGGGCGGCTACATGAGTATATTGGGAATAAAATGTGTGTATTGGAGCGAGTTCTGTGTGAGTGAGTGTGTGAGGTGTGACAGTGACAATGATGGAGATGCTGGGCTTCGTCATGGGATCAATCGCTCTTCCTCTTGCCTACAGACTCCTGCCAGCTGACGCTGGACCCCAACACAGCAAACAGATTCCTGTCTCTGTCATAGGGGAACAGGAAGGTGACATGGGGGGCAGAGCAGCCATATCCTGATCATCCAGAGAGATTTGACAGCTGGAACCAAGTTCTGTGCAGAGAGAGTCTGACTGGCCGCTGTTACTGGGAGGCTCAGTGGGATGGAGATGTAGTCCTGATAGGAGTGACTTATAAAGGGATCAGGAGGAAAGGAGAGAGTTATGACTGTGGGCTTGGACACAATGACAAGTCATGGATGCTGAGCTGCTCTTCTCACAGTTACTCTGTCCGGCACAATAATAAACAGACTGTCATACCCATAAAGCCCACAGGCTCCCACAGAGTAGGAGTGTATCTGGACTGGGCGGCTGGTACTCTGTCCTTCTACAGAGTCTCCTCTAATGGACTGACCCCCCTGCACAGATTCACCTCCTCATTCACTGAACCCCTCAATCCAGGGTTTGGGGTTTGTAGAAACTCCTCTGTGTCGCTGTGCATGCTGGGATAGCTCACTGTGTGCTGGAGGAATCATTTTTACCTTATCAGAGTGTCACATGTTGCTGCTTCTCCACGGCAAAAAGGTAAAATCTCTGCTTTATAACCAGTATAACCCTTTTTACTCTGTCTGAAGTGTGACGTATGTCACACAATAATAAATGATTTTTTACACAATGCCCAGAAAAACAGTGGTCAGATCTGAAGACCTTTTGAGAAAGAAACGACTTGCTGCACAGAAGGCCATTGTGTTCTGTAAGCTGAACAAACATGAAAAATGTTTTTCTCTGACTTATGTTATATGTTGTCTGTAAATGCACCAAAACTGCCAAATTAAATTCATAGTACATGGAGTTGTACCAATAGAGTAAATTCTGATTCTGAATAAAATAAAATGTAATGAAATCTAACCCTGATGAGCTTTTCCCCTCCCCTCTATATGTATTTGTTCTGTTTTGGGCTCCTGCGCCCAGATGGGGTGACTGGCCCTGCAGGCTGTTTGACTTCACTGGCTTGTTGTCAGACAGTTTAGCTGTACCTGTGGCTCAGATCACGTGGGGACTTGTGGAACCCATCAGCTGGGTCCAATAAATCTGACTGCCGTAGTCACAGTTAGCATTAGCACAACTTCTCTATCCATGGCCTTCTCACTTCATAAGTCAAATTCAACTTTACTGTCATTGTGTATGAGCACAACGAAATGGAGTAGTAGGGCCAATAAAGGCAGTAGAATAGAATAAATAACAATAAAGGCAGCGTGACAATTAGTGTCCTGAATATATGTTGGACATCTCTAGGTCCACAGTTCTTGAAGCTGAATCTCCAATCAGCTGTGAACCACCCAGTCTCACTGAGTTTGCACAGGTGGTGAATCAGCTGGGAGCAGGGAAGGCCGCAGGGATCTGTGGTATCCGGGGTGAACTTCTCCAGGCTGGTGGTAAGGCTGTTCTCCTGGTATTGCAGGCAATCTTTGCTTCCATTTGGGAGTCATGCGTCATCCCAACTGACTGGAAAACGGGACTTGTAGTCCTTATCTAGAAAGGGAAGGGTGATCGCCTGCATTGTGGCAACTACGGGGGGATAACACTACTCTCAGTGCCTGCCGGGTAAGGTCCTTGCTAGGGTCATCCTGAACAGGATCTGTGATCACTTGCTTGCCTGTCAGTGACCGGAGCAGTCTGGTTTTACGCCTAAGAAATTTACCACCAACAATCTCTGCCTCTTGTACAACCCGGCACAGTGCATAGCTCAGGTAAATCTGTGCAATCGTCTCACGCTGCCATCTTTGTGCATTTTCAGTCTTGGTGTATTGCCAGTTTTTTTTAACTGCACAGTGTATATTACATTGTAATACTTGCAGAGGATGAAAGTTAACATTGACAGGGTGTCTTAAAAGAGGGCTACAGTGAAGAAAACAAAAGTTTCAAGGCAGCATGAAAGTAACGCACAATCAGGGATGTGCAATTTCTGAGGCACATATTCAAAAAAAGTATCTTAATTGTAAAATTGTATTTTATTATTCATATTTGAGTTAGTTCATGAAATTATATTAAATGATATTAAAGTCACCAGCACATATAAAGGTTCCCTGACTCCTTGTTGTTGCTAATTCTAAGATCTGCTTATACAATGACCAATCGCTGCCTGGGGGAACATACACGTTTAACACATCGGTCAAGGTATCATCAATCTTACCCGTTATCATTATATGTCTACCTTCCTTGTCTTCATATTCCGATATATAAACTTATAAGAACATTTTTTATCGTAAAATTCATGGTTAGTAAAATCACAGATAAATTAGACTGTATGGATGAATCAGGCCATATAGACCTACCTTTCTATTCTCTTTTTTAAAGTGAGCCTTTATTGTCCTGAAAAAATACATTCTTTCTCCCCCACAGACAGAACAAACACACTGGAGTCTTGACTTCTGGTATCTCCTGTAAATTAAAATGTGTTTTTGTGGTCACATTTATGGCAACGTAGCTACTTAAAGCTGGCAGCCTAAATGTCATTTTTAAAGACTGGGTACAAAATGTATTTTTGGAGATGTAGTGGGAAAGTGGGAGTGCGATTTTGTGCAGGGTTTTCATTTTACAGAAATTGCGTAAGAGTAAATAAAGTTGTATTTTAGTACCGTCATGCCCGGCTCGTAGATCCTCGTGTGTGCCACGCCCCCCTGATTATCCACGTGTGCTTCCCTGATTGTACCCAGCTGTACCTTGTTGTTTTGCTCTGTCTTGTGTATTTCAGTCCCTGTTTTGCCTTAGTTCATGGTCTGTCATTGATGTTAGTAGATGTCCGTGCTAGCTGTTCTGTCCCATCCTTTGAATAAACCCCTAGTTGGCCCAGTATTCTGCCTGCTTTCTGCCTGTCTGCCTGCCCGAGTGATTCCTCGCTCCTCAGCGATCACGGCGAACGTAACAAGTACATTTAATGGAAATAGAAAATTCATTCTTACCATTGTTTTAATTTTCATGAATCCATTTTTGGAGAGTGTCTTGTTTGTCTCACTGATGCAGACACAAATGTACATAAGTCTTGCAGAATCTCTAAGGTATCTGCTCCACAGCAACCGCAGTACCAACCAGTATCACTTTACAGATTTTATTGGTTGGCATCTGTATCGTGATTGGTTGGAGATACTGTGCACCAGCAACAGCAGCAATATCTCCAAACAATCAAATCCCTTTGTGCCAACCAATAAAATATGATTATGCAAGAAGCAGCCAATCAACATCTACGGAAATATACAGAGTAAGCCAAAAATGTTAGTGTTGTTCGGTGAAGGAAGTGTCCTTTAAAGTTCTCAATAAATGTTATCCAGCTAAGCGCTATATGGTAAAATTTAAAAGAGACATAAATATTAACTGCAATTTTTGTGGGTATCATCCAGAAACTGTGGAACTGCTCTTTCATATAGAGGTTTTAGAAGGAATTTTGCATGTTTGTTGCGAACCATATATTGTAAGGGACTTTTCCTTATGGTGGGAGAATGTGTTTTATTTTCTTTCTTTAAAATCCCCAGAAAGAATGATACATGTTTTTTTATAATAAATTTGTCAATTCTTCTAGCAAATATTTTTATCCACATATGTAAATTTGTTAACGAAACACCATCTTTTCTTTATTTCCTTAAGGCTGTGCAGTAGTACATAATATCAATATCAGATATCATACCAACAAAAAGGCTCTCAAAACGATTTATATATGTAATTTTTTTGCATTTATTTGTATAATGAACACCCCTAACTGTTTTAAATAAAGTTCCTTAAAAAAATAAGTGTTGCTATCAGAAACCGCGCCAAAGACACCCATAGGAATTAGACCCGCCCACTCAATCCTTCGTCGAAGTGGCACAGTCACGAAGAGATGATGGAGAGGTATGTTCACTCATTTCCATGGTCCTCTAAAAATGACAGAAAAACAAGAATTTGAATTATCTATAACTATCAATATATGGCCATAGTTTATGAATTAAGATATGAAATTTACTTAGATAGAACTGCCAATTAGCAAAAGCTATTTATTATTTCAAGAATGTACCAAGAGCTGGCTCATGAACTATATGGTAATGTTAAACCAATAGCTTGAAATACTGCTACCATTCATTCTGCTCATTCTATTTCCACCTGCACTCCTCTGTATTCTAACATTTTTGGTGCAAAACTGATATCTGTCACGCCCGGCTTGTACGATCCTCGTGTGTGCCACGCCCCCTGATTATCCACGTGTGCTTCCCTGATTGTACCCAGCTGTGTGTGATTATTTTCACCCAGTCTTGTGTACTTAAGTCCAAGTCTTGCCTGTGTCCCTGGTCCGTCACTGATGTTTGTCGATGCCTGTGTTCCGTCCTGCCCTTACCCCGAATAAACCCCTAGATTGCCCCATATTCCGCCTTCCCGCCTGGTCCTTCTACCTGCCTGCCTTCTTTTTGCTCGCTCGCTCGCCAGCCCGCTCGATCGCCCGCTTTCCACGGCGATCGTGACAATATCTTTCTTTTTTCTACACATCTCCACCAGGCTGTTGTAAGATCATCCCTGGGTGCATCAAAAATGTGGACCACTACCTGCAAGGGAGCGGAAATTGACTGGAACCCTGTCATAAGCAAAGTTTGTGCCTCATAAAATCGTTTAGAATCAATGTCTCTAATCAAATAGTTTAATTTCTCTATTTTCCC
The DNA here is from genome assembly GCF_023856365.1 of Brienomyrus brachyistius. Taxonomy (NCBI): domain Eukaryota; kingdom Metazoa; phylum Chordata; class Actinopteri; order Osteoglossiformes; family Mormyridae; genus Brienomyrus; species Brienomyrus brachyistius. The sequence goes on along the minus strand of NW_026042327.1, from coordinate 1,384,643 downwards.
TTTTTACCACATAAAGCACAATGAGCGCTTAAAATTTCAATTCACAAGGTAAAACACCAAATAAAGTGTTTTAACAGAATATTTCATGTAATTTCAAGGTCACAGCAGAGTTGCCCTGCAGCCTCGTCGGCAAAGAGCAGGAAATTCTGAAAAAAGCCTTAAAAATGCTCCGAAACAGGAGGGAGGACCTCCGAAGGTCAGGAAAGGTAATACATACTGTACATAGGGAACCTGCAAGCAAGTTAAAATTATTCAAGCCCCCTGCAGTCAAATTAAATCATGAATGTAATGTCCGGAATACAGACCTAGTCAGCCAAGGCTGAATAATGTTCCTGTTCATGTTCTGCTTCACTTTTCTGGCTTCTCATGTCGTGGCAAAACTTCATTTCTACTGATTCCATTGTCTAGAAGAGAGAAGGACTTCAGCTTCACTCCAACGGTATGTAGCTTATCTGTATTTATACCTTATCATTGTGTAATACATATAGTAATACGTTTCATAATTTAGCTTCTAAAATATTGTGCAATCACCAGCCCAATTGATTTTTTTGCCATCTTAATCCTCTCAGGATCAGTACAGTATATGTGCAAACATATTTTATGTGTTTACAGACGTGTAAGACTAATGAAAAAAGGTGGGAGAACAGTGGCCCTTGGAGGTAAAATGTGTTTTTACATTTTCCCAGTGCTGCTGCATGATTCACTGTACTGCAGTGTCAGGTTTCCCATTGCTCAGCAGCCTCATCAGCAAAGAGCAGGAAACTGATGATGTTTCAATGATCAGTGTGTTGGCCAGTGAAACTGACAATGTACTGTATATTGGGAAATTTTAAAATTTATTATAAACACAGTACTGTATATTAATCTGCAAAACAGTCTGAAACTTGATACAGAGGTTATACACTGATCAGCCATAACATCATAATAGGTGAAGTGGATAACATTGATTATTTGGTTACAGCAGCATCTGGCTGTGGGGGGGTTATATTAGGCAGCAGGTGAACGCTTTGTCCTTGAAGCTGATGTGTTGGAAGCAGAAACAATGTGCAAGTGTGAGGATGGGAGTGACTTTGACATGGGCCATTTTGTGATGGCTAGAGAGCTGGATCATAGCGTCTCTAAACCCCCAGCTCTTGTGAGATGGTCCTGCAGTGGTCAGCAGGTTCATGGTGGGGCCCAGGCTCACTTTTACCGCCATAATAGCCTTGACTCATCAGGGCGTGGATTCCTCTAGAGCTCTGAAGGTTTGCTGTACTATCTGACATGTAATGAGCCTCCGTCACCCGTTCATGTATTTCCCTACAGTTTTGGAGATGCTGTGACCGAATCATCAAGCCATCACAACTTGGCCCTTGTCTCTCAAATCTTTAGGCTTGTCCACTTTTCTGCATCCCAGTATATCCTACACATTGTGTCTTTGCTGCCTAATAGGTCCCACCCACTACCAGGTGCCACTATTACCAGGTAATCAATGTTATTCACCTGTTAGTGGGCGCAGTGTTTGACAAATATAGTTTAAAATATCAGTCATTTAACCTAATTCCGAAATATTAAATGTGGAATGGAAATAATGGAAGCTATTGCTTGTGTGGAGTGAACTGAACTTAATTTTGAGCAATGTTTCAAATTGCTACATACCTGAAATGTTTGTGGTTTCTTGTAGAAAGAACAGAAGCACTTGAGGTTTGCCTCCAGAACATCACACCTCCTATTAAGCGCCGTTACAAAGTAATTTCCTTGAAATATCATCAAACTATTTTTTTTCTGGACAGCTCTAAGACTGGGTTTCCGTGGGACATTATTAGGATTAGAAGTAATTAAACCAATTTGGTCTTACATAGCATTAAAAGTGGTTTAATTGACAAACAACGTCTTAAATGGCTTTAAAAAGCATGACGTTTTATTGTCATGTACATTAAACATTTAATAAACACAGGGGCAGTTGGCTAAATTCTCCAACCTGTGATTGGCTGGTTTGTAATGCTTGTGGATATCACTGTGCTCTCAGAATGGAGTCACAAATATACCAGTGTAAAATATACGGTGTTAAGGGGGAATTTGCTTCTGGGTTAATTAGTGACAATTGCAAATGTTTTGTGTTGATTCTTCAGCTTCATATACAGATTCGCAGATTCATAATTACCACAGAAGGGGAAGTAAAGTCTGTTCTATTTAAAAGCCAGACATGTTAAATTACTGCAGGGCACATTAACCTGTCCACAGTGCCTGTTGTATGAGAGCATCATGATTATTAATAATATACACTGTATTTCAAAAGGACCTGTGGGATTAAAACTGAGGGTTATTAAGACACACCTTGCTTATACCTCTATACCACTGTGAGTCCAAGTCCTCACCCAGCATTTACTGACACAGGTTAATGTAAAGAAACATCAGCACATTTTAACATGGCCGCGATTCCATCTTTAGTAAATACCTTATATATATAACATAATATGGATTTGCACACACCCTCAAAACCCTGTAATAACAAGAATAAGGCTATATAAACTCTTTCACTGGCTGGTTTGTTTTTTTATCTCATACATCTTACTGACTGATCCGAATGTCAATACATTTTGATGTACAAGTTGTAGTAATTGCATGTTTGAAGAAGCTCCATCCTCCTAATATTTTTTTCTTCTTTACCATCATAGGCAGGAGAAAGAGTGAAATGGAGGAAAAAATACATAGATGGGTCAAGTAAGCAGTAGGAGCAAAGAGCAGAAGAGGAAATAGGAAAGAAGAAGGGAGAGGAAAAGAGAGAGAGAGGAGAGAAGACAGATGAGGAGGGAAAAGCAGTGGAAGAAGGAAGCAACAAATGTAAAGGAGGAAGAGGCTATGAAGATGGAACTTATAGCCCAGCGAAGGCTTTCCAAGCCCAAGGGGGCAAGCGGCCGGTAAAAGGAAGGAAGCAACAAACGTAAAGGAGGAAGAGGCTATGAAGACGGAACTTATAGCCCAGCGAAGGCTTTCCAAGCCCAAGGGGACAAGCGGCCGGTAAAAGGAAGGAAGCTTTTCTCATTGTAATTCATTCATGCATGATAATAAAACAATACGTTTGTCATACTGGTTTGTGATTTATTATGCTTTATTTTTACATAAACATTTGAGCACACAATTAAAATTAAGTGGCGATATAAGGATATTTTAAGTGCTTAAGAACTTAAAACAGTCTTAAATAATCACTTAATTAATAAAAATTAATAGGTGAAATAAAGAATTTTGATGGTTTGTGGACCCCTATAATAATATTAAACTCCCTTTATTAGAATTGAGGACAGATGTAAGTAATTCTAAGTAGTAATGGAACCTTGCAATACTCTTAAACTGCCCCTTAATTAATCAGAATTAAAGGGCAATGTTATGTAATTACAGACCTTGAAACAATCTTAAATTGCCCCTTAATTTATAAAAAAGGGGTGAAATAAGGATTTTTTGAGAGTAAATTTAAGAGGCAAATTTGAAAAAGTAAGGAGGAAATTCTGTAGTTTTACCCCTTAATTGGCCTTAATCATTGCACCTTTTCCCTTAATTTCACATATAGCAATAATTAAGGACAAAATTAACGTAATTTTAATTTTAAAAATTAAGGGGTTTGATTTCGTAGTGTAAGTACGTGTAAGTACGTAGTGTAAGATATAGTAAAACACTTACTAACTGGTAATGCACGTTAGCATTACGTTAAATGACCACTTTACCTGCTACTTACCAGTTTTGTCACTTACCGTTTTTCAGAAGCACACCGGAGTTAAACTTACGCCGCGTTATTTACCGGCACTTCTAACACCATTTGCGGCCATTAACTCATAGGTGGCAGTAACACTGAAATGACTCTTTCTGCGTCAAAATAAGGTAATACTGTGATTTTGATACTTTATCATTTCCTTTAACTTAACCGTATCTTTTCCTCCGTCTCTGCTTATTGATATTTAGGAGAGTATCAGATATAAATTAACGATGCAAAATTATCAAACCACAGACACGACACTGAAGAGATGACAAAGACACAGTTTGAAAAGTAAGTATATGTTTTATTGTAAAGCTCTTATCTTATTTTAACTTAGCCTATCATATGATATTTTAACTTATTGTCTATCTTATTGTATTTTAACTTATCATATGTTAACTTAGCCTATCTCATCCTATCCTATCTGACATCTATAATAATACTTAAACAGTATCTCTATTATCCTTCCTACCCCGGCCATAACCCACAAGTCCGTCAGGAACAATATCTCTGTCCTTCCTCCGTCCCTGGCCATAACCCATAAGTCCATGTATTCTTGTCTGGAGTTGCTGTTCCACCGATGGTTGACGCTGCCCCTGGCCTCTCTCTGCTCGCAGGGCGCAGGAGCCGTTGCTGTCTGTCCGATGGAGGAACTTCAGCTGGGGCCTCTTCCTGGTCGCTCCTGCTTCCTCCAGGGGGGGTGGCCTGTCCCTCGCGCTCCATGGACGACTCCTCTGGCCACGGAAACTTTCTTCGGTTCCAGTCTGGGACAGCCGATTGTTAAAACAAGGAAAGATGATTGATATAACACATTTTAAGCTCGAATTAAAGTGTTCTAATAAGGTCTCTTAAGCCAGTGCTTTACCTTCGGTATGTAAGACACCCTCCATGTCGATCCGGGCTTGTCCGTGTCATCCTTCTTAATGATCTTCACCATGTCCACCCTCTCGCCGATGTTCTTCTCCAGTGCCTCATTTTTTGGGGAAAAAGTTCCCCCTTCCTTAGGTGTTATTTTAACTTTGATTTTAATTTTAATTTTAATCTTAACAACTTTAATTTCTTGCTTGTCCATTTTTTTAAATGCTGTGAGTTTTCCAAATGCAAACTGTCTCTCAGATGATCGTAAGAAGTTTGAGAAGATAAGTACATGTGATTCAAAAGTAACCAAGCTGTTGTCACGGACGCCTATTCGTACCATAACAGACGATGCGATCCTCTGCAGCTCGTCGGTGACTTTCGGCCGCGTTCGGCTCCGACTGACCGGTCGTAGGTCCGATTCGGCTGTAAGCAGGTTGCCAACTCTGACGCATCTGGCGCGAGACTCGGGCTTTCAGACTCAAACGCACACAGCAATAAATCTTATGGAGAATCTCTATTAATCCATTTAAAACCTAAAACTGGCTACATCAAAAGTGTTTGGGCAGTTTGCAAATCCTGAAGACTATTTACAAGGTAATAAAACCGTTTTATAAATGTGAATACGTGTGTAGACTTGTCTCGAATTGCACGGTAATTTCTTGTCATAGCGTGAATGCACATAAAATAAATACGCATTTGCGCTGCTACAACAAGGAATTGCCACGCGTGTACGGGGAATGCGTACTTGCGTACCATGCAGTTATGTGATCCTGATCATATGTATAGTATATTGTACAATAAATGCTATAACATTTAAGTCGTATTGTTAGGTCTTTTTTAATCATAAATTTCTTAGTTCATTCCTGCCGACAGTTGGGGCAGAGACTGTCATATGTTCTAGGTCATACTCACAGCCAAACGCGGCGCAACAGTGAAAGATTTACAAATGTGACAAAAGGTCTTCTGTGTGTCAATTAATTCCTACATAGAGCTTTTATCCCGTTTACATGAAAAGCTGTAGTTATTGTGCCCCTGACAATTCCAAATTTCTATTTGCAGCAAACTGACAAACCGAATAAGCCCAGGACACTGGAAAGTACTTGAAAAACATGGTAAAGTGGATTTCAGCATTTTCTGTCGTTACATTTGTATTAGAATTGTAACAAATGTCTTCGTTAATACTATATTGTATTTCGCAGGATGTTCCTCATCAGATTGGTTCTGTGGACTGTGGTGTGTTCATGTTGATTGTTGTCACATCACGAATCGGGGAAACAAAGGATTTATTGGGGAAACCAGCTAGGAACACGGGGCAATAGAAGTAGCGACTTAAATGACATGATTGGGGAAACATATTTTGAAGCGGAGTTAAATACATAGGACTAATGAAAACAACTGGAAACAGCGAATGACATCGGGGTTCCACACGAGGTTAACGAGGGGGCGTGGCACACGGGAGGAGCGGACAAGCGGCGCATGACAATTGTAAGACAGACCACCTTGAATTGTTGGACTTGTAATACAGAGAATGTATTGAAGTTTTCCCCCCTCCCCTCCCTTTTATCAGTATGCACTCTGCATGGCCTTGGTGTGTCTTGAGTATTACAAAATGCACCATGAACTGTCTATATTATATGTCTGTATTATATTTTTATTTATGTCATAATATGTGAATTTGATCTGTTGTTTTTCAGTGAGTTGGAGGGATTTGACAAAAACATCCTTTTAGAAATGTGTGAGGAAGTAAGTTCTTTTCTTTTTGACAAGTAATGTATCTGTCAGGTTTGCGATGCAACAGAGAAATTAAATATTTTATTTCACTCCTCAGGGTCAAGACTCTGGTCTCCAGCTCACCGCTCTCTGTTATATTTCCATAGCCATGTTGTCCAATAGTAACATTGAATTTTTCTATGCTATGGTTTTTTATGTTTAATCATTGCATGCTATATAAATTATTATAAATAATAGTTTATTTTCTTTGTGACGTGTCTGTGCTTAATAGTATTAAATAAGAGTTAAAACAACGGCAGTTTCCTCAGTATTGTATTTCATGAACTGATACTTCCCCAACAAAACCCATGTTTGCGTTCAAGCCTCTGTCATGGTTTGTGCATAATATTTGCAACAACCATTATGAAATTTTTGCAGAATATGTACTACAAGCCTCTCCAGTTGCAGCCACACCCATATCCAAATTCACATATAAGGTATATTTGTATATTTGTGTTTCCAAGGTACCAACATTCCTACAGAACCATGTTACATAATATATCCAAATATAGGGAATTTCAGTGTGAGCCCTGATGCATTATGCATACTGCTTTCAAATCAGTGCTTTGATCACAGACTTCAAAAAACACGTAGACCATTACGTCTCTAAAAGGTGAAAACACTGCATGTCAAGCGCCCCCTACTGGCTGGCTGCAGTACCATTATTAGCACCACGCATTCCCATGTGTTTCAGTGGTAAGAGGCGATTTTCCACATCACTTTCATGTCTTTCCAACCACATAATGACAAACCATTTCTTCTCAATGTATTATTAGTTATGTAATTAATGTAATCTAAAAATGAACGTCACTAATACTTTTATTACAATTAATTTGCATATTTTGAAAATCTATACTTTTCTTCAAGACAATAGTGCAGCTTCTATCCAAAGCACAATCCACATTATTACTTAAAAGCTTATTGACCCCCTGATTCTGGTATCAGTTACTTTTCAGTATTTTCAAGTAAACATTATCTGTGCTGTATTTGTATGATGAAACCAATCCTTGAGTCCAATATAAAATAACTGAAATAAACACACAGTCATTCAAACTTCATTTTTTAATTTTGTTTTGTCTTTCAATAAAAGCTGAAAAGGCTAAAAAGTAAATGCTGGTGTTATCAAAAACTATGTCATATAACTATATTCCAGATTTATTACAGCCAAACACATCTCGGAGCTCCGAGGAACCTCCTTCTCCTTACATTTGGGGAAGATGGTGGCGCAGGAGGTAGTGCTATCGTTTAGCAACCAGAGAGTTGCAGGTTCGAGCCCTGGTTTCTCCTGACCCCATCACAGTGTCTTTCAGCAAGACGCTGAACCCCAAATTGCTCCCGGCGTGCAGGTTGGCACCTTGCATGGCAGCCTCCGCCACCGGTGTGTGGATGGGTGAATGTGAGGCATGAATTGTAAAGCACTTTCAGTTCTCATAAAAGTAGAAAAGCACATTTACCATGTGTGTTTTGTATTTGGATTGTATTGGTGTGTAGTTAATCGCTCATGTACATGCTCAATCGCAGTAACATTTTCACAGGAATTTCGGAGACTGAAGTGCTAATTCTATGGGGGTGTATTCAGTGGGAAAGGTGTGTATGTAGGGCATGTCCCCCCCCCCCCCCCCTTCGTGGTGTTAGATATTCTGTTTCCCCCCCCCCCCGTGTGTTAAGTACTGGGGTTGCTCTTGCGTGTTTAATAAAAGATTGTACTACACTGCTTGTCCTGGCGTATTGCCTGTGGTTTGAGGGGAGGTTAATCTGTGTGTGTGACCGTGAGTGACGCGACATGTGTGCTACAGTATACATCCAGTATGTAACTGTATAAAGTAAAACTCACTGTGTAATATAAAATGCAAATGGATACTGTAATATGAAGCATTGCAGTAAGAGGACAATATTACAGTACAGGGCACATTGTTGGATTACATACCTGTTGGCTCTATGAAATGTTTGAATGGTTGAGGACATGGTTGTTCTCCCATCATTCGGCCAACCAGCCTCAGCCATTGTAAGGCCATGATTGAGGACCTAAATATATATATACAGTACTGTGCAAAAGTCTTAGGCAGGCAAAGAAGGCAGGCACCTCATACAGCTAGTCAGTCTCTCACTGACTTTTTAAACCAATATATTTAATTATTTAATTGAGCTGTTGGTGAAATTTAACAAAATCGTGGAATGGCTGAGGTGCCCCTGAGGAGAAGTTTGGGAACTGAAGTTGTGTTCATCTAGCCATCCAACTAGATATCAGTAACTTTATAGAAAACAGAAGAAATTATTACTAGTTTTTATTGTGTTACTCTTAATTTGCACACATTCTTGTCACGATCGCTCGCGGAGGTAACGGCAGAGCGGCGATCGTGCGGGTAAGGAGCAGGCAGGCAAGCGGGATACGGGGAAAACGGGAGTTTATTACGGAGACGGGAACGGGAACGGGCAAGACGGAACACGGGGGCAAGACGGAACACGGGGGCAAGACGGAACACGGGGGCAAGACGCTCACCAACATCAAGAACATCAATGACGGACAAGGGAAACCGGGGAGACCAGGACTTAAATACACAGGACTAATCAAAGTAACTAGACAAAGCTGGAGACGATCAGGGAAATACACGTGGGTAATCAGGGGGCGTGGCACACACGAGGAGCGGACGAGCCGGGTATGACAATTCTAATGTTAAATTGTATTTTTTTGTTCTAAGCCAAAGTACACTTGCTACCCAGATAAACAGCTTTAAACATTTCTTTGGACTGCCTAAGACTTTTGCACAGTACTGCACTGTATATGTTAATGCTAAATTGATAACTCCTATCAGTGTTGTGTTTATGGGAAATATGCTAAATTTGCTGATGCAGTCTTCTCAGTTGCCCCTTTATCCGCCTTACTTACTGTTGCTATGCCTGCTATGTGCTCACTCTGCGTGCCTTAATTATATTATGGGGTTTTATTATTAATTTATTCATAATCATTGTTATTTTTTCAACCTCTGTGTGGCCATAATATTTTGGGTTTTATAGTTACAGTCATGTGGATTAATCTATATTCTCTGTGTTTTACCATGAAGAACAAGGTGTGACAGGGGATGATTTTGTGGACATTGGGGAGCAAGATGTTTACCTTTTGTTCCCCAAAAACTTCAGACTGAGGAAATCCCTAATTTCCATTTTAAAACTAAAGGCAAGTAAACTGTCTGTTTGTTAGCAAGCTCTGTGTTTTTTGTGGTTTCACAGACATACTGCTGTCAAGTCATGCTTACTGAATATATCATATTTAGTTTCATGATCTTTCCCTCAATCAGTCTGGAGTGGAAGCAGAAGACTTCCTAAAAAATAAGCAGGGAAATCAGCGGCAACACCTGAACAAAAGAGATTCAGTGTAAGTATCACACAGTCCTGGAAATAGAAACTAAAGTGGACAGAGCTGTTAGAACACAGACAGTGCAGGTGGAAGTAGAATCAGCAGAATAAGTGGTTCTCACATCAGAAATACTGCTACCATTCATTCTGCTCATTCTATGTCCACCTGCACTCCTCTCTATTCTAACGTTTTTGGTGCAAAACTGATATCTTTCTTTTCTCTACACGTCTCCACCAGGCTGCTGTAAGATCATCCCTGGGTGCATCAAAAATGTGGACCACTGCCTGCAAGGGAGCGGAAATTGACTGGAACCCTGTCATAAGCAAAAGCTGTACCTCATAAAATTGTTTAAAATCAATATTTCTAATCAAATAGTTTAATTTCTCTATTTTACCTTTTTACCACATAAAGAACAATTAGGGCTTAAAATTTCAATTCACAAGGTAAAACACCAAATAAAGTGTTTTAACAGAATATTTCATGTAATTTCAAGGTCACAGCAGAGTTGCCCTGCAGCCTCGTCGGCAAAGAGCAGGAAATTCTGAAAAAAGCCTTAAAAATGCTCCGAAACAGGAGGGAGGACCTCCGAAGGTCAGGAAAGGTAATACATACTGTACATAGGGAACCTGCAAGCAAGTTAAAATTATTCAAGCCCCCTGCAGTCAAATTAAATCATGAATGTAATGTCCGGAATACAGACCTAGTCAGCCAAGGCTGAATAATGTTCCTGTTCATGTTCTGCTTCACTTTTCTGGCTTCTCATGTCGTGGCAAAACTTCATTTCTACTGATTCCATTGTCTAGAAGAGAGAAGGACTTCAGCTTCACTCCAACGGTATGTAGCTTATCTGTATTTATACCTTATCATTGTGTAATATATATAGTAATACGTTTCATAATTTAGCTTCTAAAATATTGTCACCAGCCCAATTGATTTTTTTGCCATCTTAATCCTCTCAGGATCAGTACAGTATATGTGCAAACATATTTTATGTGTTTACAGACGTGTAAGACTAATGAAAAAAGGTGGGAGAACAGTGGCCCTTGGAGGTAAAATGTGTTTTTACATTTTCCCAGTGCTGCTGCATGATTCACTGTACTGCAGTGTCAGGTTTCCCATTGCTCAGCACACCTAATTTGGCTAAAGAACTTGATGATGTTACGATGATCAGTGTGTTGGCCAGTGAAACTGACAATGTGCTGAATTTTGGGAAATTTTGAAATGTATTATAAACACAGTATATTAATCTGCACAATGTAGCAAAACAGTCTGAAACGTAACTGAGATACAGAGGTTATACACTGATCAGCCATAACATGTGAAGCGAATAACATTGATTATTTGGTTACAGTGGCATCTGGCTGTGGGGGGGTTATATTAGGCAGCAGGTGGATGCTTTGTCCTTGAAGCTGATGTGTTGGAAGCAGAAACAATGTGCAAGTGTAAGGATGGGAGTGACTTTGATATGGGCCATTTGGTGATGGCTAGAGAGCTGGATCATAACCCCCAGCTCTTGTGAGATGGTCCTGCAGTGGTCAGCAGGTTCATGGTGGGGCCCAGGCTCACCTTTGCCGCCAAAATAGCCATGACTCATCAGGGCGTGGATTCCTCTAGACCTCTGAAGGTTTGCTGTACTATCTGACATGTAATGAGCCTCCGTCACCCGTTCACATATTTCCCTACAGTTTTGGAGATGCTGTGACCGAATCATCAAGCCATCACAACTTGGCCCTTGTCACTCAAATCTTTAGGCTTGTCCACTTTTCTGCATCCCAGTATATCCTACACATTGTTTATTTGCTGCCTAATAGGTCCCAGCTACTAGCAGGTGCCACTATTACCAGGTAATCAATATTATTCACCTGTTAGTGGGCGCAGTGTTTGACAAATATAGTTTAAAATATCAGTCATTTAACCTAATTCCGAAATATTAAATGTGGACTGGAAATAATGGAAGCTATTGCTTGTGTGGAGTGAACTGAACTTAATTTTGAACAATGTTTCAAATTGCTACATACCTGAAATGTTTGTGGTTTCTTGTAGAAAGAACAGAAGCACTTGAGGTTTGCCTCCAGGACATCACACCTCCTATTAAGCGCCTTTACAAAGTAAGTAATTTCCTTGAAATATCATCAAAATATTTTTTTTCTGGACAGCTCTAAGACTGGGTTTCCGTGGGACATTATTAGGATTAGAAGTAATTAAACCAATTTGGTCTTACATAGCATTAAAAATGGTTTAATTGACAAACAACGCCTTAAATGGCTTTAAAAAGCATGACGCTTTATTGTCATGTACATTAAACATTTAATATACACACAGGACCAGTTGGCTAAATTCTCCAACCTGTGATTGGCTGGTTTGTGATGCTTGTGGATATCACTGTGCTCTCAGAATGGAGCAGTGTTGTGCAAGTTCACACTTTTCATGATCTAGTTCAAAGTTCAGTTCATACATGCTCAAAGTGAACTGTTCACATTCATAGCTCACAATTTAAATTTTTGAACTAGTTCAAAGTTCAGTTCATTTTATTTTTAGGTGCAATATATAGTCTAAATCAAAATTAATTTTGTTTTAACATACATCTATAACCTACCTACATTCTTGCATATATGGACATGTATAGACAAAGGACACAAAATATTATTCTTATTTATGGTTTATTTATCTCTTGCCCCAATACTAGACAAGGGAAGGAAAAGAAAAGTACTGTAAACACATATCGGCATCATATCCATCTCAAATGAAAACTAGACAGAACAGAATATTTATTATTCAGCAAAATATCTCTTTAGTTTTATTTAAAAAAAAAAAAAAAAACTCATGCTTCTTGAAGGTGTGTGGCACCATCTCACTGAACTATTAAAAATAAAAACTTTCACATACAGAAGCCATTGTTGTAGTAAGTAATGAACACTCCACAGACCATGCCTATGGCTTCAGTCCAAACTGTTTTTTGTTCACGTTTAACAGCAGTTGCTTTTCAAAGTTGGCATCTCCCAATCGGTTTCTCCTGGGCCTAAATATCTGGCCACCAGTATTGAAGAGTCTCTCCACTGGAGCACTTGATGGGATTGCTGTGTTATATTTGATGAAGAGCTTCTTCAGTTTGGGCAGCAGCATGTATTCAGTAAACTCGTCAGTGGTTGGGGCGTCCAGATAGATGTCCACCTCAGACTTATTGACAGCTGATGGGCTTTGCTTGAACTTAAAAAAGGATGAAGCACTCTTTTTCCCCTCAAGGTCATCAGGGGGTTAAAATAAAGGTTTGGATGAGGGGGCAGCATGCCGTCAGACCTGGTGTAGCTGTAGGCTTTGAACTCTCATCCAACAGACCATCCAAATCATTTTTCAATTGCACAATGGTAGGAGCCAGGTAGCCGAGGAATGTGTTTTTTTCCCCCTGAAGGATGTTCAGAGCACATGCCAAGGGACCCATCACACTCACAAACTTGTTGATGAAGTCTATTTCCTCTGGAGTGAATCGACGAAGCCCAAACTCATCACAGATGGTGTGCAGAAGGAGTCTGTCATACTCAGGAGTGGCATCCAATGGCACTGTTAGATTGCTGGTCTGGGGAGTCAAGGTGGCTATGTGAGCCAGGCGCTGCATTGAGAGGAACATAGAATTCCAACGTGTGTCGTTCGGAGTGACAAAGCCAATCTTTAGCTTTTACTCAACAAAATCTGAGGCTTTCGCACTCCTTTTCACCCTATTCCACAGAGCAGATGCCTTGGAAAATACAGGCCTCGCTAATTTGTTGTACAGCCTATCCGTTACATTCTTTGCATCTGTGGCAACAAGATTTAAAGTATGGGCCATGCACCTTCTATGAGGTGGGAGGCAGAGATCCTCTAACTCTGACAGAGGTGCAGGCTCAAGACCATCGTCCTCATCATCGGAGCTCTCAGCAGTAGATCCTGTGTCACTGCCTTCAGTCACCGCATCAGCTGCTCTAATAACAACACTGTCTCCAAAACAGCTGAATGCTTTGACGAAATTGGAAGCATTGTCAGTCACTGTGCACACAATTTTGTTTTGAATTTTAAATTCCTTGTACACATCCGTCAGCACTTTAGCCAGGACATCATATGTGTGTGACCCTCTGACACGACGACATGCAAGGGCTGCTGATCTCCTGAGTGACACATCATTTTTATCAAGCCAATGAATTGTGATGCCCATGAATCCTTTGTTGACAGCTGACCAGCAGTCAGCTGTTGTGCATACAAAGTCAAGCTCAGCAAGTTCAGCTTTTAAATTACTGATAACCTCAATGAATTCCTTATTCATTAGTCCCTGCACCTGTCTTCTTGAGGGCACATGTCTGCCTGGTTGCAAACCAGTTACTAGTTTTATGAAGGAGGGTTTTTCAACCTTACTCAGTGGCTGTAAATCTCCAACAATGTAGTCTATTATTAATCTGTCTACCTGTTGCTGGGAGATTATACCCCTGAAGGCAGCAGGCAGTGTGACTTGAGTCGTTTGGGGACTTTGGCTGGGGGTTTTGCCCTTCCCTCTATGACCTTGAAGGGCTTGCATATATGCTTTCACGCTGGACGAATGCTTCAACTCAACGTGTCTTTTCAAATTGGAAAATGAGGTCATTGATGTTCTAACTTGTTTTTTCAGCGCAGGTGGACAAAGCTTGCACAGAAAGGTTAGGTTTTTACCGTCAGAGTCTCTGTGAAACAGTGTGTAAAATGCCCGTAAATTGTCAAAGTTACAGCCAGCATCATCCGTGTTTTCTGTGCCAGCTCCACTGGTGGTTGAGCTTTCCTCCTCTGCGCTTGCCATGGTTACTGCTGCAGCAGTTCGCTTCGCGCTCATGCGTTGCCAAGGCTGTGCCCTTTGAGAAGTGTGTGTGTGCATTATGGGAAACGTAGTGTGAAGCTAAAGACATTAGATTCGACTGTCCTTGGCTTTACACTACGTTACCCAAGATGCACTGCACACAAGCACTGGGCGAGAGTCAGGCTGAGCATTTTATTTTTCGAGCGGAGGAGCCCTTCGCTAGTGCTTGAGTGACAACACAACATGCTGTTTAAATGTGTGAGCCGACCTTGTCACTCGACTCATCAGGTGAAAATAAATCCCGATGTTTAATTGCATTCCAACAGTGAACGACGTCTACGCCGTTCATCACACATAAAATTCACGTTCAAGTTCTTGATTTACTAATAAGTTGCGTTCAGTTCAAAGTTCACTGAAATATGAACGTGTTCAATGAACGCGTTCTTTTGAACTCGTTCATGCACAATACTGGCTGGTTGTCACTTGATACCTTTTCAGAACCTGCCTGTGTTTCCACCAGTTTAGAAAATGAACATAGGTGACAGTGACAGTAAAGGTTCATATTGTCACGTTCAAAGCCGGACGGAACGGCGATCGTGCGAGGCGAACGGGCAGGAAGCAGGCGGAAGTCGGGGTAAATCAGGGATTTAATAAATAAACAGGGAGCAGGAGACATGAAACGCCAACTAACATCAATGACAGACAAAGGACTCAGGTAAGACACGGACTGAAATACACAGGACTGATTGAAAATAATCGGACACAGCTGGGTACAATCATGAAAGAACACGTGGGTAATCAGGGGGCGTAGCACACACGAGGAGCGGACGGGCCGGGCATCACACATATGTATTCCGTTTTGTTGGATTTATTCTTTTCTGTTCCAGAATAAGTTTTATAAGCTGCCAACTGTCCTTTTAACAGTCGCACTATTAAAGATGCCAATAACTGAACTTTGCAATCTGCCTCATGATCTCTTCGCCACTCTAGTGCCATAATATTTTATTTATCAGACCTGTGGCATGGTTTTCATTTACAATGCAAAGTTACTCCGATAATAAGCTGGCTAGTTGTTTTACTGCTGGCACCGGAAATATTAGACAAAACTATATTGGTGATTGACTGAATTATCCAGATATGCGGATGGTTTGGACACGATGGCCCCTCCCACTTGCACTGATGTTATGAGAACTATTTTTTTTTTGTGGTGGCCTATAGCCTTGTGCCTTTGACCGAATCACAGCCATGATATACCGGAGTATCTTCTTATACATTATGTTATTGCTTAATTATACTGCACTCATAAAGCATTATAAACACAGTTATAAATATTTATAAAAAAGCATAACACATTATATCCACCATTATAACGCTTTATGAATGCTTTATGACACACTCAACTATAAGGCACTATAGATACCTTCATAATGCAATACAAAGCATCCTTAATGCTTATACCGATCATTATAATGCATTATGAAGGTATTTATAGTGCACTAAAGAGAGCTTCATACATCATTCATTATGCATAATAAGCATGCCTATAATGTGTTATGCCTTTTGATAAATATTTAAAGCCATGATTATAATGCATAACAATGGATTATTATTTGTTGTGATTTTTTTTTAATTACTAACAACATGGCCTTAAGTGTTCCAGAGATTTTATAATGTTCCGTAATCTGAGCAAATGGAAGCATGTAGATGTTGAACAAAGAGGCTCAGTGAGGATTATAATTCTAATTGGTGATCAGTGTTGACACACCACAGCACACAGTGTACAACACCGAAATGTGTCCTCTGCATTTAACCCATATGTGACATCGTGACATAGCAAGGGGCAGCTAATTCAGCGCCCAGAGAGCAGTGTTTTGCTTAGGGTCCCTCAGCGGTGCCTTGCTGGTCGGGGATTCAATCCAACAACCATTAAGCCACCACTGCCCACTGCCAATAACGGGCCCTTGAGGAACTCCACATGTAATTTCTGTTCATTCAGATTCATAATTACCCTTCTGACAGAAAGTAGTGCCTGACTTGTAAAAATAATTCAAACCCATTAAATAAGGCGGCGGCTCCACCTCCTTCCCTAAGTGCTCTAGTCTCACTGATAAAGGGCAGGTAGGAGTAACTGGTTTGATCAGGGCTGCTGCATAGTTTTCATGTGACCCCATTTCAGTTTAACGCATAAAAATCAAGGTTTATCCTGATAATACAATCAGTCATTAATAAAGATTTTCCAACCAAAGGCTTGATATTCAGTAAAGATCAGTTTAATGTATAAAACACATTGTCTGACCCAGTGTGTAGGTGACACACAACTGGAGTCAGATGAGAGAGAGAGTAGCTGTGGGCTTTGATGCACTTTGTTCCCCCTGAAGTCCTTCCTTCACATTTGCCCTTTTTGTGCATTCGCTGACTGTACTTTTTTCAGATTCATTAATATTGTCCTAAGACGGCACCTGCAGTCTTACCCAAACTGGCTGTGACACTGAACATCTCCTAAGTCTGTGCTTTAGGGCCATGACTTCACACGACACGACTACACCTGCACGCGTAGTTTACATCTATCTGGAGGATTGAAGGTCATGTCCACCAGGGGGCAGTGCGAGAAAACCATCTTGGTCGGTTCCTTCGTTTCCAGTCTCACTTGTGAGCATGTGGTTGTGGCATTAAATGTAGAAGGAGGAGGGAGTCAAGACGGCACTCTATCATACACTGTTTGATTAGAGCTGCAAGCCGACTTGTTTTGTTTACCATGTACTGTGAACTATATGCAGATTTACTACTGTCTGGATTTATCATCCAGTGACGGCAATAACTATACATAGTCATGATGACAGGCTCTGAAAAAAGAAAAAATGATGGAAGAGATTAAACAAGAGATTTTCCAACCAAATGTGTTGGACCTTTTCAAATCAGTCACAGACTGATTTTTGGCTTATTTCTAATGAATTAGGAAATATTTAAACAAACATTATAGCTTCACCATTTTCTGACCACTGAGCCATTGACATCCATATATCCATATTGTCATCGTCTATCCATCTATCCATCCATTTTCCAAACCGCTTGGGTCGCGGGGGGTCCGGAGCCTATCCCAGAAGTGATGGGCACGAGGCAGGGAACAACCCAGGATGGGGGGCCAGCCCATCGCAGGGCACACTCACACACCATTCACTCACACATGCACACCTATGGGCAATTTAGCAACTCTAATTAGCCTCAGCATGTCTTTGGACTGTGGGGGCAAACTGGAGTACCCGGAGGAAACCCCACGACGACATGGGGAGAACATGCAATCTTTGTCATCGTCTACTGGATATAAAATATCTTCAAACGGGATATTAAACAGTTCAATCTTGAGAAATAAAGTAGCTATTTTAAATATAGAATAATTAACTGACTTACACTGGAACAGACCCAATACAGAAAAAAGTATTGCAATAATAACATGATGTAGCAAAATTTGTCAGAAGGTTTAGTAGTGACTTGGCTCGAATCGGAAGAGATGAAGAAAAGAAAATTATAAATGAGATTTACTGCTTTAACCTGCAAACCAGTCAATCGTCTTACTGATACAGAAAATAATGTAGGAGGTGCCTTACAGAATAAATTGTATGATTATATATAAACATAAGGCAGAAGGAGCCTTTGTTAGATTGTGGCAAAAATGGCTTGAACAAGGTGAGCAGAACTCAGCCTATTTCTTTAGGCTGGAAAGTCAGCAAGTCAGGAACAACTGCATTATGCGGGTGAGGATTTATGGAAATGCTGCAGATGACATCAAGAAAATAGCCAAATTCTGCACTGAGTTCTTTAATAATTTGTATGTCAGGAGTCTTGATCCAAAATTTTTGATTTCTTCTCAAACATCACGGGAATAACTGATGTGGATCGTGAACTTTGTGACGTCCCAGTTGGTTTAACTGAGATGTGTGCAGCAATAAATTGCTTAAAAAAAAAAAAAAATTAAATTAAAAAAATTGCTTTTTTCATCATTGCTGGAGACTTCAATCAGGCAAATCTGAAGCCAGTTTTCCCCAAATTCTTCCAATATATGAACATCCCAGCTAGAGGGAGAATCTGTCTGGACAATGTTTACACAAACGTCTGTGAGGCCTACAAGGCCCCCCCCCCCCCACCTCGGCTACTCAGACCATGTCACTGTGATCATGGTTCCTGTGTATAAATCCCTGCTGAAGCACAACAAACCAGTCAGTCAGAGTGTGGCCAGCTGGTGCCGTCTCAGCTCTCCAAGGCTGCTTTGGATCTACTGACTGGGACATTTTTAAGGAGGCTGCTATAAATGGTGACGCCATCAACCTGGAGGAGTATATAAACTCTGTGATCGATGACCACGAGAGCCGACCAAAGGCCCTGGATGATGAGGGAAGTGCTCACATAGCTAAGAATCAGAAATGCAGCTTTCAGATCTAAAGACAAGGCTGCCCTCAGGACGCCCACAGACAACCTGTCCCGAGCTATGAGGATAGCCAATCAGGCACATGCACAGACGATCAATGTACACTTTAAATGCACCAAAGACACACGCCGTATATGGCAGGGAATTCAGCCAATCACGATCTACGAGCCCATCCTACACATCAATGGCGGTGATGTCTCCCTTCCAGATGAGCTAAACAACTGTTTTGTACAAAATAAGCCGACACCCCCCCCCACCCCCCAAGTGAGAAGCTACTTTGTCTGACCACAGCTGATGTGAGAAGTACTCTATCCAGAGTCAACCCACGCAAGGCAGCAGGAGCTGACAACATACTTGGCTGAGTGCTGAGAGAATGCACTGACCACATGGCTGGGGTCCTCACAGAATGCACCTCTTTAAGCCAGTGGTCTGTCCCAGCATGCTTCAAATTAACCGCCATCATCCCAGTGCTGTAGAAGCCATCAGTGACAGGCCTGAATGACTACTGCCCAGTAGCACTCATGTCAATCATCATGAAGTGCTTGGAAAGGCTGGTCATGGCAGTAATACATAAAGACTAATCTTCCCACCTCTCTAGACCCTCTCTGATCTGCATACCGGTCCAACAGGTCTACTGAGGACACCGTAGCCTCTGCCCGTCACCTTTCCCTGACACATCTGGGTAAGAGAGTCACAGATGTCAGGATGTTATTCATAGACTTCAGCTCTACCTTCAACATGTCCCTCAAAAACTGAGGGGGTTAAGCTTGAACACCACTCTCTGCAGCTGGATCTTGGATTTCCTGACAGAGACGCCCCAGTCAGTATGTATGGGCTGCAACACGTCCAACACCATCATCATCAAGTTTGTGGATGATACAACTGTGGTGGGACTGATAAATAGAGAAGATGAATCAGCATACAGAGAAGAGGTGGAAAGTCTGTCCACAAGGTGCAGAGACTATAATCTATCTGTCAACGCTGACAAGGCAAAAGAGATGATTGTGGACTTCAGAAGGACACGTCCTGCCCACACCCCACTCAGCATCAACGGTACTGCTGTGGAGATTGTAAGGAGAACCAAGTTCCTCGGTGTGGACATAACTGAGGAATTTACATGGACAAATAACACCAGCTCCTTATTCAAGAAAGCCCAGCAAAGACTAAACTTCCTGAGGCGCTGAAATAAGCAAACCTTCCCCTCCCATCCTCACCATGTTCTATAGAGGCACCATCAGCAGTGTTCTGACTAACTGCATCACCATCTGGTGTGGCAGCTGCAACAAATCTGACCGCAAATTCCTGCAGAGAGCAGTGAAAACAGCAGAGAACATTATGGGATGCCTCTCCCTTCCCTACAAGCCGCTTTTTGCAAACGCAGTGTCCGCAAGGCCTGCAGCATTGTGCAGGACCCATCACATCCCTCACATGGTCATTTCACACTCCAGCCACCTGAGAGAAGATACTGCAGCATCAGAGCCGGGTCTGCCAGGCTGCGTGGCAGTTTGTACCCCCAGGCTGTCAGGCTCCTCAACACCAGGCTGCCTCCCAGGATCCCTCACTCTGCCTCCTCACTGCCTCAACCCCCCCCGTAACCCACAACTAAAGGCCGCAGACTGACCCTTAAGCGCTGCACTGCACTTAACACTTTGTCACTCTGACATGGGGGCAATAATAAGAATCCCCATTATTCTCTGTCTGCCCCATTATTCTGCTTCTATTCCTATTTTCAGCTGTTAGAAATGTTAGACGTGTTACTGCTGTTACTACTATTATCATACACTGTTTACATTGTGAACTCAGGCTGTTACAGCGTACATGATGGTGAATTCAGGTCTAACTGACTGCAGAAATACATCATATATTTAATATAGTTCTAACAATATTGCACATTGTCCAGTATTGCACATTACTGTATATTGCATAATCTACTCCTCTTCCTCAGTTGCACTGTCCTGTAAGTCCTTTGCACATTGTCTTGTCTTGTTCTCTATATTGGACTAAGTTTATGCTTACACTGTGGGCCCTGAGCTTCGCCATTTCATCTCTCTCTATACTTATATATGGTGGAGATGACAATAAAGTTCAATTTGGCTTTGATCTCGGGGGTTTGTTCACGGTGCAGCAATTTGGAAAAAGAGGGAACTGAGCTGGAAGGTGAAGCTTTTAATTTACCAGTTGATCTACGTTCCTACCCTCACTTATGGTTATGAGCTCTGGGTGATGACCAGATAAATGAGATTGTGAATACTGTATAAGCAGCAGAAATGAGTTTCCTCAGCAGGGTGTCTGGGCTCAGCCTTAGAGAGGGTGAGGAGCTCAGACATCCGGGCTCAAAGTAGAGTCGCTGCTTCTCCGCATTGAAAGGAGTCAGTTGATGGTTCTAGGATACCTCTTGGACGGCACCCTGGGGAGGTGTTTCAAGGCATGTCCAACCAGGAGGAGGCCTGGGGGCAGACCCAGAGATTATATATTATATATAACCTGAGAGATTATATATAATATATACTACATTATATACCAGCCTAGATGCATCTACGTTGGGAGCGTCGCATTGGCGCGCTGCTGGAGAGAGGTGTGTGTCCAAAGTGGATTAAAAGACGTTCATATAGTGATCTAAAGACAAACTCACTTTTATTAATAGCTGTTGTAAAATCAATATTAAACTCACTATTTTATTTGTGTCCATTGCTTGGTCAAAATATCAGGCAGATCATTGTGAGCAGCAATAAGTAATAAACATAACAATCTCAAATAATGATAGACATTAATTAGCTTTGCACATTAGTTAATTTTGCACATTGCTTACTGAGCAAAATTAGCACAATACGATCATTAATAGCATAATCAGTTTACTGAATGTGCCTGGCAGGCTGTGGGGTGGACTCTCTATAAAACAAAACAGGTGTTTAGTACCAAATTAGGACCCAATATACTCATTTTTAATTCTTAATTAAAAATTAAGGATGGCATGGTGGTGCAGTGGTTAGCACTGTTGCCTCACACCGCTGGGACCCGGGTTCGAGTCTCCGCCTGGGTTACATGTGTGTGAAGTTTGCATGTTCTCCCCATGTCGTCGTGGGGTTTCCTCTGGGTACTCCGGTTTCCCCCCCAGTCCAAAGACATGCTGAGGCTAATTGGAGTTACTAAATTGCCCATTCAGTAGGTGTGCATGAGTGAGTGACTGGTGTGTGAGTGTGCCCTGCGATGGGCTGGCCCCTGTTGGAGTTAGAGTCCACTGAGTCCGTTGATGAGGGAAGGATGCAGTCTGAGGCGAAGGTTGGTTGCAAGTCAGCTCTCTTTAATGACGTCACAGATTGCAATCCGGGAGCACACTTAGATGCACAAAACAGTACATACCAAGAGTAGCTCAATATCTCTTGTCAGGGTCTGGTTTTTATACCCCGTTTAGGGCGTCTACTGTTCTTGTTGGTATTTTTCCAGTTGGCGTAACATACAAGTGTTGTTTTGAAATTGCTGGCGTTAGTCCCCACACCCGTTCCCTTTTACCTTGTCTTGTTATGTTGCAATTAAGCAGCGTCAGCGACCCCCTCCCTTGTTATGTCCCCGCATGTCAAGCGTAAGCTTAATGTCACCGCGACCCTGTCAATGTACCTTCTGCTTTTCTAAATTTACTTGCACTTCGAGGAGGGCCGGAGCCCCCCTTTTTGTCCTGCCTATGTTCCAGTTCCAGTTAGTTCCCCATTCTCAGTGTGACAAAGGTTAGCACGCGGCCTAGCCCCCCTTCACCCCCCATCCTGGGTTGTTCCCTGCCTCGTGCCCATTGCTTCCGGGATAGGCTCCGGACCCACCGTGACCCAGTAGGATAAGTGGTTTGGAAAATGGATGGATGGATATTAGATAAGTGGCAGAAAAATCGATGGATGGATGGAACTGTATGAAAAATAATGCTGCTTATGAAAGTAGGTAAGTAAGAATTTCAGGTTAGAATTTCATTGTACCTTATACGCATGACACTGCTTTCTTAGAAACTTATACTGCCATTAAATTTTGAAGACGCTGTACAAAGAAGGACACAATAGTGTTCGGAATATTTTTTTCTTGTCTGTGAAAATATACAGCTCTTCTGGACACTCATTCTTAAAAAAATCAGATGCTACTTTAATACTATCTGTACCGTTAGTAAAAACAATGTTCCGTGACAAAACGTGACCATACTGCCACCCCAATTTCTAGTGGTACAGCACCTCGCGCATGCGTCATGTTATCCTCATGTAAGTGCGCAGACGAAGCCGGAATCAACACAGAAAACACGTGGCGGCCAAACTGGTACCTCTCCGCGCACGTATAAGCGGACGTGTTTGTATAGACTTTTATGATGCATTTTACTCCTCCGCGGACGACCGCCTGCCGCACTCCAAATTTGTCTTTAAACGCCAACATAGATGATTTTGATGAGGATTGGGGTAGTTTGCAAACCCTACAGCCAATTTGCAAGGTAATAAAACTGTTACATACATATAAATGCGTATGCATATGTGTGCAGACTTGTCCCAAATTGAAAATCTCACGCCAGCCAGTTGATCAAAGTTGGCAGCCCCGTGAACTGCCGCTCTGAATTTGTAAAACGTAGGGAAACATACACAGACCTCGCGGCTGTGGTACGTGTGCAGGGAATATCAGAATTAATACTAATACTTAAATAGGACACGTGCGCATGTGCAAAGTACACAGCTTGACCAGAGAAATATGAACGTTTCCATGTACGCATACGCGGTGTAATACGCGAGTGCTGCGGTTTGCGGAGAACCAGCCTAGATGCGTCTGCGTTGGGAGCGTCGCGTCGGCGCGCTGCTGGAGAGAGGTGTGTGTCCAAAGTGGATTAAAAGACGTTCATATTGTGACCTAAAGACAAACTCACTTTTAGTGGTAATCTTTGTTGTGTAATTTTATGGTTAATATGTTTGATGAATGCTGTTTGTAATTTTATTTACCTGTAATTAAGCCTATTAGTTTAACACCCGCGTCATTTCGGCGCGTCTTCCCACCGGCGTCGCGCGGGCGACCTACATTTCCTGAGGTAATTCACATATTTGACTTTTTATATTTTATGTATCGTACAGAATAATAGAGCGCAGGCTAAAGTGCAGTTCGGCCCCAGCGAGTCTCTCAGCGCGGCGTGTCTCACAGCGCAGGGGGCAGCCGGAGCGCCGCAGACTCGGGCGGCTACATGAGTATATTGGGAATAAAATGTGTGTATTGGAGCGAGTTCTGTGTGAGTGAGTGTGTGAGGTGTGACAGTGATAATGATGGAGATGCTGGGCTTCGTCATGGGATTAATGGCTCTTCCTCTTGCCTACAGACTCCTGCCAGCTGACGCTGGACCCCAACACAGCAAACAGAGAAGTGTCTCTGTCAGGGGGGGACAGGAAGGTGACATGGGGGGGGGCAAATTCCCCCGTGTCGCTGTGCATGCTGGGATAGCTCACTGTGCTGGAGGAATCATTTTTACCGTATCAGAGTCTCACATGTCGCTGCTTCTCCGTGGCAAAAAGGTAAAATCTCTGCTTTATAACCAGTATAACCCTTTTTACTCTGTCTGAAGTGTGATGTATGTTAATAAAACAAGTAATTGGGTTCTGTAAGCTGAACAAACATACAAAATGACTGTTTTTCTGACGTATGTTCTATGTTGGCTGTTAATGCACCAAAACTGCCTAAACAAATTCATAGTACATGCAGTTGTACCAATAGAGTGAATTCTGATTCTGAATAAAATAAAATGTAATGAAATCTAAGCCTGATGAGTGGGGGGAGCTTTTCCCCTCCCCTCTATATGTATATTTTATATTTCGGTCTATATATTGTATTTGCTACCTGTACACTGACAATAAAGGCTTCCTATTCTATCCCATTAATGTCCCGGTTCCGCGCTGCCCAGAACGTAACTGAGTAACAGACTTAATCCGCGCTCTCTGCTCACTGAGCGCAGCAGCCTGATATCGCAGCGGCGACGCTTTGGCCAGCAGGGGGCGGCAGACGGCAGACAGTTTATTAACTCAAAACCTACAGCGGTCCTGAGGTAACTTAGTAAAGATAATAACATAATCAAATTAATCATATATTAACTAAGTAAACATAAATAACATAAAATCTTAATAAGTCACGTTAGTACAACAACAACAGAAAGGCACCTGATCATCAATGAAGTAGTGTAGGTGATTACCAATTACCAGAAAAAAATCACATAAATCCTGTTTCATTAGGAATCTTGAGATATATACAGTACTGTGCAAAAGTCTTAAGGAGTCATAGGAAATGTTTAAAGCTATTTATCTGGGTAGTAAATTAATATTTTCTCAGTATTAAAAACAAATTTTAATATTAGAACATGTGCAAATTATGAGTAAAACAAAAAAAACTAAAAGGAATTTCTTATGTTCTCCAAAAAGTTACTGATATCTTGTTGGATGGCTAGATGAACACCAATATGGTTCCTAAACCTCTCCTCAGGTTCACCTCGGCCATTTCATGTATTTGTTAAATTTCACCACCAGCTCAATTAATTCATGAAACTAGTTTTGAAAAGTCACTGAGGTATTGATTAGCTATATGAGGTGAGCTAGTGGTCATGTCAAAAAATACATGAGTATATTGAAAATACTGCCAATACTGGGATGACTTTAGGAGAGATTTTGAAACGGTTAAGGGCAAACAGTTTGACAGACATAATATCATAGGTTTAAATCAACATGGAGATCATTTTAAAAGTTTATGTGACTGCCTAATATATATATATATATATATATATATATATATATTAATATATATATATATATATATATGTATGTATATATATATATATATATATCCATCCATCCATCCATCCATCCATTGTCCAAACCGCTTACTGGGTCGCGGGGGGTCCGGAGCCTATCCCGGAAGCAATGGGCACGAGGCAGGGAACAACCCAGGATGGGGGGCCTGCCCACAGCTGTTTCTGCTCCCATTGCATTAATATGAAAGCTATCTGCTTGTGTTGTTGTTTCGCCTGATATTTCAGGTGATATTTCAGGATGCAGGCGGGTGGACTGGGTGGTGGTACTGTTATAGTGGGGTTTGCTGGATAGATGGGCGATTCACAGTTTATATTCCATGAAAGTCCACATATATCATTCCATTCACCCTATTCATGTACACCATCACAGTGGCCGGCGTCCAGGCAGGATGTTCACCAGCACTTTTCAATCTCTTAATGCATGTTACAGTGAGCAGCTGCCATTCTGGGAAAGTCTGGCTTCCCTCTTGGGGACATGATCAACAGAACAACGTGTGAAAGATGATGTGTTTTGGGGCAACTCTCAGGGGGGAGGGTGATTTATCACTATTTGCCCAATTGTGAGTCAAAGTCAGAAAACAAAAGCCTTTGTTCTGTTTTGGGCTCCTGCGCCCAGATGGGGTGACTGGCCCTGCAGGCTGTTTGACTTCACTGGCTTGTTGTCAGACAGTTTAGCTGTATCTGTGGCTCAGATCACGTGGGGACTTGTGGAGCCCATCAGCTGGGTCCAATAAATCTGACTGCCGTAGTCACAGTTAGCATTAGCACAACTTCTCTATCCATGGCCTTCTCACTTCATAAGTCAAAGTCAACTTTACTGTCATTGTGTATGAGCACAACGAAACGGGGTAGTAGGGCCAATAAAGGCAGTAGGATAGAATAAATAACAATAAAGGCAGTGCGACAATTAGCGTCCTGAATATATATATATTATATATATATATATATGACATTGCTAATGGCCACATTCGGATTCAGATATAAAGTCAAAGTAATTAAAAATCTGGGGCCGAGTGCCTGAAAGACTACAAGTCCTGCTACAGGTTGTCCTGTAACTAATAGTTGTCCTATGGACAGATTCCCCCACCTGAGCTGTAGATCTCTGCAGCTCGTCCAGAGTCACCATGGGCCTCTTGGCTGCATTTCTGATCAGCGCTCTCCTTGTTCGGCCTGTGAGTTCAGGTGGACGGCCTTGTCTTGGTAGGTTTACAGTTGTGCCATACTCCTTCCATTTCTGAATGATCGCTTGAACAGTGCTCCGTGGGATGTTCAAGGCTTTGGAAATCTTTTTGTAGCCTAAGCCTACTTTAAATTTCTCAATAACTTTATCCCTGACCTGTCTGGTGTGTTCTTTGGACTTCGTGGTGTTGTTGCTCCCAATATTCTCTTAGACAACCTCTGAGGCCGTCACAGAGCAGCTGTATTTGTACTGACATTAGATTACACACAGTTGCACTCTATTTAGTCATTAGCACTCATCAGGCAATGTCTATGGGCAACTGACTGCACTCAGACCAAAGGGGTCTGAATAATTACGCACACCCCACTTTGCAGTTATTTATTTGTAAAAAATGTTTGGAATTATGTATGATTTTCGTTCCACTTCTCACGTGTACACCACTTTGTATTGGTCTTTCACGTGGAATTCCAATAAAATTGATTCATGTTTGTGGCTGTAATGTGACAAAATGTGGAAAAGTTCAAGGGGGCCGAATACTTTTGCAAGCCACTGTAAACCACAGGCATCACCCTAACGGTAAGAAGTGTGATCCGCTTACGACTGACATGCAGTAGAGACAGGATCCCATCCAACACGGGACCCACTATAGGCTCACACAGAAATAAAGGAGAAAAACACCAGCTGCCTTTTCCAATCTGTTTACATTCCTGCGTTTCCTCATGGTGACAGTAACAGCCCGTGTCACATGACCACTGTCATGTCCTACCCATCACACCTGCCTGACCCTCCTGTCTCCTCACTAGCGTGACCCTCATGATTCATGCCTGTTGCTTGTTGCCCCTCGTTAGTCTTTGCATTTAAGTATCTATTTGTCTCGTCAGCCCCAGTCTGGTCATTGATGTTAAACCTTCCTGCTGCCTGTGACCTTCCCGGTTGCCAGTCCTCCCATTTGTGATCCCTCACGATCCTCTTTGTTTCCAGTCTCAGCCCATCTAGTTCAGCAAACCCCCTTTTTGTTTCACTACCAAGGATGCAGAGATGAGAGTCTTTTACCAAGCTTACAGTGTCCAGAGTGGATGAGCATGACCACAGTGAGAAGAGGATCTGATGGATGGAGGACCTAAGTACCATAATCTTAGTAACGCATGAGCAGAATTGGACCATAAGAGGAACTGGCCGGCTCCATCTCACACATGGTACGTGGGTGTAGAAGTTACTCAAAACCATATGGCTGAAATCCTCCACATGTGCATTTTGAATGTATTGGGCATGTTGTCCTGTTTTAACCATGAGAATCCAGTGAGGGGCGGCTCAGTGGGTAACAGGGCTGCCTTGCAGCTGCAGTGTTGAATGTTTCCATCCTTCTCCTATACTGTCTGTGTGGCGTTTGTTTGCTCTCTTTATCCCACATGGGTTTCTTCCTGCAGCGACTCTGACAGGCATCTGTAAATTGTCCGGACTCCATAACTGTGAGTGTGCCTTGTGATTAAATGGCATTGTATCCATGGTGGACCCCAACTTTGTACCCTGCGTTTCCTGTAATTGGCTCTGGGATACCCTTGTGATAAGTGTTTGGAAGATGGATGCGTCTAATCTTAGTACTTACGTGATCTATCCCGTCTCCTCCCAATTGAGCCAGCAGAGGTCACTAATGGCCCTCCGTAACTCTCCTAACCCTCCCCAGCTGTATCCCATCGTTGACGTTCTCCACCCTGGTCTGTTAGCCTCCTACACCTCTCTCCCGTCGCTGATTACTGTGTATAAATGTTCCTGCTCTCATGGTTCCTCAGCTCCGTCATCATTCTTCCAAGTGTTGTTTGCTGTATTCCCTTAATAAAGCCTGTGTCTTTCCCAGAGCTACTGCATCTGAGTCGTCCTTAACCCACTTTATATTACTCATCACATAGAATATCCATTTACATTTAACCCCATGGACACTAAGCTTTTCTCGCAGGGGTCTAAGGTCAGAGAGCCCAACTGGACCAGTTCATCCAGATAAATACATTTCCAATAAATTCCTATTACACATTGATGTTATAATCAGAAGCCACATTATGAAATGGAATATATCCAAACAGCATTTTAATCTGACCAGTAGGGCATGCTGTTGTACCACTTGTAGAAACACTTTTGCATTTAACAGACTTGTTTACCCAAAGTGACTTACAGCAGTGGGAAGGGTTATGTTTTATGCATATTCTTGGGGGATTTGAACCCATGACCAATCATTCATAAATGCAACACTCTACTTGTTCAGCTAGAGAATCTCTATGAAAAAAAGTCCTAATGACTTGAAGTAATCAGCTCCTAATGCCAGGTAGCTGAAAACACAATGAGGTTCTTCCTCAATGTGATGCTGCCCAACCCAGCAGACGGGAATCTGATGAATCAGACACGCCTGCCAGTGTCCAGTTTAACCTTTGGGGTCCGTGGACTCGACGGCCAATCAGAGATGGCAGACAGCTGTCCACATGGCCCCGATTGAGCGGTACGTTTGCGTAACCTGCTGGCTGTAAAAGGAGACCATGTGTTTGAATGCTGCATCGCAGGCCTGACACATGAGAAAGACCAGATGCCAGCCACCTCAGACATGTGGATTTTATCTGTGTTCCACAGGCACTTTCATATAAGTGATTTACAGGAACAGGCAGTCTAGTGCAGGGCAGCGCAAACACCCTCATGCATATACTGGTTTTAGCACAGCTTCATTGTAAAGCATATCAGATGGCCTCAGAATCCTGCTCCCTGCTTAATACAAGGTGAATAGGGAGTAGGAACTGGGGGACTAAGGAGTAGTGGACTATGGGATTAGGGGCCACAGGACTAGGAGACTATGGGACTAAGGGAATAGGGGACCAGGGGAAAAGGGGCTACAGTGTTAGGGACTATGGGACTAAGAAACAAGGAGACTAGGGACTTGTGGATCATGGAAGTGGGGCAAAGGGGAATTGGGCACTATGGACTATGAGACTAAGGTACAGAGGGACCACAAAATTTGAACACTTAAGACTAGAGGACTGTGGGACTGCAATGCATCATCTCCGGAAACCTGTTTACTCCTGCTGGGCAGCTTTCATGTGGCACCCCCTGCTGGACAGTGGAGACACTACAGAGGCTGTGTATTGTGTTCAGTCACCTTTTACTGTAAATCACACATGGGTTCACGCTCATTTGTGTCTGCTCTGAATCCCCATGCGCCGAGGTGAAAACTCCATCCACTTTAGGTAATTCAGGGGCCTCTTGCCAAGTTATGTGAGCTTCGTGTCTGATTCTTTGGGCTTCCGTACTGGAAGCAGTCCAGGGTAATTCTGGGAAAGTGTGGAGCTTAGACAAACCAAACTACAGCGTAACATGCAGCCAAGGGGGATTTTAAGATTTTGGTATATTGTGTGGGCATCTTTCTGTTCTTGATATTGATTGATGTATGTAATTATGTAGTATTTTTAATATACGGATAGCGCACTATTGTACACAAAGCGACAAGCCAAGCTTGCAGTTTTGCAGTGATCATGTGCTGCCACCTTCTGGGAAAACGAAGAACAGATTTTCAGATTAAGATCTAAAAAACTACACATTTACATTTTAGCCCATGTTACACTGGGCTTTTCTCCCAGGGCAGTAAGGTCAGAGAGACCTACCAGAGAGAAATCTACCATAGTTACTGTTGTATATACATTTATACTGAGTTACATTTTACTTATTTATCAGAAGCTTTTATCAAAACGACATACAAATGAGGAAGCAGATTGACACTGTACGGTGCTGGGCGTCGGTATGTAAAGTGCTTGGAAAGATTAAAAGCGACAAAACATTGTATAAAAGATCGAGTGCAAGTGCATCAATTATTAAAAATAATACTTAAGAATATCAGTAACAGAGCTCAGCACCAGCATGTATGGGCCCTCAGGACCTGTGATGATGAGCACAAAAACACCAACGCAAATCCCCAAACTGCGTTTGTGTGAAACCTCAATGAGTCTTTAGGTCCATGATACTGTAATAATTTCGAGGAACTTTGGCGCTAGATGCAATTCCCAAAGCGCACCACTAGATGGCGGCTTCCTACCGTGAGCTGAAACAGCCGCCGTAGGGGCGATACGCGGCAAGTTTCCCCAGCCGCCAACCGGCGTGCACTGGGGCTGCGTCTGGGTCAGGCTTTTGCCTGCCGCTTTCCTCCAGCTTATTTTCTTGTGTAACTTGGTGCTGGGCTCCTCGCCATATCAACAAACTCAGCCTAGCAAACATTAAGAAATCTGGATGCTATGAAAGGATCGTCTATCATACTCCCATATTCCACTCTGCTTTCATCCGATTGTCTTTGGTTTGTGCTGCTGGGAACCATTATCGCTGTTCTTTTATTTTGCTGCAAACGTAATCGTATGATCACATTATATCGCGACGTCCCTTGTCCCCACCCACGTTTTGTTGAAATTGCATGAAGGTCAGACCCACTTTTGTACCGTTTACTACACATGTTGATAATTTTTTCTCCTGCAAAAAAGAGCATTTACTTTTATTTTGGAGATATTTTTTTGCAAAGCGACTTACAATTGAGAAAGCGGTGAGTTGAGCAGCAAACTTAGGGCGGTGTGACTAAGCAGGTTTGGACCCACGAAGCACAAATTCCACAGTCAAACAATTTAATTTTTTTTCTTTGAGAAGGCAGACGCAGGCAGTCACTGGTGCGTTTGGGGTTAAGGGCCTTAGTCACAGGAGCATAGTGATATAAGCCACTGAGCCAAACGCCAACCCACAGCACTGACCTCTGGCAGAATTCACCTTTACAAGCATGTTTGGCAAATGCCACTAAGTACAAAACTGATGCACTTTTACATAAATAATTGTACTTATCATCACAATTCAAGTGTCAGAAGTGCTTCTGCTACTCTTTAGTAAGGTTGCAAATTCCATCTGTCCATCCATCCATCTTCTGTAGCCAGGTATACACACGCACACACACAGACGCACACACACACGCGCACACACACACACACACATACACACAGAGGCGCACACATGCACGCTAACACGCGCACACACACACAGACGCACACACGCACGCTAACGAGCGCACACACACACAGACGCACACACGCACGCTAACGCGCAAACACACAGACGCACACATACACACAGAGGCGCACACATGCACGCTAACACGCGCACACACACACAGACGCACACACACACGCTAACACGCGCACACACAGACGCACACATGCACGCTAACGCGCACACACACACAGAGGCGCACACATGCATGCTAACATGCGCACACAGACGCACACGCACGCTAACGCGCACACACACACAGACGCACGCTAACGCGCACACACACAAACACACATGCGCGCTAATATGCACACACACACACAGAGGCGCACACATGCACGCTAACACGCGCACACACACACAGACGCACACACGCACGCTAACGCGCACACACATAAACACACATGCGCACACAAACACGCACGCACACGCGCACACACACAGAGGTTTGTAATTATATCTTTGTGGGGACTCTCCATTTGTTTTGATCGTGAAAACTCTAATCCCAACAATGACAGTCTACCCAGCCCCAACCTTAACCATAAGTAAGCAAACAAAATACAAGATTTTAGGTATTTCCAGCTTTGTGATTCTATTCACAGATTTTTTTATGAAATTGAGGTTATTCTTGTGGGGTGTTGGGACTGAAAAAGGTTTTTATCACATCGTGGGGGACGTTTGGTTCCCACAATGTAATACACTGTGTTCACAATGATTAGGCGATTTGTGTTTTTGGGATTAATTTTAATAATAAACAAATATAGTGTCATCAGTCAGTCCAAAATGTTAATAAACCTGAAGCCTGAATGTTATGCAAAGGAAATGTGAGTGTGAACATTATCAGGGGAAAACACGTGTGTGCAGAATTATTACACAACTATTAGTGTGCAGAATTATTACACAACTATTAGTGTGCAGAATTATTACACAACTATTAGTGTGCAGAATTATTACACAACTATTAGTGTGCAGAATTATTACACAACTGTTAGTGTGCACAATTATTACACAACTATTAGTGTGCACAATTATTACACAACTATTAGTGTGCAGAATTATTATGCAACTAAATTAAAAACCTACATTTTCCCATCTCCCTTGTTTATTATCATCTTTCAAAGTGCGAATAATAAACAAACATCACATAATTTCCAAATAAACATTTCTGACATGAAATATCAATTAGTGAGCAATATAGCCACCTCCTTACGGATGTAGTGGTAAGTGCGAGTGTCCTGCAGGCTGGAGAGAGAGCTGCTGATGACGCGCTCAGCGGTCCGGACCCTTCAGAAGACTGTGCAGACCGCTGAGTGCATCATCGGCAGCTTCCTCCCCAGCCTGCAGGACACTTACACTTCCCGCTGCATCCGTAAGGCCACCAGCATTGTGACTGACCGGTACCATCCCACCCACCAACTGTCTACTACCCCTCTTCCATCCGGAAGAAGATTCTGCAGCATCAGGAGCAGGTCTGCACGACTGTGCAATAGCTTCTTCCCCCAAGCAGTCCGGCTGCTGAACAGCAATAAGTCCTCCATTCATGGAATCTGGTATTTTCTTGTTCTGTTGACGATTAACTTTTTGTGCAGCAGCAACCACAGCCTCCCAGACACTGTTCAGAGAGCTGTACTGCTTTCCTTCACTGTAAATCTCCCATATAAGCAGGGCCCACAAGTTCTCAATAGGGATTATGTCAGGTGATTATGTCATTATTCTGTCATCCTTAAGGCCTTTACTGGCTAGCCATGCAGTGGAGTACTTCGATGCATGCGATGGAGCATTGTCCTGCATAAAAATCATGGTCCTGCTGAAAGATGCTGACTGTTTCCTGTACCACTGCTTGAAGAAAGTGTCTTCTAAAAACTGACAGTAGGTTTGGGAGTTGAATTTGAATACATCTTGACATTTTCTGGGAAAGTAGAGTGTACCCTTGGGGAGGTGGGCTCCGGCTGGGCTTAAGATACGGTTTCATTAATGAGACTCACATGGTCAGAAGGTTTGAGGTAAACGAGTCTCACTGGCTGTTTCTGAAGGTGGGACCCCCCCCCCCAATAAAAATCTCACATCTTCCCATTAAAATAATAATTGTAACTCTCCACTATGATTATTCATGTTACAAGGTCCAACTGACAGCACTACTTTGAGGAAAGTTCTTCATCTTCTACCTGTGTGTTGGTAGAATAGTGATTCAGAACATGGGCTTGTGATCTGAAGCAGGCGGGTGTTCGCCGTTGTACCTTTGAGGGAGGTTCCTCACTAAATTAGCCTAGTTGTGGGCATCTCCATCACTGCAGTTTGCGAGGGCTTGGTAACCTAGCCACTTGCAGTTGTTCCCGTTTTAAGGTTCCCTTTTAATACCGCTTGTAATCAGTCAGTGGATGGCGATTTGGTGGAGTGTCCCGGACCGGCGTGAGCCAGGCAGCCGGTGGGATACTGAGCCACTACAATTGCTGCTGTTTTGTGCTTTTGTTTCGTTTATTTTGTTTTCGGGTTTCCTGTTTAATTAGTATTAAGTATTTATGTGTTTTGTTTAGTTTGTTGTACGTAAACCGTGGGGCGCCGTTGGGGAGGCTTGGTGTTGGGTGGTGAGGATCTGGTTTGGGGGGGGGTAGGTCCTGGCGATATAGCGCTGCGTGGTCGCTCTGCCTTCTTAGCCCACCCCCCTGGTGTGTGTATCTACGCCATGTGATGTGGTGACCCTGTGGAGTACCTTCTGACAGTGTGTCCCCCCACCCCAAGGTAATAGCTGCCGGGTTTGGGTTTCTTTGTGTGATTGGAGTGTTATTCTAACATGATCTGATTTGTACCATTTGTGGGTAATTTTTAAAGTAATTGCTTTGCTGTTTGGTTTTTCCTTTGGAGTGTTAACTGAACGCAGAATAATAAAGGCAGTGTTCATGGTCTTCACGTCCCCCAGGCGGTGATTATGAATTTGTGTGCTTTTATATCGGAGTGGGCGTAGTCGGCAGGATTTCACCAGTACATGGTGCAGATGTGACTCCCTGATCGCTTCCTGGGGAGGTTAGGTGAGATTTGCTTTTGATTTTTTATTTTTTGGTGTTTAATTTGTCATAGTGGAAAGGCAAAGTAAAACAGCAGCATGAGTTTCCCAGGAGCCGCTACTATCTTGAGTAAATTTTGTTTGCCGGGCTTCGTTTGTGCCGTCTAGTTTTATTGTCCTATTGTCATTATGGACGACGAAGTGCAGCAGCTCAGGAATTTGTTGGGGCAGTTCCAGCCTGATAATGATCGTTTGCACCAGGAACGAGCAGAAGTTCCAGGTCCCTCTACTGCCACCCAATCCTCCCCCGCACCTCCACCTGTTTCGGTCGAGCCTCGTGTCTATACTGAACGTTTTACTTTTATTTCTAGAGACCGGAAGTGTCCAATGTTTGGGGGCAGGTCTGGTGTGAGCCTTGCGGAGTGGGAGGAACAGGTGCGAGTTTGTATGCGGGACCGGCTTCTGTCGTCTGCTGATCAAGCATTTTTTCTTTTTGACCATTTAGAAGCGGAAGCTAAGGGGGAGATTAAATATGGCCCTGCTGTTGAACGGGGTGACCCAAAAAGGAGATACTGGCACATGGAGAGTCACGTCACCAGTTACAGGGTGGTCCCACACGCAACTACAACCGGATCTTATATACGCACGCTGGCCACAACAATTAATCTATCAATTCAACAAAATCACGATACCTGAAAAGATCGCACATGGAACTCATGTTTTTTTTCATTGGTACATGTCAGGGTCTTATGTTCACCAGAAATGGTTGTCAGTTCAACAAGACATGTATCAGGATGCACCAAGAGAGCTACAGAAAGTCAGTGATACCAGATGGGCATGCAGGTACTATGCATGTAAAAATCTCATGGACAGACTGCCAGCTGTATTGCGTGTACTACATGAGATAGATGGAGAGAGCAGTGCGGAGAGATCAGTGGATGCACGGGGCCTGCTTTCACAAGTAGACCTTACCTTTATTGGAATTCTAGCAGTTCTTAGGAAGATTCTTGGGGAAGCCAAATATCTGTCAGACATGCTTCAAGCACCTTCCCTTGATCTAGCTAGAGCTGTGGACCTAATCCAGGCCCTACAGGACACTTTATGGGAATACAGGGGTGAATCATGTTTTGATCAACCGTGACAAGATACTGTGTACAGCAAAAATGTAGAATGTTGTAGTTGAGGCTGTTTTTTTTGTGATTATAATTTTATCATTCCGTCAATTTATCAGAAGGCACATACAGGACAGAGATACCACAAGAATAAATGACAAAAAAGCAGCAAGAGTGTTGGGGAAAGCGCCCGGCGTTTCCACCCCAACTCCACATTTATGAGACACACACAGGTTACAGTTTTACTTGCAAGGGTACCCACACTCTCTGCAATGCAAACTACAGCAGAATGTGTTACAAAGGGTGGTTCCCCTTGACTCCTTTATTTATAGTCAGTGGGAGGCGCAAGAGTCATGCAGAATAGGGAGGTGAGAGAAAGTTCTGGTTTTGCTAAGGTGGGAATGCTATTATTAATATAATCTAAAGTATGAGGCTAGGGGAAAACAAAATAATATATATACATATTTACATTCATTGCTGATCATACAGGAGTGATAACAAAATGATTAATAACAGTTTCTTCAACCTAACAGTCCCTCCTGTTTATCATGACAGTATGATCAAAAACATCAGTATTGTACAAGTTGCAAAAGCATTTCCAGTACAACTGTCATTTAGATCACATCATCATCATCCTAACTGTGGAGTACAGAAAACCATCAGGAGTCGTTCCTCCTGTTTATCATAGAAAAACATCTAATTCCGTTACTTCAGGTCCGAGCCCTGCACGGGTGCTTTCGGCTCAGCCGTCATTATGAATTACATGTCTTCTTCATCGCTATCGCTGGAAACAGGCTCTGTCTCCATATTCTGAGTAAGGGAGAGAAACATTGTACTGTGTGTCCGAAAAGCAGCATTAAGAGCTTGATTAATAAACATTTTCAAACATGGTATAACAGTTATAAAACAACAGAAAAACAAAATAAAAAACAAAACAAAAGGTAGGCACATTTTCATCAGTATGGACCACCATGTTCCTGTAACAAACCAGTCCAGCCAGGAGGACTGCGGTTGACTGTCCATGGTCATCACTTTTTGTAAGTCACGGAGGCGGTCGAGGGCAATTGTCATATTAGGTGAGTGCACGTTGTCAGGAATGTAAGTGCAGCACGTTTGATTCAGGAGGACACATACTCCTCCTTGTGCAGCTGTCAGTAGGTCTAATGCCATACGGTTCTGGATAACCATCTGTCTGGTTATGTCCAATTGTTCGTTTTGTTGTTGATCAATTAGTATCGAACTATTTATGAAAAGACCTAGTCTATAATTTAGAGTTTCTACTCGTAGCATGAGCTTTCCGACTCCTGCCCAGGGGAATAGGGACAGCGCAACTTTACTGCCTGTTCCCCACAGTTTATGTTCAGGGGGTACGTCTGTTCCCCACAAACTGTCATGGGGTTGTATTGATATCGAACGCTTCCTCCTGCTTCTGATGGAAACCTTACTTCCCTGTGCTATCAGGAAGGTGTGATCTGAAACAAAAATAGGAGCGCACACTCCAAACCAGTTCGGTGGTAGGACAAAGTATGCACGAGGTCCGCATAACCAAGCCACACCGTCCACCCAATAAGTTCCATTACTGGGCCCCAAGAACGAGACAGGAGAGCCGTACATGCTGCTAACGAAGGTCGTATGACAATTCGTGGTATTGCCTCCGATCCACCTAGTACCATTATTCTGTTTGTAGCAGACTGAATGATTATATGTGGTTGGGTCTTGATATATTAGGACAGAAAAGGGGAATGATACATTGGTTTTAGTTACGTTGAAATCCACCCAACAGTCTTGGAGACATGTGCCGTTTTGGAACCCAGGGTCATCTGGGTATATTCCTGTGGCATCTTGCACAACAGTTTTTACAGTAATATTACCTGACCCATTAGTGGTGATATTAACATAGTCTCCATCTACGGAAAATATAAGTGAAACAATACTTTGGTACCCTATACCTGCAAAAGATGCAGCACATTTGGCCTGGGACATATTCATGGGTTTTCCATATACAGTGGGTCCTTCACTATGAGTAGGCATCACAGAACAAACATAGCAATTCGTCACATTTTTTGCTGTTACAGTGTCATGTACATATCGATACCAGTAGTTCTTCATGAACGGGTGTGAGTGGTCAGCAGGCAATGGGCGCAGATGGAAGTCGTCATGGGTCCATCGCCGTAGGTGTTGCAATGGAGCTAGTGGGAGCAAGGACAACCATACAAGTCCAACAACAAGAATGACCCCTAGAGTCACCTTACCACATCCCCACCCCGTCAGAGCCATCCTAATAGAGTGCAGCTCAGTTGTTTTCTTCACCGGGTTGAGACAGCAGCACCCTATTGGTTACTGTGCCTTTGTAGCGGACTTCCACTGCTACTCTGTCGCTGAGGCCTCTGATAAGGGCTTGATGGGTTTACAGTGACTTTTGTGTATCCAGGAAGGTCGTTCTGCTATTTTCACAGCTGTTGGTGTTGTGAGGAGGACTTGATAAGGACCGTCCCACCGGGGTGTGCTCCACTCCTTCCGCAACAGGACCTTGACCAGGATCCAATCCCCTGGCTGCAAGTTATCCTGTTGATTAGAAACAGAATTTACTGGCAGACTACTGGGGCTATGTTTTTGTTGTGATGATAGCAACTTTCGCATCCAATTAGCCAATGTATTTTCTCTGTCCGCTTTCCCTATATCACTCATTTCGGTTGCTAGAGGAAACGGCCTTCCGTACACTATCTCAAAAGGTGTTAATCCTGCAGGAATGGGAGTTATTCTCATCCACAATTTTACTAGAGACAAACATTCTGGCCACGGCCTTTTTGTCTCTTCCATTGTTTTTCTGAGCCTTGTTTTAATAGTGCCGTTAGTTCTCTCCACTAAGCCTGCACTCTGAGGGTGATAAGCACAATGATTCTTAAGCGTAAAACCTAATGCTTGTGAACAAAGGGACATGGTCTGATTTACAAAATGAGTCCCATTGTCTGATCTTATAATATGAGGTATGCCATAGGTAGGGAAATAATGGCCTACCAAACATTTTGCAACAGTCATTGCATCACAGTGCTTTACAGGGTATATTTCTACCCACTTAGAAAAGGTGTCTATAATGACTAGACAGTACTTCTTCCCTTGTGACCAAGATAATTCAATAAAATCCATATGTACAACTTGAAACGGGTACTCAGCTACAGGGAACTGGCCACGTTTTGGTCTCATGTTACCCTGTGCATTATGTTTACAGCAAATTAAGCATGTTCTACAAAATTGCTTTGCATAATCAGAAAAATTTATAGCATAAAAGTATTGCTGGATAATATGTACCATCCCTCCTGTTGAGACATGAGTATTTCCATGGCTCACTAAGGCAGCTGTTTTGTATAAGTTTTTTGGTAGGATGGGCTTGTCATTCATATAGTAAACTTTCCCTTGCTGTATTGCTCCTCTCTTGATCCAACTCTGTATTTCTGTTTTAGGAGCATGAATCTGTGCATCACACAGCACATCACTATCTATGAAAAGAAGGCCGCTTCTTTGGCAGTTTTATCTGCAAAGTTGTTTCCTTTAGCTATTGTGGAAGCATCGGTTTGGTGTGCTTTACATTTGCACAGTGCAAGGCGAGTCGGTAATTGTACAACATCTAATAATCTAAGTAGTAAGTTTGTGTGAGTTAGAGACGTTCCCTGCGATGTTTTAAAACCTCTATTTTTCCACACTCTTGCATGGTGATGAACAGCTCCAAACACATATTGACTATCAGTGTATATAGTAAGTGACTTATTTTTGAATAGCTCGCATGCCCTAATTACAGCATAGAGTTCAGCCGCTTGTGCTGAACAAGCAGGTGGGAGTGCATTGGCCTCTAACACTTCAGTGGACGTAACTACAGCATACCCGACCTTATTTTTTCCCATATCATTTTTTGATGCTGATCCATCTACATAAACAACCATTGAATCTGATATTGGGGTCTGTAAAATATCTGCTCTGGGTTTTGTTTGCTCTTCCACAACTGCTTTGCACGAATGTGGCTCTCCATCTTCCGTTGTCGGAAGAAGGGTGCTAGGGTTAAGAGGACCACATCGCTGTATAGTAATGTTTGACTGTGAAAGCAGGAGTGAGACTAAGGTCAGATGTCTAGCATGTGTGAGGAACGGAAGCGGCGTCTGCAGTAAAACTAATGAAACTGAATGTGGCACCTTCAGGGTGAGTGGGTGACACAACACTAATTCTGCTGATAATTTTACTGCTTCTGCAGCAGCTGCACATGCTTGCAAACATTGTGGAAAACCAGCTGCTACTGCATCTAATCGTTTAGAATAGAATGCTAGTGGTCTTTCCTTTGTCCCGAACGGCTGTGTTAATACCGCTTTCATATAACCTTGATTAGCATCAACACATAAGGTAAATGGTTGTTGATAATCTGGTAAGGCAAGTATCACATTTGTTTGTAGCATCATTTTTAAGTTTGTGAATGCCAATTCTCCTTCTTTTGTCCACTGAATTTTATCTTTTAAGGCCATGTCTTTCCCATAAATTAAGGTTTGCAGAGGTTGAACGAGTGCGGCATAATCAGGTAGCCATTCTCTGCAATAATTACAAAGTCCTAAGAAGGACATCATTTGCTGTTTAGTCTTTGGCTTTGGTGCCTCTTGTATTGCCTGTTTTCTAGTTTCTAACAATGATCGACCTTGTTGGGAGAGTTTATGTCCAAGATATATAACTTCCTCCCTGCAATATTGTAATTTTTGTTTTGATGCTTTATGTCCTGTATCATATAAATGCTGTAACACCAACAGTGTGGCTTCCTTACAATGCTGTTTTGTATCTGAAGCAATTAATATATCATCTACATACAGTAGCACTTGACTATGGGATGGTATTTTACAGGTACTCATAGAATATCTAAGGGCCATGGTATATACATGTGGACTTTCTGAAAACCCTTGAGGGAGTCTAGTATATGTGTATTTTTTTTCCTTATAGGTGAAACCAAATAAATGTTGAGAATCAGAGTGCAATGGTACTGAGAAAAATGCATTACTGAGATCAACTACTGAGAAGTAACTTTTATCAGGGGTTAATGAGTTGA
The DNA here is from genome assembly GCF_023856365.1 of Brienomyrus brachyistius. Taxonomy (NCBI): domain Eukaryota; kingdom Metazoa; phylum Chordata; class Actinopteri; order Osteoglossiformes; family Mormyridae; genus Brienomyrus; species Brienomyrus brachyistius. Next base: position 1,343,491 of record NW_026042327.1, on the reverse strand, counting down.
GCAATAAGTGTGGGTTGGGCACGTCTGGTGCTGCGTGTTGCACTATGTTATTAACTGGTCTTAAATCCTGCACCATGCGCCATTTCCCTGTATGTCCCTTCTGGACAGGGAAGATAGGAGTATTGCAAGTGGCCTCAGGAGCCTCTCGCAATATTCCTGATGCCAACATATCCTGCACTACAGGGGCTATACCTTTCTCTGCCTCAGGTTTTAACGGGTATTGTCTAACTACCGGGCGGTGTTCTGATTTCACAATTACTTTGTATGGTGGGAACCCCTTTACCAGTCCTACATCAGTGGGGGAGGACGACCACAACCCTTCCGGGAGGCGATCTAGATCTGGACATGATCCCCCCTCCAGAACAGAAAAAATTTGTCAGGTTGGGTCCTGCAAGTGTGTGGTGAGAGTGGTTTGAACTCTCCATCCCAAAGGGAACCGCCACACATTGTGTTTTTTGTCATAGCTCCAACAGGAGCCAGGTACGGGTTGGTAGTCATTGTAACTGTGCATGGAATCTCGTAAGAACATCTCTACATCCCTCCACTGCATCTGAGGTGGTTTTGATAGAGATACGTGTGGTGTTTCCCCTCTGAACACAGCCTGTTGTTTATTAGATAAGATGACTGAGGCAGCAGAAAAGCCAGTAGTGGAGTTAACATACAAATGTTGTAAGGTAATACAAGTGTCTTGGAGGGCATGAAACGTTTTGTCATAGGCATAATCTGGTCCTGGGGTGCCTTTGTACCACATAGTGACGTGTAAGGCATCGTCAGGCATGAACTGGGTTTGTTTAGGGGACTGCTTTTCTCTAGTTTTTCGCAACAATTCTCGTGTCTGTGCAGTTCCCCCTAGGTCCAGTGACCAGTAATATTGTGGTGCTCCGGTTCCTTGCACAACATAGGCTTCCTCATTTATGATTGCTTTCATGCCAGAGTTTGTGGCAACTACACTAATGCCCATCTGTACCATAAGGTCACGGCCTAACAGATTGACAGGGCAAGAAGGGCTTATTAACACTTGTGCTTGACATTCAATCCCAGTTTCCTTATCTTTTACTGCAACTGGGTTTGTTAGCTGATGACTGTCTGTTTGGCCTCCTGCTGTTTTTATATTTATGACAGATGAGGAGTATGTGACTTCAGGAGGACTGGAGGTTAGGACAGTCCTACAGGCTCCAGTATCACACAGGCATTCGTATACTTTGCCATTTATGATTAATTTCCGACTTGGCAAAGTTCCCCACTGCCTTTCTGCTAATAGCTGACATACTGCTTGCAAATCTATTTCCTCATCCAGGAGGTCTTGTAAGGTAACCTCCGTTTCTTCCCTTAAAATGACCTCTGTTTCACCTCGGATAGTGTCGGCAACAGGGGTCTCCGAGGAGGGTCATTGGTCATTTTCGGTGGAGTTTGGATTAAATGGTCGCTTCCCTGACCTGCAGTCCCTGCTTAAATGTCCAGGTTTCCCGCATGTCCAACACTCTGTTTCCTGTGAAAACCCTCCTGTTTATTTCTAAATCTTCCTCGGCCTCTAAATCTTCCTCTTCCTCTACCTCTGAATCCCCCGCGTCCCCGAGGGTTCGTTTGCACTAGCGCTACCACGTCAGAGGCGCTGAATATTGTATCTGTCTTTTGCTGTTTCTGCGCTTTCTGTGCGTGTTGGGCATATTCTAAGGCTTGTTGGACTGAGCCAGTATTCTGATGTACCCAATGTTTGTCGAGATATTTTCGCAATTCAGGCTTTAGGCCTGCGACAAAAGCTCGTTTTAATTGTTGCTGATACACTCCTCCGTCTTCCTCGTCGTGAGGAATTCCTGAATTTCCCCTGAACACCACTCGCATCCTATCCATAAAATCCTCAGGTTCCTCTCCATCTTTTTGTTTGCACTGCGCTATTCGCCCATAATCTGCGCGTCTTACGAAGGCTGTCTCTACCCTGTTTCGCAAGTCTCGTAATGCTTGTATGAGTTCCTGCGAGTCATGTGCTAAGACTTCATCATTATTGGCACCGTGTCCAGTGAAGTCGCCTGCCACACGTCCCCATTTATGGGTAAACAACTGTCTTAGGCATCGGTACATTTCCCTGCCGTTCAAATGAAAACTACTTTGTAATTCTAGGATGGCAGTCCAAAACTCGGGTACCCCTTCTTCAACCGGGGGTATTCCTTTTAAAGCCGCTGTTCTATCCTCAGCGGTCCAGGGTCTATATACTAACATAGTTTCGGGTCCTGCATTATTTGGCCCTCGATTTGGGTTTGCCACTTCTACGAGGGGACACTGCCATTCTACCTCCTCTTGTTCTGTGTTATTTTTTGGATGCCATTGTACTTTAGCTGTGGCCAAATCTTTTACAGGATATAGAGAGGGATCAGACCCTCGAGTTAACATGCGAGATGGTTCCACCCCCCCCCCCTGCTTCTTGTCTATCTGTGGCTGGAACCAGCGCCGGTGCAGGCACCGGAATTTGTGGGGGCGGTGGAGGAGCTGGAGGGGCAGAAGGTCTTGCTGCCGTTTCTTCGTCTAGTGTGATTAAAGCCACCTGCAGTTTTTTCTCCTTATTTCCCTTTTTCTGTTGTCTCTTATTATCTCTTAGTTTACTCTGTTCTAACCATGCATCAGAGAAAACGTATTCCTTTTTTCTATCTTGGCCTTTTTTATTATTGGTAGTCTGTAACATCTCCAGTTTTAAGTTTCCCTGTAACTTTAATATGTCTGGAGTATGGAGTTTTCCTTCAAACCCATGTTTTTTCCTCCATCTCTGACTACTTATTTGTCCTGATCCTGGTTTATATCCTTCCATAAACTTCTCATCTCCCTCTAATTTGATTTGTTTACTCTGATTTTTTCCCATTGTTACCTTTTATTGAATACACTACAAAAAATAAAAAATCCTAAAAGCAAGTCCCTGGCATGAGACCTCAGGAGGACACTAACACGGCCTTCTACTGCTCACTATTAGAGCAGCGGTGTTAGTTTTCAGGGATGAAACCCGTCCTTTATCCTTCAGTCACCAGTATGTTGTTGCTTTTAGGGTGGATCGTGTAGGTTAATCTAAAACCTATAAAAACACATCCACATACATCAATATATATATTTCCAATAACGCCTACTTTCTCTCCCGGTTAATTTCGGCTAACCTCAACCACATGCATGTCTTGGCCACCTACTTATTTAGGTGCCGTATCTCTCACTTGGCCACCTATTCACTTAGGTGCCGTGTTTCTCACCTGTATAGTGTGCTCTCTGTTCCGTCACCGAGGTCCTTCAGACATCACCAGACGTCGAGCGCAGTTCTAACCACCGGCCTGATGACGAATTCACATCACAGGTCTTTCTTGCACCCGACTTCGAGTGGCTGTCGACAGACTTCGGTGTCGCTTCTCTCGGCGTACTGGAGACGTCTTCGGGGTTCCTCGGATCCGGCTCGAAGGACCAAATTCTATGTTGGGGAAAGCGCCCGGCGTTTCCACCCCAACTCCACATTTATGAGACACACACAGGTTACAGTTTTACTTGCAAGGGTACCCACACTCTCTGCAATGCAATCTACAGCAGAATGTGTTACAAAGGGTGGTTCCCCTTGACTCCTTTATTTATAGTCAGTGGGAGGCGCAAGAGTCATGCAGAATAGGGAGGTGAGAGAAAGTTCTGGTTTTGCTAAGGTGGGAATGCTATTATTAATATAATCTAAAGTATGAGGCTAGGGGAAAACAAAATAATATATATACATATTTACATTCATTGCTGATCATACAGGAGTGATAACAAAATGATTAATAACAGTTTCTTCAACCTAACAAAGAGAAAGGAGAAAAAAGAAAAGAAAAAAAGAAAAGGAAACACAGAACAACTTTTCACACTTGACATGTTGGCAGCAAACTCATATAAACTAGACCATTCAAAGAAGCTCTTTAAGAGCAGCAGCCATATTCCTCCAGGTATTTACAGTGATTGCTTTGCCTTGTTAATCTTTGCAGTGGTATACTCTAAATAGACAATGTAATGGAATGAGACAATCCAGAATTGCTTCAGGTTTGTATCAAGGTGTATCCATCGCTGTAGTGTGGTTTTCTTAGCAGCTGTAAAGCCTGCCTTTAACAGTTTTTTATCACGTAATGAGAACTGGTACATCAAGTCATCGTTAAGCAATAGTAAGCAAGGCTCCATGTCAAAGTATAGTCCAGTAAGATCACATTACACACGAGTGACAAGCTTCCATAAATGTTGGGTCACTGGACAGTCCCAGAACATGTAGAAACGTACCGGCAGTGTCAGTGTTGCAAATGCTGCAGTATGGATGGGGAGCAGGTTTGATGAGATACCGTTTGTAGGGTTACAATAGAAACGATGGATAGTTTTAAAGTGAATACGTACATAACTAAGGTTTTTGGAAGTAAGGCAAAGATTCGACCGCACTGTTTCCCAAACCGGGTGGAATCCTAACCTAGAAAGTTCTAAATCCCATTTTGGCAGAATCTTCAAAGGCTTATGAACGTTAAGGAGTAAATTGTTGTAAATGATTGTGACTGTGCCTTTAGATGCCTCGACAGGATTGATCCAGCTAAACATTGGGTGATCATCTAAGACAGAATTCCATGGCACAGCATAGGCCTTCATTGTGGATCGTAGCCTGAGGTCGAAGAAAAATGAGAAGCCAGGCAGACTGTATTCTTTTTGAATGTCCTGGAATGTGCGCACAACATTCGCATCAAACGTATTAGAAAATGTGAAAACCCCCTTGGATGACCAGGGGGGACAAACAAAAGCTTTATAGTCTGACAGAAAGTGGAAATTGTTCCATAAAGGAGATTGTTGACCTATTACTTTTTCGGCGTTGTACCATGCAGCTAAGGTGGATGAAAAGATACAACCAAGTTTGTGTCGTGATTTACGAAGACCTACCCCTGGGAAAGGTAAGTCCTGGAGTCCGTGGGGATGCACTATAGCCGATTCAATACCTCTCCACGACACTACACTGCCTGCGTCTGTCCAAGTGCGCATAGCCCTAATTTGAAATGCCCAATGCTAGAGCTTAAAATCAGGGAGGGCGAGGCCACCGTCTGATTTGGTGCGCTGTAAAACTGAGAAGCGTTTCCTGGGTTGTCTGCCGTTCCAAATTAATTTGGATACAATGAAATTCAAATCTTCAAAATAATTTGGAGGTGGTACACATGGAATCATAAAAGACCAAAAGATAAGTGAGTAAAATATTCATTTTGATTGAACGGCATCTTCAGCTAGAGAAAGACGTGGAGACAAAATGCTGGAGGAGATAAAGACAGCGCAGAAAGAAGACGACGTATGCAGACAAGTGACAAACCACTGTTTCACAGAATGGCCAGAGAGATGTAAGTTAGATCCAGACATTAAACCATACTGGCAGCACAGAATGGATTTTCACCTTGCTCACGACCTTCTCATGAAGGGAGAAGGACTTGTGATACCTCCCCCCTTGAGAGCGGATGTTCTTCAGCGTCTGCATGAAGGCTATCAGGGAATTACAAAATGCCGAGCCAGAGCTACACAGTCAGTATGGTGGCCCGGTATCACAGCACAGATTAGCCATATGGTGGACAGCTGGGTCCTAAATGGCCAGATCTGCAAGTTTTTCGCAAGCAGGATGAGGAGAGAAGGCGTCAGCAGGTAAAACACTACAACCGCAGACTCCGCTCCAGACCTCTCGCAGAACTGACATCTGGTCAGACAGTTTGGATTAGCACAGAAGGGACTGCTGGGAGTCGTCAGACCTGCAGATACTCCTAGACCATATGTGGTAGAGACTGATAAAGGTCATATTTGGCCTACAGGGACTGTTACTAGGTCAAGTTGACTGGAAAACCACCTGACAGAATGGACTTGTGAACAAAGAGGGAAGTTCAGTAGAAGAGAGAGAGAGAAGGAGGTTGTTGATAGCAGTAATAGAAATTAATGGCAAAAGGTACACAGCACATTTGACTTAAGCTAAAAGGAGGAGGTGTAATAATAGAACTACTGTTCACATAATGCTCTATTCCCCACAGTGCTTTTGTGCCTTGTATGCAGTATTCCAGTTGTTGTATTAAACACGATCTAACCATGTACTGACAGTCCCATCTGCTCATTATACAGTTTAGTCAGGGTGATGACTGACTGATGACTGATAACTGAGGGGAACAGTTAAGTTACTTTGGTTAGTCTTTATTTATTTATTATTTTTTTATTTTGGGTTATTTCTGTATTTTTTTAATAAATTAATTCCTTTAATTACATTTGGTTGTTTGGAGCCTATTGACACTTGATAGAGGGATTTAATGGACAATAAAGAATGTGCATCCTATCCTATCCTGTAAGGCATTCAAGTTTGTCCATCAGCCCACAGGCCAGCAAGCAAAGGCAGTTTAAAGTTTATAAAAGTTTAGATGAATGCAAGTATTTTCTGGCTGATCATGTACACGGGACTGATTGCTTCCTAATCGTATAGTTTTTATTATTTATCGTTTTATATGTTTTATCCTGATTAATTCTGCAAGGTTTTTGTGGTTTTTGACCTCCCAAGAGCATCTTCGATTTCGTTTTGTTTTTAGTTCATACTTGGTTCAGGCAGAAGTTCTTTTGGTAAGTAGTAGTAAATTTATTGGATTTAAAATTTTAAATAAAAATAATAATTAAGTTCCGTTTCAACCCAAGTAACTTATTTTAGTGTACTCGGCACTTTATTGCATTTAATGGTACGCTAATTAATCTTTAAAGTTAAATACGCTATATAAATTTACTGGGCTGGGAGTACGGGGTCATAGTGAGTTAGTTAATTATGGGGCCGGCTCAGTGTTGCGTTTGCAACATGTTTGCCCTTCTGGACGTTAGTGTCCAGTCGGACTTCATCTGCGAGCGATGTAAGCTAGTGGACTCGCTCATGGTCAAGGTTCGCGACCTTGAGGAGCAACCGGCTCTCATCCAATGCAACAGTGAATTAGAGGAGCAAGTTAATACGCCTTTTAGGGAGAAGGTGTGTACGCCACTAGCCGGGAGGGGGGAGAATGAAGAGCAGAGAGGTTGAGAGAGCTGGGTGACCGTAGGTCGTAGACGCAGGAAAGGGCGTACACACGTTGCAGAGGCGGCATCACCTGAGGTGACTGTGTCGAACAGGTTTCAGGTATTCAGCTATAGAGCCGGAACGGACTGGGGAGGCAGGTGGGCCCTTGGGCACTGAGGAGCCCCCTCCCCCCAGGAAGAGGGAGGTTGTGGTAGTGGGGGATTCCATTATTAGGGGAGTAGACAGTTATGTGTGCACGCGTGATAGAGGGTCCCGTACGGTGTCTTGCCTGCCTGGTGCCCAGGTAGGAGACCTTCCAGATCGTGTGGATAAGCTTTTGGCCCCAGCTGGGGTGGATCCAGTTGTCATGGTGCATGTTGGCACCAACGACATAGGCAAGGGTAGAAGGGCTGTTCTGCAGGATAAATTTATAGAAGTCGCCAATAAGCTTAGAAGCAGAACGTCCACGGTGGTATTCTCCGAAATACTCCCCATGCCACGTGCAAGTCAGGCTAAGTTAGCTGAGATAAGGAAATTAAATGCGTGGCTAAAAGGATGGTGTAGGAAAGAGGGGTTTAGGTTTATGGGGCATTGGAGGACCTTCTGGAACAGGTGGGACTTGTTCAAGCCGGATGGGTTGCACCTGAACCAGAGGGGAACCAGTGTATTGGGGAGGCGTATGTGTAGAGTAGTTGAGGAATGTTTAAACTAGGGACTGGGGGGGCAGGGAGGTTAGTTAACTATGTCAGTGGGGGGAAACGGAAAGCCCCAAATAATCATATTGTAAGTGGGCACCGTAATAGGCCTACCCTTTGTTGTCTGTATTTAAACGCCAGAAGTATTAGGAATAAAATTTATGATTTAGAGGCTTTTATCTCATCGGACTCTTATGATATTATAGGAATAACTGAAACGTGGTTGAGTGAAAAGGATGGACAAGAATATAATATGGATGGTTACACGTTGTTCCGTAAGGATCGTATAGGAAAAAAGGGAGGTGGTGTTGCAGTATATGTAAAGGAAAACTTGCAGGCAAGGGAACTTACTGATATAAATAAAACTACGGAAGCAATATGGGTAAAATTAGATGCTAAAAACTCAAATAGCCTAATTGTCGGTGTTTGTTACAGAACACCTAATATAGCTGCTGAGGAAAGCAGATTGTTATACAGTGATATTAGGACTATGAGCAATAAAAATGATGTGGTAGTTATGGGTGATTTTAATCTACCAGGAATGCAGTGGGACATTGTCACTGCCTCTTCAGAAAATGAACTGGAGATGGTGGAATTAGTACAGGATTGTTTTTTTACTCAGTTTGTTAACACCCCTACCAGGGGAGATGCCATTCTTGATCTTGTTCTCTCTAATAACCAGGACAGGATTGGTAAATTAGACGTTTTAGAACCACTTGACAGTAGCGATCATAACATGGTCAAATTTGAGGTTAAGTTTAGTGTTCGAAGAGCTAAGTCCAAATCAAAAATATATAATGTTAGGAAGGCTGACTTTAAGTGTATCAGACTAAAACTAGAAACTGTGAACTGGATGGAGTTAAATAACAAAACTGTTGAAGAGGCCTGGGAATTTTTTAAAAGCACATTATTGCAAGTGCAAGAGGACTTCATACCTGTTTCCAGCAAGAATAAATCTAGGAAATTGAAACCTAGGTGGTTTACTAGGGAAATAAAGTATAAAGTAAGGAGGAAAAGGGCTTTGTTCCAGCAATGGAAAATAACTGATGATGACAGAATTAAGCAGGAATATCTAAGTCTACAGGCTGAGTTAAAAAATGATATTAGACGAGCTAAAAGAAATGTCGAAAGGATGGTTGCATTGGAAGCTAAGGATGACGTTAAAAGTTTCTTCCAGTATTTTAACTCTAAAAGAGCTCTAAAACCTGAAATTACTAATCTGCAGGATAGTAAGGGTCTTATAATAGTAAACGACATTGATATAGTAAATTAGTTCAATGATAGTTTTGCACGGGTATTCACTGTTGAGGACCTTAGTAATTTACCAGTTATTACCTATCCAGCATTGTCTATAGCTAATATATTTATAACTGAAGCAGATGTTTTGCAAAGCCTAGCTAAGCTCAAAATAAATAAATCACAGGGCCCTGATGGCATCTTACCTATAGTGTTAAAAGAGATGAGGGATATTATTTGCCGACCCTTAACTTTACTGTTTCAAAAATCCTTATCTGAAGGTGTGGTACCTTCTGATTGGAAGCACGCCTTCATAACGCATATTTTCAAAAAAGGGGATAGAAGTAATTTGTCTAACTATAGGCCAATCAGTCTAACTTGTATAACTGGTAAAGTTATGGAGGCTATAATCAAAGAGAAAATGGTAGATTACCTGGACTCCAATAACATTTTGCGGGATAGCCAGCATGGATTTAGGAGAGGTAGATCCTGTTTAACAAATCTGTTGGAGTTTTTTGAGGAAGCTACTCAGGAAGTTGATGATAAGAAGGCCTATGATGTCATCTACTTAGATTTCCAAAAGGCTTTTGATGTTGTCCCCCACAAGAGGCTCCTACTTAAACTCAAAGCGACAGGTATTTTAGGTACCGTAGCGACCTGGATTGATAACTGGTTAACAGATAGGAAACAGCGAGTAGTTATAAGAGGCACAATGTCACAGTGGGCTTGCGTTCATAGTGGGGTACCGCAGGGTTCGATTTTAGGACCACTATTGTTCCTAATTTACATAAATGATATGGATACCAATATATACAGTAAACTGGTGAAATTTGCAGATGACACCAAGGTGGGTGGTGTAGCAGATACTGAATTAGTGGCTCAGCAGCTACAGCGGGATCTTGATTTAATTAGTGACTGGGCCGATACCTGGCAGATGAAATTTAACGTCGATAAATGTAAGGTACTCCATCTAGGGAGCAGAAATATAAAGTACAGGTATTTCATGGGTGTCACTGAAATAAAGGTAGCTGATCATGAGAAAGACCTTGGTGTGTATGTTGATGCTTCCATGTCCCATTCTCGCCAGTGTGGGGAAGCAATAAAAAAGGCCAATAGGATGTTGGGGTATATCTCCAGGTGTGTGGAGTTTAAGTCAAGGGAGGTAATGCTAAGATTATACAATTCCTTGGTGAGACCTCACCTAGAATATTGTGTGCAGGTTTGGTCACCATATCTTAAAAAGGACATTGTGGCCTTAGAAAAGGTGCAGCGTAGGGCCACAAAAATGATTCCTGGTCTTAGAGGAATGTCATACGAGGAACGGTTACTTGAGCTAAATCTGTTCAGTCTCAAGCAAAGGAGACTGAGGGGGGACATGGTCCAGGTATATAAGATTCTAACAGGTTTGGATGCTGTTCAACCAAATAGTTACTTCAGCATTAGTTTAAATACACGAACTCGTGGCCATAGGTGGAAATTAGCGGGAGAACATTTCAAGCTGGATTTAAGGAAGCACTTCTTTACACAGCGTGTAGTCAGAGTATGGAATAGCCTTCCTGATAATGTAGTGCAAGCTGAATCCTTGGGTTCCTTTAAATCAGAGCTAGATAAGATTTTAACGACTCTGAGCTATTAGTTTAGTTCTCCCCAAGCGAGCTTGATGGGCCGAATGGCCTCCTCTCGTTTGTATAGTTCTTATGTTCTTATGTTCTTATGTATAATGACAGACAGACAATATGTAAATCAATTTTGAAATCAGCCTATGGCTGGGCAATATTGTACAATAGTAAAGTTTTTTTCATAGGAAATGATATTGATAATTATCACGACATAATTTTATTCTACATTTTTACTTAAAATTCACATAATTGCGTTTAAAAAGGCAACGTGAAAATTGAGAAACGTGGAAATTGAATTGACTGCAAACTTAAATCTAAATTTAATAAATCATATATATGATATTTGAATGATGTGTGAATGTGCCCTGCGATGGGCTGGCCCCCCATCCTGGGTTGTTCCCTGCCTCGTGCCCATTGCTTCCGGGATAGGCTCCGGACCCCCCGCAACCCAGTAGGATAAGTGATTTGGAAAATGGATGGATGGATGGATGGATATATATGATATTTGATGTATACACAGGCCTATAGTGGACTCAGACGTCAATCCCTCGCACAGGCCAATAGAGGACTCAGATGTCGGTCCCTCACACGGGCCTATAGAGGACTCAGACGTCAGCCCCTCACACAGGCCTATAGAGGACTCAGACGTCAGCCCCCCACACTGGCCTATAGAGGACTCAGATGTCGGCCCCCCACACAGGCCTATAGAGGACTCAGATGTCGGCCCCCCACACAGGCCTATAGAGGACTCAGACGTCAGCCCCCCACACAGGCCTATAGAGGACTCAGACGTCGGCCCCCCACACAGGCCTATAGAGGACTCAGATGTCGGCCCCCCACACTGGCCTATAGAGGACTCAGACGTCGGCCCCTCACACGGGCCTATAGGGGACTCAGACGTCGGTCCCCTCACACAGGCCTATAGAGGACTCAGACGTCAGCCCCCCACACAGGCCTATAGAGGACTCAGACGTCAGCCCCTCACACAGGCCTATAGAGGACTCAGACGTCAGCCCCCCACACAGGCCTATAGAGGACTCAGACGTCAGCCCCTCACACGGGCCTATAGAGGACTCAGACGTCAGCCCCCCACACAGGCCTATAGAGGACTCAGACGTCAGCCCCCCACACAGGCCTATAGAGGACTCAGACGTCAGCCCCCCACACAGGCCTATAGAGGACTCAGACGTCGGCCCCCCACACAGGCCTATAGAGGACTGAGACGTCGGCCCCCCACACAGGCCTATAGTGGACTCAGACGTCGGCCCCCCACACAGGCCTATAGAGGACTGAGACGTCGGCCCCCCACACAGGCCTATAGTGGACTCAGACGTCAGCCCCCCACACAGGCCTATAGAGGACTCAGACGTCGGCCCCCCACACAGGCCTATAGAGGACTGAGACGTCGGCCCCCCACACAGGCCTATAGTGGACTCAGACGTCAGCCCCTCACACAGGCCTATAGAGGACTCAGACGTCGGCCCCCCACACAGGCCTATAGAGGACTCAGACGTCAGCCCCCCACACAGGCCTATAGAGGACTCAGACGTCAGCCCCTCACACAGGCCTATAGAGGACTCAGACGTCAGCCCCCCACACAGGCCTATAGAGGACTCAGACGTCAGCCCCTCACACAGGCCTATAGAGGACTCAGACGTCAGCCCCCCACACAGGCCTATAGAGGACTCAGATGTCAGCCCCTCACACAGGCCTATAGAGGACTCAGACGTCAGCCCCCCACACAGGCCTATAGAGGACTCAGACGTCAGCCCCTCACACAGGCCTATAGAGGACTCAGACGTCAGCCCCTCACACAGGCCTATAGAGGACTCAGACGTCAGCCCCCCACACAGGCCTATAGAGGACTCAGACGTCAGCCCCCCACACAGGCCTATAGAGGACTCAGACGTCAGCCCCTCACACAGGCCTATAGAGGACTCAGACGTCAGCCCCTCACACGGGCCTATAGAGGACTCAGACGTCAGCCCCCCACACAGGCCTATAGAGGACTCAGATGTCATTCCGCTGGATGCATTAGAGAACCAGAGCGTACCTCTGGCAGATACGTGGTGGCTGTGTGGTCAGGAGGGAGGATTGAGGCCTCCTCTCCCCAATAATTGTGGAGGCCTCTGCACTAGGGGGATGTTAGCTAGCCAAGTGGATATTGACAAACAGCCCTCTAGGTCCCACAGGTTTGTTACGAGCTGCGAAGATGATCCCAGTGTGTATATAGATGCCATATGCCAGCCGAGGGGCATTCCAGAGAAATATAAGGTGAGAAGTGAGATAGCTGCAGGGTTTGAATCAATATTAATTTGGCCTACTGTTAACAAAAATGTGGAATGGATACATTATTTGTACTATAATCAGCAGAGGTTTACCAACTATACTCAGGAGGCACTCGCATCTCTGGGGGAGCAGCTTCAGGCCACCAGTCTGATGGCATGACAGAACAGGGTGGCCCTGGATTGGCTCCTGGCAGAAAAAGGGGGAGTGTGTGTGCTGTTTGGGGATCAGTGCTGTACATTTATTCCCAACAATACAGCCCTGGATGTTTCATTTACTGAGGGTATGAGAAAGTTGCAGGGGTTACAGGATGAGATGGCGAGAAATTCGGGACAACATGACGGGTTGTTTGACTGGTGGTATAATATGTGGGGTAGTTGGCAGTAAGCCCTTATGAAAGCACTCTGTGTGCGTGCTGTGTTCATTCTTGCTTTGCTACTAATCTTTTTTTGTGTAGTTCCTCTTGTTCGCTCCCTAGTGGGAAAAGCGCTGTCTCAGCAGGCGACTATAGCTGCAATGTTTAGAGTGGTGGGAGGACCGTTTGGAGCGGCAACCTCCTGGACCAACACGGAAACGGATGGCGACATAGACACCTTGGATACGCTCCTGCCCATAGCTGAAGTTCGGCCGTACCGCCTGTGAATACTCCATGTTGGAAACGCTGCAGCCTGCCTGCCGCCCACGACACCTGGGACTTTCCTGCTCATGACAGAGTGCCTGTTATAGTAATCTACAGTGTTATCAGTTAACCTTTCAGTTATCTTTGCATTAGCCGTATATGTTTATGTAATGAGCTTGTGGTAGGTGATGTACTCCTGGTAGATTATGTATTCCTGATAATATATGCAATGTATCCTGGGGAGTTCATTGCTGTTGGTTGATTCTGAGTGTTGATAGTTTGTGAGCCATGTCAGCCATGGACCCCGAAGGGGGGCCGCGCCTGTGGCGGGCTGGGAGTGGAATTTCCCTAGATCTTAGGGTTTTAGCCCTCCCTCCTAGGCTGGATGGACAGAATTGTGTGTGGGACTCTTTAGAATCCCAAAGGGGGGAAATATATGGGATATTATTTAGCACTATACAATGTAGAATATAATCATTACGGTATTATTAAAAAGCATGCCAAATACCCGTGATGTAATCATTACAATGTAATCATTATAATGTAATCAACACAATGTAATCAATTGAGTATGTATTTGCACCTTGTATTAGCCTCAAATGTTCTGTTAGCTACTTTATGTTAGCCCTGAATGCATGAATATCCACCTTTATTATTGTTATGCTTTATCATTATGTTGAAGGACAAATATATTATCAACCCTCTAATTAGACAATGTGCAACAGGCTCACCAAAAGTTCACGGCTGAGCATTTTTAAAAAAGCAAGTGGAGATGGTCGCACCACCATTACGTTCGGCTGAGGGACCAAACAGTAAAAGAATTGATGGACAAACTTATCACCTAGGGGTGTGGATTGATGTAAAAAACAATGATTGTGAATGGTTGAAGGAATGATGATGCTTAAGTGACGAGATATTGTTAAATGATAAGAACTTGTATAAAAATAGGTATAAAACAGTACTGGACACACTTTAAGTGTCCGGCCTTGGTTGTAACTTAATTGTTGCAATAAAGACTGAATTTGGATCTACACCAGCGGCTTCTGACTTCTGATTTAGCAGGGAATGAAAAACCACAAAACTAACATTTTGCCTTTTTCCCCATCTGTAACTGTTATTATGTTATTATCATTTAGAACTGAATATCCATACTCCCTTTTAATCTCATGCATCTTTTTTATCATTCCCCAGACTTTACTAATGTCAGTTTCCCGTCCTACTGAATTACAGAAGGACCTCCAAAACTCCCTCTTTGCTCATTTAACTACCCTCCTTACGTTAGCCTGCAACTTTTTGTACTCAATCAAATTCTGAAAGTTGTGAGTACTTTTTAACATTGTAAAAGCTTTGTTCCGAGACTTAACTGCAGTATCACATTCCTTTGTTTACTATGAGATCTTTGGTTAGTCTGCTTTGCTGCCTCTAGAATTACTGCATCATGGTTAGATTTCTTTTGTCCGACATAAAGCCGGCCCTGCAAAACGTCACCTAACGTCACCAAGTCACATGGTACAAAAACCTACAAGACGATCGTGACAGATCGTGCAGCACGTGCAGAGAGCAAGTAAGATCGTGCAGCACCTTTCAGCCGGCGTAACTGTAAATGTCGCTACTATGTGCCCCTGGCTTATTTTGTAAATGTCTCGTAAATGTTCTTGTTTGTTTTGTTAATCTTAATGGTCACTGGTCAGCTATTACTTCTGTTGTAATTTAAAGCTTCAATAACAAAAATAATAAAAAAAAACCTCTCAGCCGGCTGCACAAACTGGAACTGCCTCCGTGACACAACTTTGCCCTTATTGGCTGAACAATTTTAGCATGACGTTTGTATCTCTGGAAGTTCCGATGCGTTATCTGCTATTTCTCCCGAAAAGCCTGTAAAGAAGTAAAGTTTCAATAAATGCTCTAATAGTACACATAAGTTAATCGTTTATTTATTGTTAGTTACTGTAATGTTGCGCTGCTTTATGTGTTTAATCGTCTAGTCTGTGAAGAAGGCATTCAAGAAAGAATTGCATTGTATTCTGTGCATGACAATAAAAACTTTGAATCCTTGAAATAAATGTATTTGATCTTTTTCCTGGCAGCTATCTTTTCACTGCTAGCACTTTGTATCAGGAGTTGGTTATTGTAGAAGAGGTAATGTGCATGCAGGTGATATTTGTATAGATGTATCTACACCCTTTTGGAAGTGCGGCCATCTCAGTCAGGTCTCGCACTACGAGGAGTAGAAGTTGTCTAGTTTGGCTGCTGTCAGTTTATATTACAAGTTTATATTACAGTTTATATTATTATATTACACTCCTGCAGCCGCCGGCAGATGGCGCTGCCCCTCACGTCAGCTGCAGTCAGACCTAAGTGAAGTCGAACGCACCCAATGGCTCCTCCCCATTCCCAATTATCAAAAAACCCACTGATTGAATGGGTCGTGTAATTATCGCTATGAATTCTGGGAGTCTGTGCAACTTCAAGACCGCAGCTCTCGTGTTACTTATAACAAGGAAGGAATATTATTCTATATTTTTAATGGCGACCGAATGATTGATTGATATAATGTAGTGTTTCATTCTATATCCTGTTTTGATAAGATATCGACATTTCGTAAACATTCGATATACAATTAAACCATAATTGGTCCGTCTTGTTTCTTTGTCACCCAGAAACTTTACAACTGTGTTGTGAGCAGATTTTCAGCGCTTATATGTTTTTAAACTTGTCTTAAAATTTTGTGGTACTTCTACGTTTCTGCGCTTTTGTAAATGTAGATCGTATGTTTCGTCATTTGATTAAAGCGTTTGAAGACTTTGCAGCGCGCTGACACCAATCGGCCACCGTAGCTTAGCAACCGAATCATAACAATTCTTTTCCGTTTAGAGTTTTCATTTGAACATTTAAAGCAGCTCAGACTTGCAGTTTATCAGCAAGAGAGAAGACGCGAAAGATGTCCATCGTGAAAACCACCGTGAATCTCCAGAGGATTGATTGGCTGCTGCCGAAAGGTGCAGTCAGTGTGCGGATCGCCCCGGAATACATCCCCGGTCCAGTTGGCCGAGGTAAGGATGGCAAAATGATGCCCAGACTAACTCAGCACTTAAAGAGTTAAAGTCAGAATATGCTTGACTAGTCTTCTTGAATCTTCTGTTCTATTATCTTGTTTTAGAAGTACATGTCTAAATAATAAAGTAGTTCACCTTTAGCTTTAATATACGGGAGTCTTTTTGCATGTCTACTGCATTATATAATGAAATCAGTAAAATCTGTGGCTGTGCTGTGTTTAAACATCAGAGAAAATCATCATGAAGTGGTAAAGTAACAGCTGAATATGTCCTAATATACGGTGTTTCCCCGAAAATAAGACAGGGTCTTATATTAATTTTTGCTCCAAATGACGCGTTACGGCTTATATTAAGGTAGTATTTTCCCAAGTATAACATGCTACAGTATATTTACCGGTATTCATGAAAAAAATCCACATTTATTCAAACACAGACATCATGTCATCTTCTAACAGTATCTTTCCATGTAAACAATTTGACGGTGAATTTATTCATGAACAAAATTCTGCTGTATACTGCATATGTTTATTCAAATATAGTCGTAATGTCATGTTCCTCTGGAACATCATCGTAAATCTCCAAGTTCCAAATTCCGTCCTGAATATCTCGCAACTCAATTTCCTGTAGAACCAGTGTCCCCAATCTCTCATGTTTAGCAATAACTCTGTCCTTAAATGAGCGCCTCTTGTCCATGTAGCCTTCTCGTAGTATAACCGCATCTCATTCTAGTTACCGTACAATCCATGGGACAATAACTAGGGCTTATATTACGAGCTTCTTGAAAAATCATGTTAGGGCTTATTTGCGGGGAAACGCGGTAGTAATCAGAAAAAGCATAAATCTTAGTTTGGTACCTTGAGAGTGAATAAATAATGCAACTTATGGAAAGTGTAAGATATGTAAAGGATTTGACTTAATAGTCAGTTGTTGATGCCAGCATTTGGATTGAGTGGGCTGCTATATTTGATGCACATGAACCTTTCCAGTGTTGTTTTTCGCTGTTGTTCTGCGTATCACGGAATCTGTGCACAAACTGGCTTGTTTTTATAGGTCAGGTTCCCCTGCTGAAACGCAGACGGCCCAAGTCAAGACCAGCGCATAAGTTTCCCTAGCGTGTGTTTCCTGTATCCAATAAAGACGGCAGAATTTTTCTTAGTGTGCAATACCGACTGCCAAGTGTGATATCTGTGATGGTTGTGATGTAGTGTTGTTGTACAGTGACATAATGTTTCATTTAAATTAAATATGCTGTCCCCTGTCTTTATAATCCCAAAGGACAAACCAGTTCCAGTGATGCTGGCCGTCGGAAGAAGTGCCGCACCAGGCCGCCGGCAGCCAGCTCCCTGACCACGTCTGCCTCTCCTGGATCTGCTGCCATCCCGGTGGCAACCAGCAGGGGTCAGCAGGGCACAGGCCGCCGTAGAAAAACGGCGGGAGGCCGGTCAGGGCGAAGAAGGAGGTATGACCAACAGAAGGGGTTAGAGCCTAAGCCCAGCTCACCAACCTTCTCCTCCTCTTCATTTTTATTTCCGTCTTCAGCCCCCTCCCCTTTTGTTTCATCCCCATTTCTTTTTATGGGCTCCTCTGTTTTATTGCCACACTTAGTCACACCTGTAAGCCCAGCTCCACATCCATATTCAGCTCCAGGCCTGGTTCATCTGACCCCTCTGCTTCAGGCTCCAGCACAGGCTGTAGCCGCCTTATCTCACCTGGAAAAATTCTATTGGTTGTATAACTATTATGTAACCAAGTATTCTAAAATGACCTATGACGCCAAGTGCTTTACTGAGTACTGGTGTCAGGAGTTTTGGAACAGACATTTAAATGAAATTAACTTAGCGAAACAGGGGAAGAATGAGGATAATGAGGGTACTCATTCATCCAAGAGGCGTAGGATTGATGAAGATGAGTTCATCTTTCCTATTGATGCACTGGAGCAGCTAAGTACCATGCCCAGGGCTCAGGAGATGGGTGTGGAAATGGGCTATCAGTCAGATGCACATAGCTACATTTCCCTGTAGATTCAGCACATAATTACACGAGAGTTGTCATACATACTTAGGATAAGATAAAATTAGGATATGTTACCATGTAGTTCTATAACATAAGGTACTATAGGATAAGATTAAGATAGGATAAGGTTAAGATTGTATAGAATAAGATTAAGATAGTCTTAACTTGTATGCCATTTTATGTTTTACAAAGACATGATAAATTACCATAAGTTTAGGATAAGATTATATAAGATAGGATTGCATAGCATAAGATAAGAAAGATAGGATAAGATAACATAATTTTATTCTAAGATAGGATAGGTTACGGTAAGCTTAAGATTGTACAACATAGGATTAGATTAATTATAAATAAAGCAGTCCTCCTTAGAGGGGGGGTGGTGGAGGGAATATTTAAGAAATAAAAATAGGATCAGTTAACATAAGGTAAAGATAAGATTGTACAACATAGGATTAGATTAATTATAAATAAAGCAGTCCTCCTTAGAGGGGGGGTGGTGGAGGGAATATTTAAGAAATAAAAATAGAATTAATTAAGATAAGGTTAAGATAAGCTTGTATAACATAGGATTAGATTAATTGTAAATAAAGCAGTCCTCCTTAGAGGGGGGGTGGTGGAGGGAATATTTAAGAAATAAAAATAGGATTAGTTAACATAAGGTTAAGATAAGATTGTATAACATAGGATTAGATTAATTATAAATAAAGCAGTCCTCCTTAGAGGGGGGGTGGTGGAGGGAATATTTAAGAAATAAAAATAGGATTAGTTAACATAAGGTTAAGATAAGATTGTATAACATAGGATTAGATTAATTATAAATAAAGCAGTCCTCCTTAGAGGGGGGGTGGTGGAGGGAATATTTAAGAAATAAAAATAGGATTAGTTAACATAAGGTTAAGATAAGATTGTATAACATAGGATTAGATTAATTATAAATAAAGCAGTCCTCCTTAGAGGGGGGGTGGTGGAGGGAATATTTAAGAAATAAAAATAGGATCAGTTAACATAAGGTTAAGATTAGATTGTATAACATAGGGCTACAGTGAAGAAATCAAAATTTTCAAGGCAGCATGAAGGTAACGCACAATCAGGGATGTGCAATTTCTGAGGCATGTATTCAAAAAAAGTATTTTAATTGTTTTATGATTCATATTTGACTTAGTTCATGAAATAAAATGTTTTTTTCTACAGACTTTGATCAGTGTTTTTGTAATTTGTAAAATACGAGAAATACTGTATGCATGGTAATGTCAGGTGTGCAAAATGTTTGTGCTAACAAAGGACACAGAGCCCCTAGAAGGGCACAGAGCCAGGCTGAGCACCGCAGCGCTATCCAGCCCATGGCTGCCGATGGTCACATTCCACCAGAACCCCCCAACACTAACTCCCCAGGGAACTTCCAAGCAGCAGAGCAGATTCCAACAACCGAGGATCAAAGGAAAAGAAAAGATACTGGCAGGAAGAAGATGATCTTGTGGCCAAAGGTTAAAAATGTAGAAGTTTGGAGAACAAATGTGTTACAAATGAAATATTATTTGAAATGTGCTACAGCTTAATCATTCTATCATACATCTATCCATCCATTTTCCAAACCGCTAATCCTACTGGGTCACGGGGGGTCCGGAGCCTATCCCGGAAGCAATGGGCACAAGGCAGGGAACAACCCAGGATGGGAGGGCCAGCCCATCGCAGGGCACACTCACACACCATTCACACCTACAGGCAATTTTTTAGCAACTCCAATTAGCCTCAGCATGTTTTTGGACTGTGGGGGGAAACCGGCGTACCCGGAGGAAACCCCACGACGACATGGGGAGAACATGCAAACTCCACACACATGTAACCCAGGCGGAGACTCGAACCTGGGTCCCAGAGGTGTGAGGCAACAGTGCTAGCCACTGCACCACCATGCCGGCCCAAAAATTTAAACAAATTCATTTTAAAAAACTTTAATCTCAGAGCCAATTGCCATTTGCCCACAAATATTTCAATTATTATTGTTTATAATTATAAATGCCTTAATACATTCCTGGAGCCTTCGATTTAGCATACACAGTGCCCTCTACAGGATTCTGTCGAAACAGCATCTCTCAACCTCGTTCACAAGATTTGTGTCTTTTTCACAAAACGTTTTTCTTTGTAAATCCCAAAATCTTCCTATAAATGTATGTATGAATGCTTCTCGTCTTTTTCAGTCACACGAAGCCTTTATAAATGAGCTCCCCGATTAATCTGCTTACATGAAAACATCTTAATTGCGTTAAGGCATGTAAACGTAGCCACCTAACGAAAGGTAACCACGTGACTTAGCAGACTGCATGTTCCTCATCTCCTCTGTATGGACCATAGAGCTGTGTATCGGAGAGTCTGACAACATGCTACGTTTCAAGATACAGGCATTACAATTCAATGCGCTGCTCTATTTTGCCATTCTTTTTTTAAAAAATCTTCTTTTAGAAAAACATGGCATATTATAGAGAGCACACCACCAAATGGATGAAATCTGAGTAAAAACATTTGATTTTTAACGCAATCAGAATAAAGGGGTCTGCATTTATCACTGTCCCTGTAACAATCCAGCATCGTAGCACGAGAGCTATTTCGGATTCAGCCAACGAATAACGTTGCTAGTCAGCAGCCTTGTGCAAGCTACTGAAAATTACTAATTACCAATTACTGCATATAAAAGTAATTATAATAAGGGTGGGATTCGACCGTGTGTCTGCCTGGGGGGTCGCCGGCCAGGATCGCCAGCAGTTTGGACGTGTGGTTGGTGTGGCAACGCGCTGCATCAGCGTCTGCTCCCTCTGCCTGACCTGCCCTGTATAATTACATAATCAAGGAAAATAACAGTGGGCTAAAGGTTGCATAGTGATCACATTAACATCGCGTCGATGTTGAAATACATGGTGCAAACAAAAGTAGTGGAATTACACTGACGAGTTACTACGAACACTGCTAGGCAGCTAGGTTTGCTAATGCTAACGTTAGCAGCGCACCCATATGCTACTTCCTCTCGCAAGATAAGGCAGCGTTACTGTCACTGTGTAAGTACAATGAGATCTCTTTGGAGCAAGCCTGTCGATACCATGTTAAGTGTAAAACCACAAGTAAAATACCTAGAAAAATAATAGAAATATAGATGGTGCTGAACCATGGTGAACAGTGGAGTCATAACAGAGGCTGTGCGTTGTGTTCAGTCACCTTTCACTGTAAATCACACATGGGTTCACAATCTTTTGTGTCTGCTCTGAATCCCTCAGGGCTGGAGTGAAAACTCCATTCACACTAACATGGTGCCAAGGGGTATTGGGTAGTCATGATTCTATCCTTTTTGGATGCAATTTGTTTTACTGATTTAAATAAGTTTAAAAAAATTTCAAAATATAAGGATAGTTCATTGTATCCAAAGGGATGTGCCAAGCTTGCAGTGTTGATGTGCTGCCACCTTCTGGGAAAACGATGAACTGATTTTCAGATTAAGAACATGTATGGTTTTCTGGTATCAGGTGAGAACCGTTCATGCTGCGAACCTATGCTTATGGGTTAGGGTTAAGCTTGGGTCTAGAGCTCAGGGTACTTCCAGGCTTGGAGGCCAAGGGTAAGGTCTCTCTTTCCCCATGTAAGCATTTAATGATGATCCAGCACCAGGGCTTGGGTAAGTCACCACGAGTTGGGAGCCTCATTCCCCAGGTAAAGGATGAACGATGTCCATCCATCCATCCAGGTAATGCTAATACTTAAAAGTAAATAGCATAATCATACAATGATAAGAAAGAGAATAAGGCAAAAACATTTCTTGAAATTAGGCCTGAGGGTGGCGCTAGAGTGATGGATGGATTGAACCCAAATTTGGTATGAATAGTTGGAACTGACCTCTATCGATGTGCCAAATTTCAAAAAAGTTGCCAATCAGCTCTATGGGCTGCCATAGACTCCCATGGCAAAAAGCATAATAATAGTGAAAACTACTAAAAACTATAGGTATCCTAATAATAATAGACTGTCATCTCTAAATTGCCCACAGTGTGTGAGTGAGTGCATTCCCTGCAATGGACTGGCATCCCATCCAAAAGTATACCATTGTGTCCTATGCTACCTGGGATAAGCTACAGGCCCTCGTCTCCAGGATATGTGGTACGAGGATGGATGAATAATAATCATGTTTATTTCAATTTCAATTATTGGCAAATATAAACATGTACCAAGGATAATAGCAATAAATACAGTATGCCAAAATAAATGCTAGAGGAGAATCCTGCAATTCCTGCCCCTGTCCTGGGTCTGGGGAGTTTATTCTCACTGAGATTGCATAGGATTCCTCTGGCTGCTGTTTTTCTCCCATACATGTGAAGTGCTACTTCTTCATTGCCCACATGTGAGCCAGTATGTGAGCCCTGATCCGGGCTACCATCCCACCCAAGGCATTTCCATTGTATGCTGCTTCCTGCAGTCCTGCAGTGGATAAAACTAAAGGACAATGGTTTGTTGATTTATAGCACATGTATTATTATATTTTATATTGTTCAAATACACATTACTCAGTAATAACTTAGTAACTACTCAAGTACAAATGATAAACAAATACACTAACTTATGATTAAGAATGAACGAACGTGGGATCAGTATATAACTAATACTTTCTGGTTAATTAATAAATTAAGTAAGAGTGTACTACTTCAGGGGCGGCATGGTGGTGCTGTCATGCCCGGCTCGTACGATCCTCGTGTGTGCCACGCCCCCTGATTACCCACGTGTGCTTCCCTGATCTTGCCCAGCTGTGTCCACTTATTTTCGTCCAGTCTCGTCTATTTCAGTCCATGACTTGCCTTAGTTTCTGGTCCGTCATTGATGTTAGTTAGTCTTAGTGCTGTCTGCTCCGTCCCGATCCCGAATAAATCCCTGTTTTCCCCGTACTCTGCCTGCTTGCCTGCTTCCTGCCCGCTTGTCAGCCTGTGCGCACTACCCGCTTTAACCAGCGAACTCTGACAGGTGCACTGGTTAGCTCTGTTGCCTCACACCTCTGGGACCCGGGTTCGAGTCTCCGCCTGAGTCACATGTGTGTGGAGTTTGCATGTTCTCCCCATGTCATCGTGGGGTTTCCCCCCACAGTCCAAAAACATGCTGAGGCTAACTGGAGTTGCTAAATTGCCCGTAGGTGTGTGTGTGAGAGTGAATGGTGTGTGAGTGTGCCCTGCGACGGGCTGGCCCCTCATCCTGGGTTGTTCCCTGCCTTGTGCACATTGCTTCCGGGATAGGCTCCGGACCCCCCGCGACCCAGTAGGATAAGCGGTTTGGAAAATGGATGGATGGATGGATTATCCTCAGTCTTGATAGAATGGTAGACTTCATTGATAAGGACCTACAGTGGTCTGTCAGTAAACCTACAGCTTGGACCACTACCTTAATTTCAGATCAGGTCAGGTCAGGTCAGGTTGGGGAGATTGCACTGGAATAGGGTAGTAGGGACCTTGCGAGCTGGATCACCCTCAGGGAATCATGCCACATGGTCATAGTGCTGTACCTGACACTTACAATGCAGGTAACCTGACTCACGCGGGACTCCCTGAGCAACCACTCATTTGACACGAAGTCAAACCAGTGGTACCCAAGGATTCTCCGAAGAGACACAGTACCAAAGGAGTCCAGTCTTCATCTCTGGTCACTGGATAACGTCCATGTCTAGCAGCCACACAGCAAAATAAGGAGCACCAGGAGTCACCAGGAGTCTAAAGACCTTCACCGTCTTATAAAAATATCAGGAGTGCCACAGACCCCATTCCAGCGACTACATGACCCCCATGCTCTCCCAATCTATCTACTGACATGATAGGAAGAGGCACGAGAGACATGAATGTCACTGCTGAGGTAAGTGATCCTCTCAAGGTTGACATTCTCTCTTTTTCTGAACTACATTTCACTGTAAACAGTACATCTACTGTAGATTCCCATTCATATTCCATTACTGCTTCTCCAGTACAGGGAACTGCTGTGCTGGGAGCTTACAACAGGACCCAAGGTACCCAGAGTAGTATACACACAGTCACAGTTCACACAGTCTGTTGATGGAAACTAGTGAACACAGAAAACTTGCAACATCATACTGATTTTTTGTCAGGGTCAGAACTGAACTCACAGCTCCGTAATTGTGGGGCCATGGTGTTACTCACTGAGCAAAACAAGCTCATGTCTGGATGTCTGCAAAGACCCCTATGAAGAGAAACAGAGAGGACCCTGTAACTTTGCCTGGATTAGGGTTAACAGGGTCCTGCCCAGGGGCGATTTTAGCCCATTTTTGGGGGCTGCTTCAGTACCCCCAAAATGAATAAAAGCTCCCCCAAAGATGTCTAAAGATTTCTAACTTTTTTTGACAGTTCATGCTGTTTATGTGAGACAGTATTAAAATATGAAAAAGCATTCAGATGTAATATTTTAATAACTAGTATAGATACCCCCCCCCACCCAGCCCCGAAATATGGTTCGTTCCAGCTTCACTCTCCGCTACTCTGACTGGCTCCAGCGCTCCTTCCAGAGCAATGGTGGCTGAGACCCATTGCAGCAGTGGTGTGAGTACTTGGCTTAAAACAGGACATGTTAGCTGCATTTAACCTTCAGTAACTCTTTCTTTATATAGTTAGGTAGTAGGAGTCTGACCATGTCTCTTATTAGCTGAAAAACATTACCCTCACAGGTAAACTGCAGTGTTGAAAACACGTTTTCTGACGATGTTTGCTACTCTACAATCCGCCCTACTCTGTAGGAAAATCAGCAACATTTTGACCGTCCTGTTGCTCCCATTGAAATTTATATAGCCTAAATCTACAAACTTAAATTGCCAACCGTTTCACCAGTCCTCTTTGAAATGGAACGAGAGAAGCTGGTTATTTTTTCATGTTCCGAATATTAAACCTAAGGTAGCTAACTGACTGGATGCCCATTAACTTTATAACTTCTGGTGTGTGTGTGTGTGTGTGTGTGTGTATTTTGCACAGAAAGACAGCCAGGTTCATAATGGATATAAGGAAGTTTTTTCAAAAAAAGGACGGGCATTCAGATAAAAGGAGAAGATCATGATCTGTCAATCAAGAATAATGTTGGATCAGTGTTTAAATAGTCATATATTTTATTAAATGCACACGTGGTTTGGTTATTTGCCTTTTGATTGAAAGTACACTGAGAGAAGAGTTTTTTTATTAGTGATGTCAATAGCATTTTTTTATATTAATGTAATTTCTTTATCTAATTGAATACTATCTATTTGTGTATGATTGTCAGTTCAAAGAGGGAGAGAGGAAAGAGCAGATAGTGAGGAGAAAGTACAAGGTCAGGAAGAACCAGGTAAGAAAACAAACAGGGAATAGTCAGTGACAGGCAAAACAGAAACTGTTAAACTGACAGAAAAAGATCCTAATTTTACTCATACAATCTGGAAGTTGTGTTCTCTCTATATTAAAGCTGCTATACAGAATCTGCAAAACAAACTGTGTTGAAGCAGTTTGTGCCTCTTTAACAATATTCCAACATAACATTATTATCATTAATTGGGCAGAATAAAATTAATGATATATTTTTCTTTGGTTCAGCCACAAATCTACAAAACCTCAGCCAATAGTAGGTAGGTCAACTTTTGGACCATCTAGTCTGTATGACTGCCGCAGTACGTGCCCCCCACATTTGCATTAAGTCAGAATGAGCATCCTAAGAACGTGAAAATTTAGCAGGCTGACATTGAAACAAGAAGAAAAGGGAAGACAATGCTTAGTATATTCGAAATATGAATTTAGTATACTTTAGGTATTTTAATTCAAAGTTTTGTACTTTTTTGATTGAATTGTACATGTTTGAAGTATTTTTATTTTCAAAAGATGCTTATAACTTTCCTCCAAGTACCACAATGGGGAGCTCACGTACCAGGTACCACAGTTTGAGAACCATGATCTTATATCATTAGACTTCATTCTGAAATGTAAACAGGACACCTTCATTACATTTTCCTATTTATCGATCTGATTTACTGTTTGGTTAATCTCATTACACAAGGAGGCGAAGAACAGGGAGAGACTCTGAGAAAGCAGACCAGGGAACAAGATGAGGAGAGGCAGAAAGAACCAACCAGTGAAAGAGATGAGGAGAGACAGACAGGGCAGAATTCCAGTCAGCAGTCCAAAGATGTTCAAGATATGGCTCTTGATTTGGGGGATAAGACTACTGGTCCTAAACAGGTAAAACTGTCCCAGTACCCTCTCACTCAGTTTGGCACACAAAAAAGATCCTTCCAAGAAAACTGGTTCAAAAGCTTTAAATGGTTAGAATATTCTTTATCCAAAAAAATGCTGCTTTCTGCTACGCTTGTCGAGTCTTTGACAAAAGTCTTAGGTATGACACATTAGTGAACGATGGAGTCAGTAATTGGCAAAAGGCACTGAGCAAGTTTCAAAAACATGAATCCACTCAGTCACACAAGGACAGTGTAGTTTGTTGGAACAGCTACAAAGCAAGTCTGTCACAAGGCAATATTGTGGAACAGATAGAGGCAGCAAGTGCCGCAGAAGTAAGTGAAAGAAGGGAGTACCTAGAACGTATTGTGGCAGTGACCTGCTTTTTGGGGAAGCAAGGAATATCATTTAGAGGTCATGATGAAACAGAAGAGAGTGACAATAAAGGGAATTTCTGTGAGTGCATAAAACTTTTGGAAAAGTTTGATCGATTCTTGCAGAGGTACACACCCCCATGAAACACAACATACATCTCTTGTAGTAGTCAGAATGAGATGATTGAATGTTGTTCACAAGAGGTAACTGCAGCTATTGTTCATGAGATGACGGAATCACAGATGTATGCCATTATGGCTGATGAGGCCAGAGATGGAAAGACAGAACAGTTGGCTTTTGCAACTGTCAAACACACGCTGGGCATGCCAGGTTCGTTCAGTAACGGCTGTGCTTAACAACTTCCATGCCATAATTGAGTGCCTCTCCACTATCAACACACCTATTGCGGTGGGATTAAAGGCAAAACTCAGTAAATTCTCCTCAGTGTATTTGCTGATTGTTTTCAAGGATCTACTGTCTGTAACCGCATGTTTACACAGATACCTACAAAAGGAGACCATAGATATTGCCCAGGCACAGACATACAAAGATGCGGTGGTTGAGACTCTGAAGCAGAAGCGCAGTGATGCCACTGCTACTGATATTCATGCAAGGACAAAGGCTTTGTGTGAGGCAAACCAGATAGCTGTTTTGGAGCAGTCTTCTGGACGGAGGCAGAAACGAAAGAAAATGGATGGATTTGCTGTTGAGTCAACCTGTGGGGCAGGCAGTGAAGTCTGTGGCTCTTCTGTGTCAGAAGAGCTTAAAAGGAAATTTTTGTTTCCTTGTCTGGACAGAATGATCTCTGAACTTGAGAAGCGTTTTTCTGGTGTTAGTCAGGAATTGCTTAATGGGATTCAGGCCTGTAGTCCAACCTCAAACCAATTCTGGTCTGAGCCTCATTTGTCAGCCCTGGCACTGCATTAGCATATTGAACTTCAGTTAGAGGAAGTTGCAGTTGCCAAAAACTTTTTGAAGCTCCAGAGTGAGGCTGGTGCCATTCCAGATATGTTAACATTATACAAACTTCTGGATAAGAAGATCTTCCCCACACTGAAAACTGTTATTCAGGTTGCCCTAACAATCCCAGTTAGCAGCTGTAGCTGTGAGAGATCTTTCAGTGTCTTGCGTCGGCTCCATACCTGGCTGAGAAGGACCATGGGTCAAAGCAGACTCCAGCACCTGGCTGTGATGTCAGTTGAGAAGGAGATGCTTGAGAGAGTTGACCACCAAAAAGTGACAGACAGATTTGCCAGCCACAAGGTGAGGCGACATAGGTTAAAATAAAAAAACAAATCTGCAGAGTCATAGTAGTATCTGCAGTAAAGATCTTTTCATACATTGCATACATTGTACCATAGGCAAAGTTGCCAACATCTTTATAATTTTTTTATTAATATTTTGTACATTTGTGTATTTCACACTGTTCTATTTTTTGAGGGTATTTTTTATGTATCTGTATTATATTATTCATTCACATTAAAAGTGAATCCCTGTCCAAAAAATGCACTCTGTTTACTTTTTACTCACTATTAGCATCATTCATTACTCTCCTCCAGTAATTAAGGTTAGGATATGTATTTTTTTTATTCCAATCCATTCTTCTTTTGCAGTCGTGGTCTTTTGCAGCATTTTTAAAAAAACCTTTATCAAATTTGATGGTCCTGTTAAAGACTTTTCCAAAAAGTGTTTTGCTTTTCTTACACAAATGTTGGAATTAAATTGTTAAAATGTACAAAACAGTCATGTCATGTTTTTGACAAGGACCCAGGCATAGAGAAACTCTTAGGATTTAATAAAGAAATCTGCAGACTTGCACAGAGATGGTAAATTGATGACTGATGACGGAGACAAAGACAACAGACGAAAAGGACAGGGAGGAACAGGGATTTAAATGCACAAAGGAGACATTCAGATAGAACTCGGGACAACTGGAGACATTTAAGGATGCGGGGACTGAAAGAGGCAGGGAAAAAGTCTCATTGTGACGAGTAAAGTGTATCTTGCCTTGCTGGGCAGCTCCCTGGGTGCTCAGCACCCCCAAAGCTCTGAACCTAGAATCGCCCCTGGACTACAGTTTTGCAGTCTGTTCTGCCAAACAATATATTAAAAAGTGTAGTGTTATACATGACACTGTAATTAATTCAAGAGATGTACAATCAAGTTATAATAGTGTGATTATCATAATCACACAAATATATGAATTCCTCCGATGCTGAATTAAACAATCCTTCATGCTGTCCCTTATGTGAATTAGTAAAAATTTCCACACCTTTTTCACCATAGTCAGCCATTCTCTCCATAGTCATATGCAATTCCAATTCCCCCTTTTATTTATTTTATGGCAGACAGACAGCAGTGTTTCCCCTATCATTATATTAGGGTGCCCCCCCCGCAGAAGGTCAAGTTCATCTTATTTAATTACATTTTCTATATAGCGTCAGATCACAGCAGAAGTCATTTACTGTAAGGTTACTTTTACTATAGAAGAGCTCTATACATTGTCCTTTTAATAAACAGATTAAATAGCCTTTTGTTATTTATCTTATTTGCACAACAGCTTGTCATTTTTGTCTCTATACCAGAGGTGCCCAATACATCGATCGCGATCTACTGGTCGATCGCAAAGAGTGAGTAGATCGCATGACATAAAAAATAGAGGAAGGATGATGCGATCAACCGCGCCAGCTGCTGCAAAACTCCAGTAAGCAACCGAGTCGCCTCCAATTTATTTCTACTAAACTTAAGAGAGGGTATAAAACTGAATGGGGGAGCAGGACCAAGTACGAAGCCAATAACCTACCACTTCCATACGGAATGAAAGGAGGAGTATTTTTTCCCCACAAAGTCATATTCGAAGTGCGTGTGTTTCATCTGTCAGTCTACCATTGCTATTCCGAAGAAGGTAAATGTGGAGCGGCATTTTCGGACTGCTCATAAAAACTACGGCATTAACTTCCCTCCGAAAAGCGAGCTGAGTAAGAGAAAGGTGAAGGAACTAAAATCCCAGTTCAATGCAAAAATGCTTCATTTATGCCAAAGGGAAATTAATAATAATGATAAACAATATTCAATTATAACAATAATACTAACAACAATAAATAACAACGAATATCTATAAATCTATAAATAATAATATGTTTTGCATTTTATAGTAGATCATTTTGACTTGGTCATTTATAAGTAGCTCGCAAGCTGAAAAAGTGTGGACACCCCTGCTCTACACTTTCGCGCATGGCGGAGTTCCGTCCCGATGCGCGATCACAGACACGTGCGCGCACACACAGGTGAGCACACTCCCACCAGCGGACAGAGCGCGCGTCAGAAAATATGTCGCGTCAGCCACCTGAAAAGCAGAGAAAAATATCTGCGTTTTTTAAAGGGTAATAAAGACGTTTCACAATGGAATTTTCTGCTTTAAACTATCACCATTTTATGCTATCAGCTATCGTTTTTAAAGCCTAACGGTTAATATATTTTCAGCTCGAGCCAAACATCCGCAATAGGCTGCCAGGAGACCATCTTGTAACTTGCATGCCGATCTCAATAAATAGGCCTGACGTTTCTGACTTCCCATATCAAGAGGCTCTAGAAATGTTCTCTTTTTTCCCCTTGTCCTGTCTGGCAGCTTTAGCAGAATCATGGTCTGAATGCTGTGCCAAACATGCTTGCTTTACCATGAGGGGATCTATAAACTCTGTATAGGCCCCTCATGTTGATCTATTTCTTTTTATTTTAATTTAATTTATTTATTTCAGTTTCATCATGTAAAAACATTGCAGTGGGTGAGTTGGCTGTAGTGGAGGGACATATTAGGAGGGGAAAAAAGAAGAAAAAGGATAAAAAAAGACATGAAAAAGAAAAAAGGAGTGATAGATTCAGAAAGGAATAAACAAAATTATAGTGTGCAGAAAGTAACACAACTATACAAGCATATAAAATCTTAGTGTGTGCTTGGATGGGTGCGTGCAAGTATATGTACATGTGTGCTCAATTGTGTAGGCGAGATGCAGGCTAGTGTGCGTGCCCACTCTCTCAGAGATAGAGTGTTGGATGCGTGTGGAGATGTATGAGACTGTATGTAGTGTAGGGGTTAGTATGACTGTTGAGAAACTAAGATGAATTTAAAATTGACGGGCGCTGCTTGTGAACAGCCCTCCTCCACATCACTCCCCTATCAAGACCCTGAATGTACATGGTGTGAGTAAAATTGGGGGGCGGCAGCAGCACAGAGGCGAGTGATACCACCAGCCTCTGAGTAGTGCCCCCGGCCCCCAAGGCCCTGTGTGTATACTGGCATGTGATGACTAAAGTGCAATTAAAACAGGGGGAGGCAGAAGGCCGCACAGCACAGTGAGTCAGGCCACGTAAACGGCCCTCCCCACCGTAGAATGCACAGCCCCCCAGCCCTAAGAAGCCACTAGACGCCCATAGCTCGAGGGCCCAACCCCACCACCAGTCAGGATCCCGAGTAGATGAGACCACAGCCGACCACCCCCCCTATACAATGGAATTGGTCAGAGTGGACCAGAGAGAATCCAATTCACCTAATTGTTTATTTCGGATGGGAGCAGATATTCTCTCCATACTTAAGTGGTCTAACAGTCAATTTCTATACTGAGTAATACACAAATTATTTTTTGATTTCCTATTCATGAAGATAGTTTTCTTTGCAATGCCTAAGGCAGTAAGGATTATGTGTGCCTTATTTTCTTCCATATCTAATTCACTTGCATCTCCTAAAATGCACAGTGTGGGTGAGGTTGGGATATGACAATTAAACCAAATTGATAGATTTTCACATATCCTCTGCCAGAACTTCTGCACCGGTGTGCAGGACCATATTCCATGCATGTAGTTCTCCACAAAGTTACCTGAGCAGTGGGTACATAAGTTTGAGTGCGTAAGGCCCATTTGGAACATCCTTTGTCCTGTGTAGTGTATTCTATGGAGAGTTTTGCATTGTACAAGTTGCAAGTTGGGACTTTTAGTCATTTTTAAAGTGTTTGATTCCAAATGTTTTGCTCTGAATCAATGTATAGATCTTGCTCCCATTTTGAGGTTGGGAGGGAAATTGAGTCATCGATTTTTGATAATAACAAACAATTTTGATAATAATTTGGGGCAAGAGAGATTTAAAAATTCAAGTACCCATGGAGATATTTCTAAATTAAGCTGATTAGGGTTGAACCTCGCCTGAATAATGGACTTCACTTGCTGATACTCAAGAAATTTATTGTTGCTAATTCCATATTTTGAGACAAGTTCCTTGAATGTGACAATTTTCCTGTTTTGAATAACATGTTATTGATTTATAATCCCTTTATCGCGCCTTACAGGAAAGTTCAATGCTTTCTTTTTCTGGCAAATATCTGGATGGTTCAAAATGGGTGTTAGATTACAGGGATAAGTGCAGACCTGGTTATTTTAAAAAATTCCCACCAGGCTGTCAATGAGGTGTTAATACTAAGGCTTTTAAAACAGTTATAATGCTAGTTAATGCTAGGACTTATAAAGGGTAGTTCAGAGATTTTTACTTCTCCACTGATTGATTGTTCTAAGTCCAGCCATGGACTGTCTGCTGGGCTTGATTTAATTCAATTTGATACATATGGCAATTTGTTGGCTAAGAAGTAGTAATAGAAATTTGGTAGTTCTAGACCACCATTACCTTTAGCTTTTTGTAGGGTTTTTAAGCTTATTTGCGATGGTTTGTTCTTCCATAAAAATGATGAGATGCTTGAGTCTAGTGATATAAACCAAGCAATAGAGGGTTTATTAGGGATCATTGAGGACAAGTAATTGATTTTAGGCAAGACCATCATTTTAATGGTGGCAATTCTATCCATGAGTGATATAGTTAGAGATTTCCATCGCATGAAATCATCTTCTACCTTTTTTAATACTGGAATGTCATTCGTCTGTGTCGTAGCAAATCCTTTTAACAAGAATGGACAAGACGTCAATAATGGAAAATGACAAGTCTTTATGTTAGACTTCAAAATTTGGTGTACAACACAAACTACAACAAAGTTAATGGCTTCTCAAAGTTCGCCTCTCCAGCCTTCCATTTTAAACATAAGCAAAAAAAAACCTTTTTTTTTTGCGTGAGCTGAGATCCCGCTCTTCGTCTTCTCAAAGAATCATGGGAAATGCAGTTTTCTAGCAGCAACATAATACACTGACTTAAACATACTCTCAATAACTGTATTTCTTACAAATCAATGAAATATAATTGTATAACTGTCAGTCAATCAAGTATGCATAACAATAAATCCATTTAACAGCAATAAAGTTACAACATTCTCCCCCCCGATGAACTACTTGTTCATCTAAATCTCTAAATTATACAACAACTGAATCGGCCTTCTCAACAAGGTTCCTGTGGTAGTACGAACTAAACAAGACCTAACAAGACCATCTCGGCCAGGAAACAGCTCTTCAATTCTTCCAAGTTTCCAGACTTGTCTGGGCAGGTTGTCTTGTTCAATGAGCACAACATCACCCAGTTTCAGAGGGGTGGACCTTGATGGACCACAGTGATGCGCTGACTTCAGTTCCATTAAATAGTCCTTGCGCCAGGTGTTCCAGAAGTTAGTCATAAGCCTCTGCCTGTACTTCCATCTTCGAGTGATGTCATCCCTTTTAAGCGTTTGATGATGAATGTCGCCTGGAAATGTCTTAGGCGGTAGAGACGTCAGTCGTTTGCCAACCAGGAAATTGGCTGGTGTCAGTGGTTGTGGCTCATCTACCTCATTGTGTACAAAGGTCAAAGGTCTAGAATTCAGGGTAGCCTCAACCTCCGTTAGTACAGTGCACAGTTCTTCAAAGTTGAGGGACGCCTTGCCTAGAACCCTTTTGAGACAAGTTTTCACTGATCGGACAAGTCGCTCCCAGAATCCTCCCCACCAGGCTGCTCGCTCTGCGATGAACTTCCAAGTGATCCCTCTCTGTGTGAAGAACTGCAATAACTGCGGATCTTTGATGTTCTTCCAAAGCTCTTTCAAGTCTTGGTCTGCTCTCTTAAATGTTTTAGCATTGTCAGAATAGATGACTCGGCATAATCCTCTCCTAGCAATGAATCTTTTCAATGCTAACAGAAATGCCTCTGTTGACTGATCTGAAACCAACTCTAAATGTACAGCTCTGGTAACAGCACAAGTAAACAAAGCAATGTATGATCTTTTTACAGAGCCATCCGCCTTCACATAAAGTGGCCCAGCAAAATCCACGCCTGTGACTTCAAATGGTGGTGATTCAGATATTCGGTCCTTAGGCAAAGGTGCAGTGGGTTGTTGTCCAGCTTTCGCCTTGAATTTCTTACACACTGTGCATCTGGCCACAATGCTCTTGACCATCTGCCTAGCACGGATGATCCAGTATCTCTCTCTCACTTGTACGAGAGTGTCTCTTACTCCTGAGTGCATCACACTTTCGTGACAGTCCTGTATCAGTAGTTCTGATAATCTATGTTTGTTAGGCAGAATCCAAGGATGTTGCTCTCTAAATGTAAAGTTGGACTGCTGCAGCCTTCCTCCAACACTTAGCAGCTCATGTTCATCAAAGAATGGCTTAAGCTCTTGGATCTTACTGCCGTGCCTTGCAGTTTTTCCTGCCTTCAGTAGCTGGACCTCCTGACTGAAACCCTGATGTTGAGCAACCTTAATCCAGTACCTTTCAGCTTCAAGAAGCTCATCTGCAGTCAGATCACCATGTAAATTTGATGTTGTTGGTTTAGCATTGTTTATGAATCTTCTGATCCATGCTGTCACTCTAAGAACCCTTTTCAGTTTGCTATACCTTTCAACCTCCAGTACTGGTTCATAAACACGGGTATCATTGACAGTAAGCTGTACAGTGACTTTATAACTGGATTTAAGTTCTACATTCACTTCATCTGAAATGTCTCCACCACCAGTCTGTGGTGTCTGCTCGGTTGATGGAGGAACACTGGGACCATTCCACCATAGCTGGTTCTGTATCAATGTCTCAACTGTTTGTCCCCTTGTCGGAAAATCAGCTGGATTTATCTTTCCTGAGATGTGTGACCACAAAGCTGGATTGGTAAGTGTCTGGATCTCAATCACTCTGTTCGCAACAAATGGTTTCCACCTTTGAGCAGAGCTGCAAATCCAGTGCAGCACGATCATGGAGTCAGTCCACATTTTTATTTGAGTCTGTTCCATTTTCAAGGAGGTGCTTAAGTTGTCTGCCAGCCTCGCTCCAATCGCAGCTCCCATGAGCTCCAGACGTGGCAGAGTCATTCTTTTTAGAGGAGCCACCCTGGATTTGGAAGCGACAAGGCTCATTGTTGTTTCTCCGTCTTGTGTTTTGCCTTGCAGATAAGCCACAGCACTGTAAGCCTTCTCGCTAGCATCACAGAATATATGCAGTTTCAACTCATGCTTGTTTTCTTGCTGCATGTCTATTTTGTACCACCTTGGTATGGCAAGCTTGTGTAACTGGGTCAGTTCTGAACACCACCGTTGCCATTCTTGGTTTAGATCTGGTGGCAGTTTCTCGTCCCATGAGAGTCCTCTTTCCCACATCTCTTGGAACATGCACTTAACTCTGATGGTGAAGGGATTCAAGAAGCCCAGTGGATCATAAACACGTGCTGATGACTGTAACACGCTTCTTTTCGTGCCTTTCGTTTCTGTTAGAAGGCTCACTAGTGATTTGAGGTCAAAGGTGAAATCGTCGGTCGCCGGCCTCCACACTAGCCCAAGTACTTTCAGCACTGTTCCATTTGTTTCAGGCGCCATCATGTAGTTCACTGAACTCTCCTCCCATTTTTTCTTCAGTTCGTCTGAGTTCGTCATCCATTTGCAGAGCTCCATACCCGCAGTAGCCAGCATTTGTTTGGCAGCTGTTGTTACATGGTATGCCTCTTCAACGGTATGCTCGCTTGAAATAAAATCATCCACGTAAAGTGACTCCTTTATTGTATTTATAACTTGTGGTTGTTCGGTTTCATATTGTTTCAGGTGTCTTTGGATTGTAGCGGCAAGCAGAAATGGGCTTGGTGTTGCCCCAAACACCACTCTTGTCATCCGCAAAATGCGCAGCTGATCATTCTCTTCCCATGTTGGTGGACCTGAGAACCACAAGAATCTGACTGCATCTCTGTCCTTTTCTGCTAGGCGTATTTGCAGGAAGGCCTGTTTTATGTCTGCTAGGAATGCGATTTTGTGTCGTCTAAATCTGATGAGAACACTGAGCAGATCTGGATTCAGGTTTGGCCCTTTAAGTAAGCAGTCATTCAGAGACGGACAGCCATCTTCATGGGACGATGCATCAAAAACTACTCTTAATTTGGTTGTCGCCTTGTCTTCTCTGAGCACTGCATGGTGTGGCATATAATATTTTACAGTGTCTGCACCTTCACTGCCTTGTGGCACATCCTCTGCAATGTTCTGCTCTAAATAGTCTTCCACCACATGATTATATCTGCTAAACAAAGTCACATCCCTCTTGAATCTTTTCTTTAGACCTTCAAACCGCTTTTTGGCAATTCTGTAGTTGTCGGGAAGCTCCGCTGCTTCTGGTTTCCATGGCAACTGTACTTGGTACCTTCTGTCCTGATAAGTTGCCGTTCTCTCAAACATCTGTAGAGTCTCATTTTCTATTGGGTCCTGTGCTATCTCATTTGTGATACCCAAAGACTCAATTTCCCAGAATGCCTTCAGCTGTTTAGAGAGGACTACATCTTCTCCCAAGGGATTGAACATGCAAGTTGCCTCAGTAATGCTTGATGCAGACACTGGTCCCTGTACAGACCAACCAAAGGTACTTTCCAATGCCACCAATGCTTCTGTTAGTCTCTCAAACTTCCCTGTCACTATTTGCCAATAGTAGTCAGCTCCGATGAGGACAGCGAGCTCGGGTTCTCCATCACTTCCTAGGAAGTCTGCTAGTTGGAGTCCTCTTTTCTTGAGTTCATGCTGAATCTGTTCACCAGGGACCTTCATTACCGCTGAGCACACTTGTGGGGTTTCCACAGCTTCTATTTCGATTTTCTGATTAGGATCCCAGATGTTCTGCAGCATGACCCTAACTGTATTGCGTTGTGACCTTGTGGGAACAGAAGAGCCAAATGTATGTAGTGTGAGTGTCTCTTGTCTTATTATTGGCAATTTTAAGCGCTTCACCAAGCTTTCATGGATGAAACTTCTCTGACTGCCTCCATCCAGTAAGCAACGAGCTATTTCCTTGTCTGATGGGCCTCCAACCCATGCCTTCACAGTCTGTAGCAACACAGCTTTCTGTTCACCTGATTTACTTTTCACTGGATAGGGAAGGACTGAGGAAACTACTGTCTCCCTTGATTCAGATCCAGATAGGGACTGCACAGCAACCCTTTCACCAGTGCACACAGCAACGTGATGTCTCCTTCCACATTTCTCACAGGACACATTCTTCATCCTACAGAATTTTGCAATGTGCTTCTGGCCTAGACACACAAAACATCTTCCCATTCCCTTTAACTTGTCCTTTCTTTCAACAATGTCATAGTTTGGGCAGTTTTCTGATTTGTGTTCAGCCCCATCACAGAATAAACAGTTGACTTGTTTCTGGCTAGCTGTGTGCAGTGCAGCAGCAGATTGCATGCTAGGTCTTTTAAACCTTTCATTGAACGATAACTTGTATTGCTTGTTCTCCGTCTTCTGTGGAGTGTATGATTTCGTCATTTGAAGTGCTCTTTCCCTACTTTGAACTTCCTTCTGTAAAAAGGTGACTATTTCAGACACCTTCCATTCCTCATCCTCTTTTCTCTGACGGCTATATTCAAGTGCAATGTCATCTGGAATCATTTTCAGGAGTATTGGGCATAGTAGGCCTCCATATCTTTCTGACACTACGCCTAGTGATTCCAAACTTCTAATTTGAACTTCACATTCATCATATAGCTGTCTCAAAGCGTGTACATCATAGGATTTTTTAACAGGTGTTAGGTTAAGTAGTTTTGACATGTGAGCACTAATCACCATATCCTTTCTTCCAAATCTGTTTTGCAGTAACTCAACTGCATTGTCATAATTCTCATCTGTCAATGTTAGCCCTGCTACTGCCTTTGCTGCCTGTCCAGTAAGATATGTTTTCAGATATGTAAACTTTTCTCCTTTACACAGTGCTTCGTTCTGGTGAATAGCAGCTTCATATTGGCTCCAAAACTCTTGCCACAAGCTGACATCGCCATCATATTTGTGAATTATCAGCTTGGGTAGCTTTACTGTTGCTCTCTGCGTTGATGAGCTAGCGTCACTCACCCTTTGATGTGACGCTCCACGGAGCGAGTCCTCCCTTTGCCTAATCATGCGCTGTGCGCGGCTCTTGGACAACATGATACGCTCCTTATATTCTTCTGAGGTTTCAACCTCCATCTCCAAGTCATCCAGTGCAGTTTGGCGTTCTATTTCACCATCTAAATCAAGCAAACTGTGCTCCTTTGCAGCTAGCATTTCCAGCAAAGTGCTCAAATGTTCAATATCCGGATCTGGTTTAGCCATTTCTGAGTCAATTTGATGTACAAGTCGTGTAGTAGCACCTCTAATTGTTCCCCGTTTTCGTTTCATTCGTTCCATTATCCTTTGACGATCCTCCTCTGCTGCTCCCGCAGCTCCGGCTGCATCTTTACGTGTGTCCCGTTCACTCATTATTAATCCCGGGTTTCGGCACCAAAAATATGTCGTAGCAAATCCTTTTAACAAGAATGGACAAGACGTCAATAATGGAAAATGACAAGTCTTTATGTTAGACTTCAAAATTTGGTGTACAACACAAACTACAACAAAGTTAATGGCTTCTCAAAGTTCGCCTCTCCAGCCTTCCATTTTAAACATAAGCAAAAAAAAACCTTTTTTTTTGCGTGAGCTGAGATCCCGCTCTTCGTCTTCTCAAAGAATCATGGGAAATGCAGTTTTCTAGCAGCAACATAATACACTGACTTAAACATACTCTCAATAACTGTATTTCTTACAAATCAATGAAATATAATTGTATAACTGTCAGTCAATCAAGTATGCATAACAATAAATCCATTTAACAGCAATAAAGTTACAACAGTCTGTACCAAGTCTGAGAGCCTGGTGGAAAAATGTATGCCTACATTTACCTGACTGTAACGGAATACCAGTTGTGTTGTGGAAATTACAATTCAAAGGTAGAACTATAGATTTGCTCCAGTTGACGGAGCAGTTTAGATATAGAACTTATCTATAAGTGATATTGTCTTAAGAAGAGAGGCTGGTGAGTTCCTAAGAGAGTAATACGTGATCTGCATACAGGCTTATCTTATGGTCTATTTTTTCTGTTTGAATTCCTTTAATATGTAAATTTTGTCTAATCGCCGCTGCTAGTGGCTGAATGAAGATAACAAAAAGCGAGGGAGAGAGCGGGCAGCCCTGCCTGGTGCCCCTCTGCAAACGGAGGCTTCGAGAAAATAGTTCATTTGTCCTAATACGTTCATTTGGAGAGCTGTATAGTGTTTTAATCCAGCTTATGAAGTATGAACCAAATCCAAATTTATGTAGAACTGCAAATAGAAATTTCCAATTTACTTTGTCAAATGCTTTCTCTGCATCTAGAGATATAACCGTGGTTTCTAATTTGTTAATGGAGCTGTAGTCTATAACATTCAGTAGTCTACGTGTATTATTGGCTGAGTGCCTACCCATGATAAAACCTGTTTGGTCAGGATGTATAAGAAATGGACTAACTTTCTCTAATCTTTTGGCAAGGACTTTGCAAATTATTTTAAGATCTACGTCTATGAGTGAGATTGGGTGGTAGCTGGATGTCAGCGTTGGGTCTTTACCAGGTTTCAGAAGCAGGCTAATATTGGCACAGTTCATGTTTGGAGATAGCGAGTGATCATTCTGAATTTGAGTAACCATTCTGATACAAAACGGGTGCTAGCGTTGGCCAAAATACTTTGTAGAATTCTGCTGGGAAACCATCAGGACCTGGAGCTTTATTATTTGGCAGATACTGTACAGCTTCATTGAATTCAGATACTGATAGAGGAGAGTCTA
Source organism: Brienomyrus brachyistius (assembly GCF_023856365.1). Taxonomy (NCBI): domain Eukaryota; kingdom Metazoa; phylum Chordata; class Actinopteri; order Osteoglossiformes; family Mormyridae; genus Brienomyrus; species Brienomyrus brachyistius. The sequence goes on along the minus strand of NW_026042327.1, from coordinate 1,303,330 downwards.
AAACAGTAAACATCCAGCTTTGACAGATTTATATTGCTAAGAAATCTGTTGATGTCAGCATCAGATATATTATTCTGTGAGGAGTATAAAGCTTCATAAAATTCTGTAAAAGATTTATTAATTTGTTGGTGATCATGAGTTATATTCCTCCTCGAGACTTTAATAGAACAAATTGTTGATTTTTCTATATTTAGTTTTAACTGGTTAGCCAGGAATCTTCCAGATTTATTACCTTGTTCAAAGTTCTCCAATCGCAATATTTCTACCAAAAATTGTGTCTTCCTATAATTTAGTTCATTAAATTCCAATTTTAGTTTCCTCAAGTTGCTAATTATCTGCTCTTGCGGTGAGGAAGCATAAGCTGTTTCTAATGATTTAATTTTCTGTTCTAATTCTAAGTGTGATTTTTCTTTATTTTTTTTATGTGAGCAATAAGATATTATTTTTCCTCTCATTACTGCCTTTCCCGCTTCCCAGATAACACATGGTGAGACTTCTGCTAGATCATTGTTATCCAGATACATTGCCCATTCATTTTTGAAATAATTTATAAAATCTTGATCTTTAAGTAAAGATGTATTGAGTCTCCAGTTCCTGCTCGTTGGTGTGACACTATCCTTAACCAAAGACACCGGTGAGTGATCACTGATAAGGATAGAGTGTATCTGAGTTTCTGTGATGTGCCTCATCATGGAACTGCTAATTAAAAAATAATCTAAGCGAGAATGTGAGCGATGTACTGGAGAAAAGAAGGTGTAATCCCTGGAAGTGGGGTGATGTGAACGCCAGGCATCAAAGACCAAAATCATTCATGTATTGTTTATGAATATCTACAGATAGCCAATTCCTTTGGTTCACTGCCGTGCTGAGCCTGTCCATTTCTCGGTTCAACACCAAGTTAAAGTCTCCTCCTATAATGAGAGTGGTGTCCGAGTGGTCAGAAAGTGAAGTGAAGAGAGCATGAAAAAGGAGGGGTCGTCAACGTTTGGTCCATATGCACTAGCAATGCAGAAATCCATATTTTGAATAGATAATTTTAGTATCATAAATCTACCTTCTGCATCTATTATAGTGTTGCTAATGGTGAAATGAATCCTTTTGTTAATCAATATGGTTACTCCTCTTTGTTTTGAGTTGTAGCAGGCTGAGTACGTGTGAGGGAACTGTGGAAAGGTATGCATATATTCAGATGTTTTGGCCATATGAGTCTCTTGTAAAAAGACAATGTCTGCCTTCAAGTCATTTAACCGATTAGCAATTTTTAGCCTCTTTTCCCTGGAAACAATTCCACATACATTCCATGTGACCAATCTCAGTGTGGACATATTTATATTACCTGTTAAGATGTTTGATGATTGCTAAAGGTGTGTGTGTGTGTGTGTGTGTGTGTCCTGAATGTCTGTGTGTGTGTGTGTGTGTGTGTGTGTGTCCTGAATGTCTGTGTGTGTGTGTGTGTGTGTGTCCTGCATGTCTGTATCTGTCTTATTTGTATGTGTCTGAAGTGAACATGTATATCTGTGTTGTATGCTTGTGTTTGTGTTGGCGTTGTGTACACTTTGTGTCATTATTTATGCTGTGCATTGAGCATATGGCAACATGGAGAAAATGGGAAGGTAACAGAAATGTGATGCAGAGAAAAAGTAGTGAGAAAACGTGGGAGGAGCCTTAAGTTAACTAAAACAGTGCAGGAGCCAAAGCAACATCGCAAAGTGACAACAGCAATCAACAGGGGAAAAACAAGGGACAAAAAGAAAGAGAGAAGAAAAACGGATAAAATAATAATAATGGCAATACTAATAAAGGAAGAGAGTTGACGACAATAACAAAAGCTCATTAGACCGGCAATTATTATTATATCTAGATCTATAGATATAATCTGGGGAGCAGCGTGTGGCTCTGTGGGCTAAGCCTGTGTGTCTGTAATCAGAAGATCGCAGGTTCAAACCCAGCCTCAGCCTGTGGGTCCTTGAGCAAGGCCCTTAACCCCCAGCTCCCTGGGCGCCGCTACGGGTGGCAGCCCTTCGCAGACAACTTCCTCTATGAAGCAAGTTGTGGGAGGTGTGAAGACAATTTCCCTACGGGGACAATAAAAGTATCGATGATTATATTATTATCTATCTACAAAACATCAAGATTGTTGGTCTGGATACAGAACAGCCAAGGGGTGGAATTCCGGTCGCAGTAGAGCCATCCGTTGACGTGCAGTTTACCGACCGCCATGACAGCACGGGAGCCTCCGTCGATGAATTTTTTCCGTAGAGGGAACAGGATCTTCCTTCTTTCCAGGATTTCCTTGGGAAACTGGTCGTTGATGCTAAAGTTCGTTCCTTTTAATTCCCGGCCGCGGCTTTTAACCAGTTCCTTTTGTTTAAAGTGCTCGAATTTGGCCACTATTGGTCTGGGTCTGCGTCCAGGGTCTCTTCCCTCCTAGGCGGTGAACTCCATGGAAGCTGATGGTTTTTGCTGTGCCTCCCGGGAGTTTTAGGTGAGTTTGAATGAACTCTTTTACCGTAATAATAATAATAATACATTTTATTTGTAATGCACTTTATATTTTAGCAATCTCAAAGTGCTAAAATCTGCTTTCTCTGGGATGCCTGAAATTACTAAATTGTCTCTCATGCTGCGGGCCTGGAGGTCAATGATAGTTTCTTTAATTTTTTTATTTTCCTCCGAAAGGCACGTCAATCTGTGAGGGATTTTACCGATTCCCTGAGGGTCGCATTTTCTGCAGCGAGTGATTCGACCTGCTGTTGGCTGTACTCCACTGACTCACGCAAAGCCTGGAACTCTTTATGGAGAATTTCCATTAGGGACAGACGCGCATCCAAGCTGGATAGTCGCTTATCTATAGACTCCAAAATGTCCGTCACGTCGTTGGTATTAGGAGAAGCCGCTTTCGGCGGATTCCTCGGGGCGGCTTCTCTTGGAGGACGAGTTGTTTTTACAGGTGGAGGAAGTCGGTGTTTTGTCTGATTTCCCCATAGCAATTCTCTCGAAGCACTCGTCCATAAAAATTTCTAAACTGTTCAGAATTTCACTGTGCTCCAGCGTGCTAAAGTTTTTACGGATACAACTGAAATGTATTTTGATTACCTTTAAGGCTGTCTAGAGATAAGTTGGCGTGGAAAGAATACAATTGATAACCTTTTTGTAGTCATTTGCGTGCCGCCATGTTCAATACTGCCGTGGTTCTCGTGGTCTCGTGTTGTTACAGCATGCTGCTACCCCAAAGGAGGACACTGCTCGTACGATCCTCCTGTGTGCCCTACAACAAAGACGGCGAAATTGAATTACAAACCTTCAATTAATTCAGTATAGCGTTATTTATAGAGCACATATAACTCAGTATGAAATGTCCAATGTGGGCCTTGCTGATGCAGACATGTTCCCAGTGCTCCCATACTAGTATCCATGACTCCTTTCATGCTATGTGGACTTAGCAACCAGCTCATACATTCTGGGCAGCAGTAACTCAGACATTACCATCTATACTAAGTTATAGGATATATTAATGCCAAAATTGGAAGCATAGAATTGTCTAAAATGTCATGGTATGTTGAAGCATTAAGAGTTCCCTTAACTGGTACTAAGGGGCCTAACCCAGTCCCTGAAATGCAGCCCCATACCATTATCCCTCCTTCACCAAACATTACAGTTAATTGGCACAATGCAGTCAGACAGGTCATCTTCTCCTGACATCTGACAATCCAGACTCATCCATCAGACTGCCTGACAGAGAAGCATGATACATCACTTCACAGTTCATGTTTCTACTATTCCAGAGTCCAGTGGTGGCGTGCTTTACACCACTCCATCCGACACTTGGCACTGCGTTTGGTGGTGTGAGGTTTGGATGCAGCTGCTCAGCTGTGGAAGCCCATTCCGTGAATTTCTCAGTGCACAGTTTTTGTGCAGGAGTTAATGCCAGAGAAAGTTTGGAACTCTGCAGTTATTGAGTCAACAAAGCATTAGCAACTTTGCACCTTAGCACTCTGTTACATTATGTGGCCTGCCACTTTTTAGTGCAATTTTTGTTATTCCTAAAGACATTCACTTTGCAATAATACCACTGACAGTTCACTGTGGAATATATAGCAGGAAAGGAATTTCAAAAACTGCCTAATTGCAAAGGTGGCATTCCATGATAGTACCATGCTTGAATTCACTGAGGTCTTCAGAACAACCCATATTTTCACAAATGTTTGTAAACCTGTCTGCATGGCTAGGTGCTTGATCTTATGCACCTTTGGCAATGGGTCTCAGTGAAACACCTGAAAAGTTTAAATCTAGCATGTGTCACACCCAGCTCGTACGATCCTCGTGTGCTTCCCTGATCGTGCCCAGCTGTGTCTAGTTATTTTGATCAGTCCTGTCTATTTCAGTCCATGTCTGGCCTGAGTTCATTGTCTGTCATTGATGTTAGTTGGCGTCTGATGTTTCCCGCACCTAGTTCATCCAATAAATCCCCGTTTCCCCGTCTTCCGCTTGCCTGCCTGCTTCTTGCCTGCTCGCCTGCCCGAACGGCCGCCCGCTTCACCCAGCGATCGCGACCAACCCTGACAGCATGTTTCATGGCTTCACTGCATTTCCCTCCACAATGATCATCTAACTGATGAAGTTGAAGACAGAGCTAAAAATTAGTTAAATCATGACTTCAAGAGTTATCCAAGGGACAAGAGATTCTGAAAAATCAGAGATGGAACTACTGGTTGGGCTGGTCATTGCCTCCTTTTTCTAAATGAAGTTTCAAACTACTTAATTAATGTATGTAAATCTGTTTTATAATGTTTAAGCAAAAAGCTTTTTAATGGATTTGCATCTTATATATCCTACAGTGTGCTTGTGCATTTGATTCCTCCTTGATTCAGGTGAAACAGAAAATAACTGGCAAGAGAGACAGAGAGAAACTTCTGGGAAGATTTGTTGTCCAAAGTTGAATTGAGTGTCCAAACCCTTTTGGATGTCAAATTTCATCTAGGTTCATCTAAATCACCCATTACCCACTGTAATCCGTTCAATCCCAACTTCTGTAGACATCACACAGCATCACTGCCAACAAAATAAGAGGGTTATAGTTAAATTAGATAAAGGAATTTTGTGTAAAATTTGCCAATCCTGGTTTTCAGCACCATGGACAGCAACCTACTGTTGCTTAAAGGTGCATTATTATGCTCACTTTCAGTTTAAAATTGTATTTTTAGGCTCTACTAGAATAGAGTTTGCATGCTTCAGTGTTCCAAAATCACATATCATTTCTCATTAATGCACATCTCTATTCACCCTCTGTCTAATCCCACCCCCAATGAGTCCAGTGTGGTTTGATTGGTCAGCTTACCCTTCATTCCCCTGTCTTGCAGTCGGCAGACGGATCCTTGCAGGTAGACAGCCAATAAGGACTGTGTTATGAAGAGACCTCATCATGTTGTGAAAGTAAGGGCTGGAATTCCAATGAGGTGTTTTAGGCAGATGAGAGAAGAGTGGTTTCTGTGGTGAGAGTTACTCCCTTTGCTATGTACTTTGCGTCTTAAGACTTTGCAGACTGTTTACATGCACCTGAAGCCATATAACACACTAATAGAAAGGGAAAAGCATAATAGGTCACATTTAGTGAGTGTTATACCAGTTTCCAGTACATTATTTTATATGTAAATCTCTTTTGATGTTGACCAGAAGGTATGTGATATCTTTCTCCCCTTACCCCTTATCAGATAAGTAAGAGCTGCTGTCAGCTGAGACAAGCTGGTGTGATTCATTTCAATTTAATTCAGTGTTACTTCTGTCGCGCATTTTCACAACATTATATTGTCTCAAAGCACTTTACCTCATCCCTGCCCAAAGCCCCCAGAGAGCAAGCCAGTGGCAAGGAAAACTCCCTAGAAGGAAGAAACCTTGGGAGGAACCAGACTCACAGGGGAAGCCCATCCTCCAAGTGCCGGAACAGGAAGTGATATGAGCAAAATGGCAAGATCCCAATTCACACCGTCTGTATTTTAAGATTTGAGTCTCAAAGTGGGCAGGTGATGGCAGGCAGGTGCTGGTGCTGCTTCCGATGACAGGAGGAACTGTGGTACAGCAACAGGGCATAAAGGAGAGACGTTACAGGCTGAGAAAAAAGTGGGCTGTCCTGATTTCATGTCTTTCATCAAGATGGTCACTGATTGGTGGGCTCTGAGGGGGAGCTGTGATCTGAAAACCACAACCATTTACATTTAATTTTAAAATATTTGTAAAATATTAATTCAATCAGAATATTTATTAAATCAAAATAATGACAAATATACAATTTTTAAGAATTAATAAGCAATGCAATAAGATTTTTACTTTCACTAATGAATAAACCAATTTTAATCTTTGACCAGCAGGTGGCAGCAAAGCACGTGTGAAGAAGAGGCCATCAGCAGTACAAAGCACCGGCTGTACAGGTTCCCAGCAGACAATCCAAACCTCCTTGATTAACTGACTCTCATGGTATGACTAGACAGACTGAGCAGGGCTGCGTGAAAGAGGCCTCACTGCAGTTAGCATAACCATTTATTTTACAGCTCTTCTGTCTCATTCTACTCCATAAAGGTCACATCCCCCTTCCAGCTTCCTCTGACGCAAGGAGATTCATGCACAAATAAGTAGCTAGAGCCCTTTATGTTTCTACTGATTAATCTATCAATTATTTTAATGATTGGTCGATCAATCTAAGCAATTAATTTTCCTGCAGAAAATCACATTGAGCGTGTAATTTAAGTTTAATTTTGACAACAACAAGCTGTATGTCACTGCAGGGCTATAGAGAATAACTACTCCAATAATTACATAGTGATATTGAAGAAAGACATGTCATGGACTATGTCCACTAATCACGGCAGCCTTAATGCATATATCAAGAAAATGGTGTGTATATACAAAATGGTATTTTAATACGTATTATATCTGTTTACGTGATAAAGACCTAAATATATAAGCTATTTGCTTTAAATATGTGACTCATGTTAGAGAAAATGTAAGTAAACCATGGGGACAGAAAAATCACTGAATAACAGGAATGACCGACATATAGTGCCAAAGAGATACGGTGCAAAGACAGAACTCATAGTACAAAGTAAACCTAGTGCACTATGTAGGGTAGGTTGTACATTTGTCTGCACTTTGCAGCTTACCTTGCGTTGACTCTTTGTAGTACAGTCCCCACAACGGTAGAAGCAAAGGTACAAATTTTTACCCATTTTTCTAAGTGTACTTGGGCCTGCAGTATCGTAAAACAAAGAGCTACTGCACACTGCCGCACATCAGCTGAGCCTAACCTGAGCCTTCATACGGTCTGGGTCTTTGCCGTGTATATAAGTGTCTGCCTTCAGCACACTCTCCAGCTCATCACTGAGGTCAGTGTTAAGTGGGCACAGAATGCTGCAGCTGCTATGAATAAGGCCCATCAGCACCTTTACTCCCTTAGCTGTCTGGGGGAGGCCTGGATGTTACCTGCAGTTCTGGCAAGCAGGTCCATCCTCACAAGCAGCATAACCTCCTGGCAGCTCCTTCTGTCTTTTTCGGTTTGAAGTGTGTCTACTTCTTCCCACTTTGTCTATTGCGTGATGCGATAGCCGGCTGCAAACTCGCCATCAACCACCAGGGGGCAATCAGACCATGCATGCTAATATTAACCATGGTTTCCTCTTTGTGGGCCGTAAGGGGTGATACGCGGGCATGGCTGGTGACCCCAGTTTGGCCCAGCCAAGGGGTGCAGCTGTCCCTGCCAAGGCTCGCTTGTAAGCACGGTGAGAAAATCCTGAATTTATTCTCTATTTTTTTTTGTTTAACCAAAAGGTTCTTTTTTTTTGCAAACCAGTATACAATTACTGCCCACATTCTTGCTATGCATGTGTATTTTGATGAGAATATACATTTTTTATATCTGTGTGTAAGTTTTTTCAGTGTTCATTTTTGATTTTGGGTTTTGTTTATAGTTCTGCTAAATTGTGCAGTTTTCCGAGAATTATGTGTAACCAGTCGTGCAAAACTGTAAAGATAAAATAACGTAGGATTAGGGCATAACTTTGGCTGGAACATTGGAGGTGTTGAGGTCTCCACCCATTACTGGGGAAAAATTATTATTGATTCTGGAATTGCCTTAATCCATACTAAATGTAATTGTAAATTATGAAACTTCAAACAATAAACTGGTAATAAGATAATTTATTGTGCGAGTTTACAAAATGTAGGCTGCACATCAGAGTCTCTCCTTTTCTCCAGATGTCCACAGCTGCTGTGACGTATGAGAATGAATGTTGACGTATGAGATCCTGAGATTGGGCCGCTGCTCCAAGGATGAGTGGCAGGAGGCTTTTCCCAGGAACTGCAGGATGGAGATGCCTGAGGATTTGTTCTGGAGCGAAGACAGAAAGAGAAGAAGGGAAGAAACAGAGGCTGTGGGGAGAAAAAGACTGCAGAAGCAGTTAAAGTTGTACAGATGAAGTGTACAAAATGCCCTTGAAGTCTCGGTCTACGAGGGATCCTGTGCTTAACAAAAATAGACAAAATAATTCCCATTCAGGTAACAAATCCTTAGAAATCCATTCCTGAGCATCATGCCAAGAAGCACCACTTGTTTACTGATAACTGCTTTCATGTAAACTCTGCTGTGCTGAGAGTAAAGATGAAGAGGGAGAGACAGCAAGAGGCTGCTGACGGCAGAAAATGCAGGTGACATGGAGGGGAGTGAGAAAAGCAGCAAATATTGATGGTTAAGAGTGAATAATGACGTCACAGCAGCCTGATCCTGATGTTAGTTTAATATGCTTCTTAGTTTGGTTTGTGGTGTGTATTTCAGATGCGGCATTTAAGCAGAGAGACTGAGTGTGAGTCAATGGCAGAGAGAGAGAGAGAGAGAGCAGACAGGCAGGTGAAGATGAAGGTGTATTAGGGAGGAGGGGGGAGGAGCTTGGGCCTTCACCAAATCAGCCAAATGTAAATGTCACGTCTATCAAACAGGAGACCCTGCTTTCAGGAGAAATGTTTTAAAGATCACACTGGGCTCCCTTACAGCCCCCCCTCTTCTTAAGGGGGGTTCTTTGTTTCTACTGTGCAAAGTAATTTGTAATACGAATGTGTAAACTGGCATGAGAAACAGATTCAGCTCTTGTGAAGACTGGCATGCGAAATTGGAAAAGGCACTGGGGAAATTCAGTGCACATAAAGACAGGCAGTGCCACTGATTAGCACTGATGACATGGATTCAGAAGATCAATCCTGTTAATATTCAACCTTCAGATGAGCTGGAAAGAGCAGCAGCAAGTGAGGAAAAATCTGCTGAAGTTAAGTACTTGGCACGGCAAGGCCTGGCTTTTCGAGGTGTTGGTAAGGAGAGTGGGAATTTCAAGCAGCTTCTAATGCAAACAGCAGAGGGCGATGCAGAGCTGACCATGTGGCTGAAAGGTCACTTTGATTTCACCAGTGCTGTTTAACTGTAACACCTGTTCCTGGGTTGCCCTCAGTCCTTGTTATTGGTTATGATTCTCACTGTCTTGCATTGTGTCTTGTTAGCTGTGTATTTAAGTGCCTGTTCTGCTTCTGTTGTTTCATGGTACATTATAGCTGTATGCTGTATGTATGTATATAGTTCTCTAGTTGTGTTTATTCCATCATTTAGTTAATTCCTGGTCATTTGCTGTTTATTTTGGATCCATCCTGATCCTTTTGGTTTTGATGTGTGTGTTGTAATAAACCTTATTTTTCCAGCCGTTTCATGCACTGCTGCAACCAGAAGAGGGCAGAAGATATGGCACAAAAACAAAGGAAGAAGCCTAACTTTAAAAAGAACAAAAAACATCAAGACTCATCCAGCATGGGGTGGTGGGTTAACGAATAACACAGACAATCAAAGAATAAGCAAACAAAAGAGTGAAAAGATGCAGAGATGACTGAGAAGTAGGGGATGACTGGAGAAGAGACGACAGGACCAGAAGACAGGAGGGATACAGGGAGAGCGGAGAAGACAGTATAACTGAAGAATGGGAGAAGAGGAGAGACTGCAGAGGAAGGAGAACATAGATGACTGGAGGGGAGGGAATATAGGAGCAACAGAGAGAAGGAGGAAGGGCTGCGGAGGAGAAGACAGGATAAGAGGGCAAAATGTGCGCAGAGAAGGACAAACACCCCCACTGCCCAGCAAAGTGCACTTGTAAGTAAACCACAATTTTAGCCTTGGGCTCAATATCTGGACTTGTCTCTGTGTAGCAATGCATAGAATCCCTGACACTGGTTATGGCTTTGTTTTCCGGACAGTCTGGGCTACTCAGATATGTCATAATTCGATTTGTAAATGCTGACAGTCTTGATATCATCCTTCTTATCAGGAAAAACTACTTCTGCATATAGATATTTCTCAATTTTTAGTCTCATCTAATATAAAAATTGGCAGGTAGTACAAATATAATCTTATAAATGCTGAGATTAGAATATCTGCGATGCAGGAATGCAGGGGTTTCATTTGGGCCTTTTCTATTGCTTAGTACAGTGAAGGAATACATGGTTAGTGTCAGGCGCAAATGAATATCTTTGATTTTGCATCCATTTGGTAACTTGTTGAAGTTGTCTGATAGTCAGTAATACATGGTTTAATTAATATGATTCTTTATTTATTACTTTATAACATCTGAAAGAAACTGAAATAGGAAAGCTTATTTTAATTTATGGTCCACTGGATGAACACAGACATTACAGACGGTTTTAGAGTCTAATGCTGAATGTTTTTTGCTATCATTTTTCTGCCTGCATATGCTGTGATTGGTGCAGTGAAATTTGAGAATGTGTTTGTGGTCAGTATCACAGCCTCAGACAACAAACCAACGCTGTAGCGTGTCAATGTGTTTACATGTGGGAGGGGTTCCAGTTACATAATGGACTCGTTCTAATTGTTTTGACGGAGCTCGACAAACCTAAAAAATAAATGCTGGTGTTATCAAAAACTATGTCATATAGCTATATTCCAGATTTATTACAGCCAAACACATCTCGGAGCTCCGAGGAACCTCCTTCTCCCTACATTTCCCTCCTTCAAACTCTTCCCTCAAATACTGTTACATTTGTCTTTTTTCCACACTCACACCCTGTCTTGATCATACTCTGACTGCATGGCATCCATATGCAGGGCAAACTATTTTACAGTCTTATCTATTATAATAGGACATAAACATTGAATTTGATAGTTATCTTTTATTTACACATTAGAACACAACACATGAACATGAAGGGATCGTTTGCATTTGCAACCAACACCTCCGCAAACCCCCTGTGGAATACTGGCCGCGGACAGGGGTGGGAATCCCCAAGCTGGTAGACTGTACTGCGTCATGTTAACATTAGCTAGCTAGTTAGCATGGATACAGAGTGCACCGGACTACAACTATAAAGGACGTAAGGTGTGTGATATAGTAAAACACTTACTAACAGGTAATGCACGTTAGCATTACGTTAAATGACAACTTAACTTGTTACTTACCAGAATAGCCTCCTACACGTTCGCCGAATGACAGCAGGCAGAAGGCGGCGCGTTTTTCAGAAACACACCAGAGTTAAACTTACGCCGCGTTATTTACCGGCACTTGTAACACCAACATTTGCAGCCATTAACTCATATGTGGTAGTAACACTGAAATTACTTTCTCTGCGTCAAAATAAGGTAGCACTGTGATTTTGATACTTTATCATTTATACTTAACCGTACCTTCCTCCCATTCCTCTGTCTCTGCTTATTGACATTTAGGAGAGTCTCAGATATAAATTAACGATTCAAAATTATCAAACAAAGACAGACACAACACTGAAAAGATGACAAAGACACAGTTTGAAAAGTAAATATGTTTTATTGCAAATCTCTTATCTTAACATAGCCTACCTTATCATATGTTAACTTAACCCATCTTATATGTTAACTTAGCCTATCATCATATTTTAACTTAGCCTATCTTGTCATATCTTAACTTAACCTATCTTATTATATTTTAACTTAGCCTATCTTATCATATAACTTAACCTATCTTATCTTATTATATTTCAACTTAGCTTATATTAATATATTACGTCTTAGCCTGTCTTATATTTTAACTTAGCATATCTTATCCTATCGTATCTTATAGCTACATTAACACTTAAACAGTATCGCTTTCCGTTGGGTCCCGCGGGATCCCAGTCCCAATGCAGGGCTCTAACACGGGTATTCTAAGAAAAAGAAAATAAACACTTTACTTAACTTTACTTAAAGCAGTCATATAACTGCATTATACATACCCAATTAATGCCTTATAAGTCATTTATAAAAGTATTAAAAACACGGCTGTAAATACTTATACAAAGGCATAACACATTATAGCTATGTTGATAATGCATTATGAATGCTCTGATCTATATATACACAATAAATATCTTCATAATACATTAATCCATAATAAACATGGCTATAATGTGTTATGCTTTTTTTATTCAATATTTATACCCATGTCTATAATATATTTATGGATGCATTACAGTGCATTGTGAAGGTGTCAATAATGCAGTTATATTACTGCTTTAAGTCATTTGTAAACCTGAATTCACAGCCTTATAATTACTGCCTCTTGCTACTTCTTCTGAAGGGCAGGGGACAGCAGAAGAAGCACCACTTCATCTTCTTCTTCTTCTTCTTGTGGCTCTTCTCAGTATCATCTTCAGAAAGATCTTCGGCATTCACATGGAATGATACTTCTTCTTCACTGTAGATCTTCTCGGCAGCATCAGCATCTTTTTTTGTTTTATCTGTCTTCATCACTTCAGTCTCGTCCTCTTCCTCAGGTCCTTCTTCTGGTATAGTCAGTAGCTGTGATCTGTCTTCAGATGCCACCATACACTGAAACCTGACCAGTGTGGTAGCATCAGCATCTTCTGCCTGCTGGAATACCACATCAGCTTCTTCATTTTCCTCAGGTCCATCTTCCTGTAAAGTCTGCAGCCATATTCTGGCTACATATGCCGCCATGCACTGCCAACTGTCCACTGTGGCGGCATCAGTGTCTTCTGCTTCCTGAAGCTCCTCATCTGTTTCTTCATCTTCCTCAAGTTCTTCCTCCTGGATGGGTTCTAGCCAAGTTCTTCCTCTTTGTGACACTACATACTCTACAGCATTCCCTGTACTTCTCCCTCCTCCTCCCTTAACCTCCTCCACATTCACTCCCACCTCACATACATTCTCCTCACCTCCATTTAGCATATCCATCATACTAATACCAGCCTCTGTCCCCTCCATCACAACCCTGGAGGCCTTCCCCTCAAATGTTCCCCACTCTGGTACCTCCACATATTCCTCACTACTCTGCCCCCTTACCTCACCCTCCCCCCGGCTTGTCCGGTCCTTCCTGACTTTCTTTTTTTTGTTAAGGTAGCAAGTTTTATAAATTTCCCAGTCTTCAGATGAAAGGCCGTAATTACTCTGAAGACTTTGAGATGAAATACTAGTGCTGGCTAGCAGTCCATCCTTTCCCACACTCTCCCCTCCCTTACCCAAATCAGTAGACCCCCCCAATCCCCCCTTAACCCCCCCAGCCTGGACAGTGGGGAGTGTCACTGGTGAGAACTCCTCCACACCTTCTCCCCAGTTGATCACTTCATCCCACAGGTTCCAGGCTTCCCAGTGTTGGGTGTTGGTCCATCGATCAGCTCTCTCAATTCGCTCTCTGGGGAATAAATGAGAGATTAACCAGCACTTAACAGAGATAATAAAATAAATAAAGAGCTGGAAATTCTTCAACCATACAGAAAATACAATTGTTATAATTATTATAATAAATAATTACAGGGTTCACATATATAAAAAAGAAAGAATAAAAGAAACAGCGAGCAAGATTGCAAAAAAATCTACTGTAAAATGCACGATACTGTAAGTGCAATAGCATATTAAACAGTAATGTCACCAAATTATAACTAGAATCAAATACGAAACAACTGTGCTCCAAATCAAATGAATACCCAGATGAATACTACCAAGAACTGAGTTAACACTAACCAAGCTAAGAATATTTGAAAGTGTTAATCCTGTGTAACAATGTAAATAGATGTAATGATAAACTTAGAAGCATCTAGCCTACTCCGAAAGTAATGGCCCAAATTTTTTTTAACAATTTACCTACCACCCTGTACAGTAGGGGGTCCCAACTTCCGGTCGGTGTTCCGGTACCGTCCGCGCGGAGTATTGCACCGGGCGGCAGACAACCGGGGGTAGAGGAGCCAGCCGTCCCGTTTATTAGGGGATCGCGCCGTTTTGGAAAGAAAGCTGCCCGTATTGATGTACGGAAATACGCCATTAGCCCCGCATGTCCGTATACACCGTCAATCTCCCGCCGCTCGGCGAGGGAACCCCCAAATTATACCGCCGTCTTACCGATCCGTGACACTTTTCTACGACGGAAACCGATCCGCGGACATCGAAAAGTTGGGAAGCCCTACTAAACTAGCATGTTTGAGATGAATTTACTAACCAAATAGTCTGTCATTATTTAAATATTAGCAACCACAGTAGCAATAAAAACCACTGCACTTTAAATGACGTTAAAAATATGTAATATTAAAAAAAATGTAATGTTTTTTATTGTATTATAGACATTTACTATGTCATTATAGTATAAAAGGCTAAATAATCAAAGTAGCACAACATCAGTTGAAGAATTCAAAGATATTTTGGAGAGCTAACAAGCTACTCACCTCTGCGCCATTTTCACTCAGAGTTTGTTGTGCTTCAAACGGTAAAGTTTGTTTACGTTGTTTCTATGGAAACTGCTCTGACTCTCCGCTTGACCGTAATATAAAGGCATGTATGCAGTAATTTTCTGATTGCAGATTTGATCCCTATGCAGTAATTGACCACTGACCTCTTGGACCCTCTGGGCTGCCTTCACCTGCATTGAGGCAGCTGTTACGTTTGCTGTCATTACATTCAGCCCAAAATATCAAAGTACAGGATTTAAGATTTGAATTAGTAACAGGACCGTGGGAAACAAAACATATATGTTATTGATCCCTCGAAGAAAGTTTTCAATTTTCTTCTTCTTTCAGTTCTTAAATAACGTGTCAGTTTTTGCTCTGTTTGGTTGGGATTTACCATTTTAACGTTGTAGCAGTTCCTAGGCAATACACAGACAAATTATTTTTTTTAGGATGGAATTGTTATGCTGTAAACGATTACCTTTACGTTTCAACAAAGGTACTTGCTTTTGATATATCATTTTTTGTACATGTGTACTCTGGTCATACCCCTTGTACATATGGATGGCATGGAAGGACAGTCACTGCTGTCACCTATACTGTCCCTGTCTGCTTTTCTCATTTAAGTGTTGATACGGCAAAAGAAGATGGACCTTTTGTAGAAATTTCCAGCCAGAGACTTGGTTCCTATATGAAGAGAATATTTTATTTTAATTCAGGCTAAGAAACTACAGAAAACCAGCTCTGCATGTGATCTCCCCTTTACTGCACAAGGAGGGCACACACATCAACAATTAGCAATGCAGCAAAATACAGATGAACAATTTCTCACAGTTTCAGAATAAATCAGATTTCTCTGTAATTCAGAGATTGTCTAAGACTTCTGCTAGATCATTTTCTGCACTTGAACCTAATTTCAAGATAAATGACACCTGGGTCTATTAAAAGAAGGTGATGCTGCCTGACCCACCAACTAAGGCTGGGAGGAAAGGGAGGAATACTAGTCAAAGGAAGGAAGAAAAGCAGCCCACCCTGTCTCATGGTCATGGATACAAAAGTCAGGGAGTGTTACGAAGAAGACACCACACTTAAGACCATTGGTTTTATGCACTGAATTACACCAGATAGAGTTTTTGCATTCTAGCTGTGTTACGTAACATTCCTCAGCCTTCATTTGTTTCCACAGAATGCAGGACATAATTTAGGGTGCCAAACAAAACAGTGGAACTGCAGTATAGCCAATTATTTGTTGCAGTAGTTTTATAACAACTCGAACATAAAATGTTTGTTTTTCTTAGATAAAAGTCCAGTTGAAACAGACTTTATTTTTAAAAGTTAGATTGGATTTAAGAGATGGAACATGTTGCTTGTGTTAATACTGCTTTGATTTTGAGGATGAAGTCTGAAGCGTAGGTGTCTTGTAACAGGTTGTTATTTTACTTTTAATTTATAATTATACAAGATTCTGTTTTCCTTCTTCTGTCTAACCTGATGGGTACAATATCCTTTAAACTTTCCCATGATGCTTTTGTCCTGCATCGCCCCTCCCTCTGTCTTTTCCCGTTTATAAGGGTCCCGACCTCATTTCCTCTTCCCTTTGGTGTATTGCACACGTGGGAAGAGGTGAGGATCTAGTGGCAGGGTCCCCCGAGTTAGTAAATCAATTGTATAATTATGACCCATATATTATATATTATATTTGATTTATTATTCATCATAAGCAGGGGATAGAAAACACGTCTATACATAAGTATATACATTGTTTTACTTTGTGCAGAGAGAGCGAGAGGGCCAGAGCATATGAAGTTTACCCCTTTCCTTATTGTTCCCAACAGTTTCAATAAAATCCAGGAACGACAACGGCGTCTGTAATATCCCTTCCTCCTGCACCCGACACACACCTGATAACACCCCAAAACACAATGCAGAGTATAGGCAGGGAATGACCGGTTACATAGGTACACTAGTGTGGCTTGTAAATATGCCCTTAATTTATGCCTGAATATCCCTCCCATATAGTGGCTGACCACATATCATGTGAAAGACCCGGAGAGAGTGAGTGTATATATATATATATATGTATGATGTACATGTGAGAGACACCATCGGAAGTCCGGTTCAGTTCCTCAGAGGCACTACTATGGAGGTGCTTACAGTAATAAACTTGCTGACCGCAGAAACTGGCACTATGATGGAAGTTATGCAGAAGTGCAGAGTAGATGGAATAATTTTTGTACCTCAATAAGATTGTATGCCTTTTGCCTGTGTCTCCAGCCAGTGCCGGGGGTGAAACGCGCCTGCAATTATCAGCGGGATAACATTATCGTTTTTTTTATTCTGTGGAAAATGAAAGACCGATTTGCTGGCCAGATTTATTTATGAATCATAAACATGTTGTGGGCTATATAAGTAAAGTCAAGGCTCTCAAGTCTTATGCATTGACTGTGAGACACTTGCATTTCAACCAGTTCACATGTTCACACACCGCACCTTATGTTTGTCAAGCTGAGAAGTAAGGGTTAGGGTTATAATTATCAATAAATAATGTACTTCCCTGTGAAACAATGATGCTGGATGTTTATTTGCATATCATGATATGGTGCAGCCTTTTAATAGGTTTCTGTTTTTCTGTTAATCCATTCATGGTGTTGAATAAGTCAGCAAGCATAAGTCTAAGGCTAGTGAGTGACTGGTGTTTTCGGGGGAGACTCCCTAGAGCTGGAGAGAAATACCTTAAGGCACGGGATGAAAAATCCCAAATCTTCCAGGAAAAATGTCAGCATTATATGTATTTGCCACACAGAACAGAACAAAAAATTCCTTAGGGAATCACACGCCTACCATAGTCACTATACTACTCAGAACGCCTGGCAGCCACCAAATCAAACATAGGAAAAGGTCCGGATTTATAGCGTTAGAATGTGGTAGAGACTAATATCCATAATGTACCATCCTAGAACACACTGTGCTCTAAAATTTAAGCCCAATTAAAATCTGAATATTAAATGAGGAAAATAATTTGATTTGTTCTTCTATCCCAAGTTGTGGTCTAAAAGCAATAAGACCACCATCCATTATACCTGCTTTGGGGAAAATGCACTCCTGTAGCCACTAGGGGAGCTCTCACCTCTTCTGGGCCCAGCTAAATAATTATGTTACGCATTCTAACAAGCTTTATTATCTGTGTCAATAAGCCCTGCTTTTACACTAACACTCCTGCTGAGAGGCTAGTTTGATTACCAGTCTTGCCCTTGTCATTAGGAACACATGAGAATTTGCGCAGTGCTGTTTCACAGTGGATTCTCACTGGTTTTCCCCAAGACTGGTACGATACATTTTATTCAGTTTCATACCACAGGTTATTGCAAGAGGGATCAATTGGTTTACTTTTATACTGGTGCAAGGAAACTATTATTATGATGGTGGGTTATCAAACACAGTAGCTGGCTACCTCAGACATAAGACGCCCATTACGTACCTGTGTATCACCTATATGGGCTTGGAATCTGTATATCAATTGAAATAATTATTCATAGCCCAGATAGCATCATATTATTGTTTCAGCGTTGAAGTATAGTTAAATGCATTGAATTATGGTCAGTGTTAAATTATCAGCATTGAAACTGAATTGATTTTTGGTCATTTTTTCAATATTGAAAAATTAATGGTGGCGAAACCTTGATATAAAGTGACTTTTTCAACATTGAAAATAAGATGCTGAGTTAACATCAATATTATTGAAAATAAAAATGGAAAAATGAATTTATGGGGGGGCGGCATGATGGTGCAGTGGTTAGCACTGTTGCCTCACACCTCTGGGACCCGGGTTTGAGACTCTGCCTGGGTCACGTGTGTGGAGTTTGCATGTTCTCCCCATGTCGTCGTGAGGTTTCCTCCAGGTACTCTGGTTTCCCCCCACAGTCCAAAAACATGCTGAGGCTAATTGCAGTTGCTAAATTGCCCGTAGGTGTGTGTGTGAGAGTCACTGGTGTGTGAGTGTGCCCTGCAATGGGCTGGCCCCCCATCCTGGGTTGTTCCCTGCCTCATGCCCATTGCTTCCGGGATAGGCTTCGGACCACCCACGACCCAGTAGGATAAGCGGTTTGGAAAATGGATGGATGGATGATGACATAACTGGTCTATGAACATTAGTGAGCATATGATGTAGGCTGTCCAGGAATGTAATAATGTGTGCAGTGTTACATGGGCCCAGGGTTGCATGATGGTGAACAGCACCGTTCTGACTTATAGCTGCGCACATAGTTATGTTACCACCACGCTGTCCTGGGACATTGATTATGGCACCGTGTACAATAATGTTCCTGCCATGCTAACGCGTTCACTGTTTCTTTCAAAAGGGACTCTGTAAATGTGCTTCATCCTGATTCTGTTGCATGCCAGTACACGAGATAATGCAGAGATGCTCACATTGTTCATGTTTTGGGAGATGGTGTCATCCTCTGTTATACGCTGCTGTATTTCTCGTAGCCTAATGGAATTATTTGTGATCACCATATTAACTATATGGGTCTCTCGTTCTTCAGTGAACATTCTTCCTCTGCCCCCAGATTCTGGATGTCTAGCAGGTCTGTAGAGTACCCTTTTCAGTTTTTACCTGTACAGCATTGTTGTGTTTCTCATTAGAGTATAGTACTATTACAAAACGTACTGTGAAGTAACTGTACTAACCGATTCTCATTTGGAACCGTCCTTATGATGCCTGCTACAGCGTAGCGGCTCAGGTCAGGCTGAACCCATAGGCCAGCTTCCCTCAGGGTCATTCCATGGTTGATCACATGATCCACTGTTGTAGCTCTGATGACATCAGTTATTCTATTTCTTCTTACCCTTCCTCCTTCCTCTTCACCTCCTCATCCTCTAAATTCACCTCCTAGTCTTCATCCTCTTCCTCGCCCTTCTCTAATTCTCACTCTTCTCAGTCTTCCTTCTCCCTCCATTGTTCTCCACACTGAAAGCTTACTGTACCTGTGGCTTATTTATAGCGCTCATGCTGATTGCAAAGTGAACTAATTATCTAAAACCGTTTTCACATGTGACAGTGTGGCCAGACAGCTGGCAAAGTAGTGTAATCAATAGCTATAAATGTGTATAGTTTTACTAGGAGTGTGTTGATCATTTAGAAATTGTGTGTAAAACAGTGAGTTGTGTTTACAGTTCCGCAAAAAGAGTGCTGTGCAGTGGATTGTATTTACACATTTGCAAATTGTGTGTTACAAAAGTGCAAACTGAGTGCAAAACAGTGAGTAATTTTGCTATAACTATTAATAGTTTTATAAGAATCATTGTTAGTGTTTAAGTATTCAGAAAAACTGTAAAAAAATTAAACGGGGGTGACTGTCCATTAAGCTAATCTGCAATCCTATTACACATAGCATGACACAGTACTGTTTTTGACTTTTTCTTTAAATCCACCGCGATTGTGATGAACGGGGCAAGAGAACAAAAACCACAGAAATGGCTCTTTGCATGCTATCCAGTGACTACGCGAGATGGTATAGTCTCTATGGTTTAACTAGAGAAGGCTTGGAGGAAAATGCTATGGAAAACTGATTATTTTGTGTCTCATGCCTGGGCTCTCTAGGAAAAGCATAGAGACCGTATGTATCTCTACAATTGTGGAGATTTCTGTGGGGTGCACATATATAGTATATATCAAATTTATATTATATAGATTATATCTAAGCATCATTCATACTCGAGTGAGAAGACAGTTATAAATCCATGTTAAGAAAAGGTTTCTGTGTCGGAAAGGTACAGAAAGAGCCTAACGCAGGTTTACAGGAAACAATCATGTGGTGTAGAACACAAGGACATGGACAGAGAAAGGCAATGGCACAACCCCTCAATATGATCAATTCATCTACTCTGTGTCTTCCTCCCAGCTGTCAAAGTAATTGTCAGCAAATGATGTACTTGACACGTACATTATTTACGTGTCAAGCCGTTCGGACGTTTTAACACGTCATGTCCAGTTACGTGTACTTTACTGTTTACAGTAACTGGCAGTCATTGGACATAGTGCAATTATTATTATCATCATTATTTGTTATTATTATTATCCATCCATTTTCCAAACCGCTTATCCTACTGGGTCGTGGGGGGTCCGGAGCCTATCCCGGAAGCAATGGGCACGAGGCAGGGAACAAGCCCATCGCAGGGCACACTCACACACCATGCATTCACACCATGCATTCACACATGCACACCTACAGGCAATTTAGCAAGTCCAATTAGGCTCAGCATGTATTTGGACTGTGGGGGGAAACCGGAGTACCCGGAGGAAACCCCACAACGACATGGGGAGAACATGCAAACTCTGCACACATGTGACCCAGGCGGAGACTCGAACCCGGGTCCCAGAGGTGTGAGGCAACACTGCACCACCATGCCGCCCCACTCTCAAGACCACATCATCTAATATAATCTCAATATGTGACTGTGTATATTTCTCACACAAGGATAACTGAGAGGTTATCTGATAATGCTCCAGTCCAGTGTCCATAATATACACTTCTTCATTATGCTAATCGTTATCAATCGCATTTTCAGATGCAGAACTATGGGGACAGAAGCAAAAAAGTTACTCATTGATGCCTTTAGTGTAACTGAGCTACAAAAAATTCCATCTGCTCAATTTTTGCTCCACTTCTCTTTTCCTGCATTTCCATGAAACTTTCAAGTTGGCGCTGGGGCTTGTGGTCAACCAATAGGAAAAGTTTATCACTATAAGCCCCACCCAGTAAGTCTTGGTCGAGAAAAAAGTATGTTTTTGGAACTAAAAAATGGAACTAAAAAATGGTTCAGGAACTACCTCCTAAGACCTTCAATTGGGCCAAGTTCGTGCAGTAGGAAATCGCCTTATGACCTGCACCCACAATGGCTTGTTTAGAGACACCGGTTCAGCTGCCTGTATGCTTTTTCACCTGCGGCAGAAACAGCAGGCAAACCAGCACAAACAAGGTACGAACATGCAGTAATGGGGGTTCAAATCCCCAGACAGCGCCACCCACTGGGCCACATAGCATTTAATTTATCTGCAAATGTATATTTAAACCTTTGAGGTCCATCTCAGGCTCTTTGCAAGCAGAGATCAGGTCACTGAAATCTGAAGCAGTGTGTTACTAATCTTACTAAAGCATGACAGAAGTGCTCACTTCTTTAACATTTATTCTGTGATCAAAGCATTGACTGCAAAAAACAAGGAGACCATAACATCTATAAAAGGTGAAAACACCAAATGTCAAGCGCCCCCCCCCCCTTTGTTCTTTGTTTCTACTATGCAAAATAAGTAAGTAAACTTTAAGGTATTTTGTGTCATTAATGTATGATTTAAATGCAGGTAGTTTTTTTACAGTCAGGATCCTTATGGAGAATCTCTATTAATCCATTTAAAACCTAAAACTGGCTAGATCAAAAGTGTTTGGGCAGTTTGCAAATCCTAAAGATTATTTACAAGGTAATAAAACCGTTATATAAATGTGAATACGTGTGTAGACTTGTCTCGAAATGAAAATCTCACGCCAACCAGCTGACCAAAGTTGGCAACCCTGCGTAAGTCGGCCCTTTATTTTATATGCAAACATGATCATATGCAGGGGGCACATACCTGGTGTGAAAGTACTTATTCGCTGTTTAAACCGATACGCGCGGTAATGTCTTGTAGCAGCGCAAATACGTGTTTATTTTATGTACATTCGCAATGTTATGACAAGAAATCATTGTGCATTTTAGCCTTCATGCCGCAGACGAAGTACAAATTAGCCACATAAATGTTAAGATGCAGGGTAATTTCTTTTCATAACAGCGTGAATGCACATAAAATAAATGGTACGCATTTGCGCTGCTACAACAAGGAGTTGCCGCGAGTGTACAGGGAATGCGTACTTGCGCACCATGCAGTTATGTGATCCTGATCATATGTATAGTATATTGTACAATAAATGCTATGACATTTAAGTTGTATTGTTGGATCTTTTTTAATCATAATTTTCTTCGTTCATTCCTGCCGACAGTTGGGGCAGAGACTGTCATATGCTCTGGGTAACACTCACAGCCAGACGCGGCCTAACAGTAAAACATTTAGAAATGTGACAAAAGGTCTTCTGTTTGTCCATTTATTCCTACATAGAGTTTTAATCCCGTTTACATGAAAAGCTGTACTTTTTGTGTCCCTGACAATTCCAAATTTCTTTTTGCAGCAAACTGACAAACAGAATAAGTCCAGGATACTGGAAAATACTTGAAAAACATGGTAAAGTGGATTTCAGCATTTTCTGTCGTCACATTTGTATTAGAATTGTAACAAATGTCTTCGTTAGTACTATATTGTATTTCGCAGGATGTTCCTTGACAGATTGGTTCTGTGGACTGTGGTGCGTTCATGTTGATTGTTGTCACGTCACGGATCGGGGAAGCAGGAGCAGGAAGACGGAGAATCGGGAAACAAAGGATTTATTGGGGAAACCAGCTAGGAACACGGGGCAATAGAAGTAGCGACTTAAATGACATGATTGGGGAAACATATTTTGAAGCGGAGTTAAATACATAGGACTAATGAAAACAACTGGAAACAGCGAATGACATCGGGGTTCCACACGAGGTTAACGAGGGGGCGTGGCACACGGGAGGAGCGGACAAGCGGCGCATGACAATTGTAAGACAGACCACCTTGAATTGTTGGACTTCAGATACAGAGAATGTATTGAAGTTTTCCCCCCTCCCCTCCCTTTTATCAGTATGCACTCTGCATGGCCTTGGTGTGTCTTGAGTATTACAAAATGCACCATGAACTGTCTATATTATATTTTTATTTTAAGTCATAATATGTGAATTTGATCTGTTGTTTTTCAGTGAGTTGCAGGGATTTGACAAAAACATCCTTTTAGAAATGCGTGAGGAAGTAAGTTCTTTTCTTTTTGACAAGTAGTGTATCTGTCAGGTTTGTGACACAACAGAGAAATTAAATATTTTATTTCACTCCTCAGGGTCAAGACTCTGGTCTCCAGCTCACCGCTCTCTCTTACATTTCCATGGCCATTTTGTCCGATAGTATTATTGGATTTTTCTATGCTATATATATTTTTTTCATGTTTAGTTATTCTGTGCTCCATAATTATAAATAATAGTTTATTTTCCTTGTGACGTGTCTGTGCTTAATAGTATTAAATAAGAGTTTAAACTACAGTTTCCTCAGTAATGTATTTCATGAACTGATACTTCCCCAACAAAACCCATGCATGCATTCAAGTCTCTGTCATGGTTTGTACATAATATTTGCAACAACCATTATGAAATTTTTGCAGAATATGTACTACAAGCCTCTCCAGTTGCAGCCACACCCATATCCAAACTCACATATAAGGTATATTTGTATATGTGTGAGGGGCGGCATGGTGGTGCAGTGGTTAGCACTGTCGCCTCACACCTCTGGGACCCGGGTTCGAGTCTCCGCCTGGGTCACATGTGTGCGGAGTTTGCATGTTCTCCCCGTGTCGTCGTGGGGTTTCCTCCGGGTACTCCAGTTTCCCCCCACAGTCCAAAAACATGCTGAGGCTAATTGGAGTTGCTGAATTGCGCGTAGGTGTGCATGTGTGAGTGAATGGTGTGTGAGTGTGCCCTGCGATGGGCTGGCCCCCCATCCTGGGTTGTTCCCTGCCTCGTGCCCATTGATTCCGGGATAGGCTCCGGACCCCCCGCGACCCAATAGGATAAGCGGTTTGGAAAATGGATGGATGGATGTATATGTGTGTTTCCAAGGTACCAACATTCCTACAGAACCATGTTACATAATATATCCAAATATAGGGAATTTCAGCGTGAGCCCTGATGCATTATGCATACTGCTTTCAAATCTGTGATCAAAGCACTGACTGCAAAAACATGGAGACCATAACGTCTCTAAAAGGTGAAAACTCTACATGTCAAGCGCCCCCTACTGGCTAGCTGCAGTACCATTATTAGCACCACCCATCCCCATGTGTTTCAGTGGTAAGAGGCGATTTTCCACATCACTTTCATGTCTTTCCATCCACATAATGACAAACCATTTCTTCTCAATGTATTATTAGCTATGTAATTAATGTAATCTGAAAATGAACGTCACTAATATTATTATTACAATTAATTTGCATATTTTCAAAATCTATACTTTTCTTCAAAACAAAGTGCAGCTTCTATCCAAAGCACAATCCATATTATTACTTAAAAGCTTATTGACCCCCTGATTCTGGTATCACTTACTTTTCAGTATTTTCAAGTAAACATTATATGTGCTGTATTTGTATGATGAAACCAATCCTTGAGTCCAATATAAAATAACTGAAATAAACACACAGTGATTCAAACTTCTGCATTTTTTAATTTTGTTTTGTCTTTCAATAAAAGCTGAAAAGGCTAAAAAGTAAATGCTGGTGTTATCAAAAACTATGTCATATAACTATATTCCAGATTTATTACAGCCAAACACATCTCGGAGCTCCGAGGAACCTCCTTCTCCTTACGTTTGGGGAAGATGGTGGCGCAGGAGGTAGTGCTATCGTTTAGCAACCAGAGAGTTGCAGGTTCGAGCCCTGGTTTCTCGTGACCCCATCAAAGTGTCCTTGAGCAAGACACTGAACCCCAAATTGCTCCCGGCGTGCAGGTTGGCGCCTTGCATGGCAGCCTCCGCCACCGGTGTGTGGATGGGTGAATGTGAAGCATGACTTGTAAAGCGCTTTCAGTTCTCATAAAAGTAGAAAAGCACATTTACCATGTGTGTTTTGGATTTGGATTGTATTAGTGTGTAGTCAATCGCTCATGTACATGCTCAATCGCAGTAACATTTTCACAGGAATTTGGGAGGTTGAAGTGCTAATTCCATGGGGGTGTATTCAGTGGGAAAGGTGTGTATGTAGGGCATGTCCCCCCCCCCCCCCCCCCCCTTCGTGGTATTAGATATTCTGTTTCCCCCCCCTGTGTGTTAAGTAGTGGGTTTGCTTTTGCGTGTTTAATAAAAGATTGTACTACACTGCTTGTCCTGGCGTATTGCCTGTGGTTTGGGGGGAGGTTAATCTGTGTGTGTGACCGTGAGTGACGCGACATGTGTGCTACAGTATACATCCAGTATGTAACTGTATAAAGTAAAACTCACTGTGTAATATAAAATGCAAATGGATACTGTAATATGAAGCATTGCAGTAAGAGGACAATATTACAGTACAGGGCACATTGTTGGATTACATACCTGTTGGCTCTATGAAATGTTT
Source organism: Brienomyrus brachyistius (assembly GCF_023856365.1). Taxonomy (NCBI): domain Eukaryota; kingdom Metazoa; phylum Chordata; class Actinopteri; order Osteoglossiformes; family Mormyridae; genus Brienomyrus; species Brienomyrus brachyistius. The sequence continues at coordinate 1,277,345 of NW_026042327.1, read as the reverse complement.
GAATGGTTGTGGACATGGTTGTTCTCCCATCATTCGGCCAACCAGCCTCAGCCATTGTAAGGCCATGATTGAGGACCTAAATATATATATACAGTACTGTGCAAAAGTCTTAGGCAGGCAAAGAAGGCAGGCACCTCATACAGCTAGTCAATCTCTCACTGACTTTTTGAACCAATATATTTAATTATTTAATTGAGCTGTTGGTGAAATTTAACAAAATCGTGGAACGGCTGATGTGCCCCTGAAGACAAGTTTGGGAACTGAAGCGGAGTTCATCTAGCCATCCAACTAGATATCAGTAACTTTTTAGAAAACAGAAGAAATTATTACTAGTTTTTATTGTGTTACTCTTAATTTGCACACATTCTAATATTAAATTGTATTTTTTGTTCTAAGCCAAAGTGCACTTGCTACCCAGATAAACAGCTTTAAACATTTCTTTGGACTGCCTAAGACTTTTGCACAGTACTGTACTGTATATGGTAATGCTAAATTGATAACTCCTATCAGTGTTGTGTTTATGGAAAATATGCTAAATTTGCTGATGCAGTCTTCTCAGTTGCCCCTTTATCCACCTTACTTACTGTTGCTATGCCTGCTATGTGATCACTCTGCGTGCCTTAATTATATTATGGGGTTTTATTATTAATTTATTCATAATCATTGTTATTTTTTCAACCTCTGTGTGGCCATAATATTTTGGGTTTTATAGTTACAGTCATGTGGATTAATCTATTTTCTCTGTGTTTAACCATGAAGAACAAGGTGTGACAGGGGATGATTTTGTGGACATTGGGGAGCAAGATGTTTACCTTTTGTTCCCCAAAAACTTCAGACTGAGGAAATCCCTAATTTCCATTTTAAAACTAAAGGCAAGTAAACTGTCTGTTTGATAGCAAGCTCTGTGTTTTTTGTGGTTTCACAGACATACTGCTGTCAGGTCATGGTTACAGAATATATCATATTTAGTTTCATGGTCTTTCCTTCAAGCAGTCTGGAGTGGAAGCAGAAGACTTCCTAAAAAATAAGCAGGGAAATCAGCGGCAACACCTGAACAAAAGAGATTCAGTGTAAGTATCACACAGTCCTGGAAATAGAAACTAAAGTGGACAGAGCTGTTAGAACACAGACAGTGCAGGTGGAAGTAGAATCAGCAGAATAAGTGGTTCTCACATCAGAAATACTGCTACCATTCATTCTGCTCATTCTATGTCCACCTGCACTCCTCTCTATTCTAACGTTTTTGGTGCAAAACTGATCTCTTTCTTTTTTCTACACGTCTCCACCAGGCTGTTGTAAGATCATCCCTGGGTGCATCAAAAATGTGGACCACTGCCTGCAAGGGAGCGGAAATTGACTGGAACCCTGTCATAAGCAAAGTCTGTACCTCATAAAACTGTTTAAAATCAATATTTCTAATCAAATAGTTTAATTTCTCTATTTTACTTTTTTACCACATAAAGCCCAATGAGGGCTTAAATTTTCAATCACCAAATAAAGTGTTTTAACAGAATATTTCATGTAATTTCAAGGTCACAGCAGAGTTGCCCTGCAGCCTCGTCGGCAAAGAGCAGGAAATTCTGAAAAAAGCCTTAAAAATGCTCCGAAACAGGAGGGAGGACCTCCGAAGGTCAGGAAAGGTAATACATACTGTACATAGGGAACCTGCAAGCAAGTTAAAATTATTCAAGGGCCTTGCAATCAAATTAAATCATGAATGTAATGTCCGGAATACAGACCTAGTCAGCCAAGGCTGAATAATGTTCCTTTTCTTGTTCTGCTTCACTTTCCTGGCTTCTCATGTCGTGGCAAAACTTCATTTCTACTGATTCCATTGTCTAGAAGAGAGAAGGACTTCAGCTTCACTCCAACGGTATGTAGCTTATCTGTATTTATACCTTATCATTGTGTAATATATATAGTAATACGTTTCATAATTTAGCTTCTAAAATATTGTGCAATCACCAGCCCAATTGATATTTTTGCCATCTTAATCCTCCCAGGATCAGTACAGTATATGTGCAAACATATTTTATGTCTTTACAGACATGTAAGACTGCTGAAAAAAGGTTGGAGAACAGTGGCCCTTGGAGGTAAAATGTGTTTTTACATTTTCCCAGTGCTGCTGCATAATTCACTGTACTGCAGTGTCAGGTTTCCCATTGCTCAGCACACATAATTTGGCTAAAGAACTTGATGATGTTACGATGATCAGTGTGTTGGCCAGTGAAACTGACAATGTGCTGAATTTTGGGAAATTTTGAAATGTATTATAAACACAGTATATTAATCTGCACAATATAGCAAAACAGTCTGAAACGTAACTGAGATACAGAGGTTATACACTGATCAGCCATAACATGTGAAGCGAATAACATTGATTATTTGGTTACAGTGGCTTCTGACTGTGGGGGGGTTATATTAGGCAGCAGGTGGATGCTTTGTCCTTGAAGCTGATGTGTTGGAAGCAGAAACAATGTGCAAGTGTAAGGATGGGAGTGACTTTGATATGGGCCATTTGGTGATGGCTAGAGAGCTGGATCATAACCCCCAGCTCTTGTGAGATGGTCCTGCAGTGGTCAGCAGGTTCATGGTGGGGCCCAGGCTCACCTTTGCCGCCAAAATAGCCATGACTCATCAGGGCGTGGATTCCTCTAGACCTCTGAAGGTTTGCTGTACTATCTGACATGTAATGAGCCTCCGTCACCCGTTCACATATTTCCCTACAGTTTTGGAGATGCTGTGACCGAATCATCAAGCCATCACAACTTGGCCCTTGTCACTCAAATCTTTAGGCTTGTCCACTTTTCTGCATCCCAGTATATCCTACACATTGTTTATTTGCTGCCTAATAGGTCCCACCTACTAGCAGGTGCCACTATTACCAGGTAATCAATATTATTCACCTGTTAGTGGGCGCAGTGTTTGACAAATATAGTTTAAAATATCAGTCATTTAACCTAATTCCGAAATATTAAATGTGGAATGGAAATAATGGAAGCTATTGCTTGTGTGGAGTGAACTGAACTTAATTTTGAACAATGTTTCAAATTGCTACATACCTGAAATGTTTGTGGTTTCTTGTAGAAAGAACAGAAGCACTTGAGGTTTGCCTCCAGGACATCACACCTCCTATTAAGCGCCTTTACAAAGTAAGTAATTTCCTTGAAATATCATCAAAATATTTTTTTTCTGGACAGCTCTAAGACTGGGTTTCCGTGGGACATTATTAGGATTAGAAGTAATTAAACCAATTTGGTCTTACATAGCATTAAAAATGGTTTAATTGACAAACAACGCCTTAAATGGCTTTAAAAAGCATGACGCTTTATTGTCATGTACATTAAACATTTAATATACACACAGGACCAGTTGGCTAAATTCTCCAACCTGTGATTGGCTGGTTTGTGATGCTTGTGGATATCACTGTGCTCTCAGAATGGAGCAGTGTTGTGCAAGTTCACACTTTTCATGATCTAGTTCAAAGTTCAGTTCATACATGCTCAAAGTGAACTGTTCACATTCATAGCTCACAATTTAAATTTTTGAACTAGTTCAAAGTTCAGTTCATTTTATTTTTAGGTGCAATATATAGTCTAAATCAAAATTTATTTTGTTTTAACATACATCTATAACCTACCTACATTCTTGCATATATGGACATGTATAGACAAAGGACACAAAATATGATTCTTATTTATGGTTTATTTATCTCTTGCCCCAATACTAGACAAGGGAAGGAAAAGAAAAGTACTGTAAACACATATCGGCATCATATCCATCTCAAATGAAAACTAGACAGAACAGAATATTTATTATTCAGCAAAATATCTCTTTAGTTTTATTTAAAAAAAAAAAAAACTCTCACGCTTCTTGAAGGTGTGTGGCACCATCTCACTGAACTATTAAAAATAAAAACTTTCACATACAGAAGCCATTGTTGTAGTAAGTAATGAACACTCCACAGACCATGCCTACGGCTTCAGTCCAAACTGTTTTTTGTTCACGTTTAACAGCAGTTGCTTTTCAAAGTTGGCATCTCCCAATCGGTTTCTCCTGGGCCTAAATATCTGGCCACCAGTATTGAAGAGTCTCTCCACTGGAGCACTTGATGGGATTGCTGTGTTATATTTGATGAAGAGCTTCTTCAGTTTGGGCAGCAGCATGTATTCAGTAAACTCATCAGTGGTTGGGGCGTCCAGATAGATGTCCACCTCAGACTTATTGACAGCTGATGGGCTTTGCTTGAACTTAAAAAAGGATGAAGCACTCTTTTTCCCCTCTAGGTCATCAGGGGGTTAAAATAAAGGTTTGGATGAGGGGGCGGCATGCCGTCAGACCTGGTGTAGCTGTAGGCTTTGAACTCTCATCCAACAGACCATCCAAATCATTTTTCAATTGCACAATGGTAGGAGCCAGGTAGCCGAGGAATGTGTTTTTTTCCCCCTGAAGGATGTTCAGAGCACATGCCAAGGGACCCATCACACTCACAAACTTGTTGATGAAGTCTATTTCCTCTGGAGTGAATCGACGAAGCCCAAACTCATCACAGATGGTGTGCAGAAGGAGTCTGTCATACTCAGGAGTGGCATCCAATGGCACTGTTAGATTGCTGGTCTGGGGAGTCAAGGTGGCTATGTGAGCCAGGCGCTGCATTGAGAGGAACATAGAATTCCAACGTGTGTCGTTCGGAGTGACAAAGCCAATCTTTAGCTTTTACTCAACAAAATCTGAGGCTTTCGCACTCCTTTTCACCCTATTCCACAGAGCAGATGCCTTGGAAAATACAGGCCTCGCTAATTTGTTGTACAGCCTATCCGTTACATTCTTTGCATCTGTGGCAACAAGATTTAAAGTATGGGCCATGCACCTTCTATGAGGTGGGAGGCAGGGATCCTCTAACTCTGACAGAGGTGCAGGCTCAAGACCATCGTCCTCATCATCGGAGCTCTCAGCAGTAGATCCTGTGTCACTGCCTTCAGTCACCTCATCAGCTGCTCTAATAACAACACTGTCTCCAAAACAGCTGAATGCTTTGACGAAATTGGAAGCATTGTCAGTCACTGTGCACACAATTTTGTTTTGAATTTTAAATTCCTTGTACACATCCGTCAGCACTTTAGCCAGGACATCATATGTGTGTGACCCTCTGACACGACGACATGCAAGGGCTGCTGATCTCCTGAGTGACACATCATTTTTATCAAGCCAATGAATTGTGATGCCCATGAATCCTTTGTTGACAGCTGACCAGCAGTCAGCTGTTGTGCATACAAAGTCAAGCTCAGCAAGTTCAGCTTTTAAATTACTGATAACCTCAATGAATTCCTTATTCATTAGTCCCTGCACCTGTCTTCTTGAGGGCACATGTCTGCCTGGTTGCAAACCAGTTACTAGTTTTATGAAGGAGGGTTTTTCAACCTTACTCAGTGGCTGTAAATCTCCAACAATGTAGTCTATTATTAATCTGTCTACCTGTTGCTGGGAGATTATACCCCTGAAGGCAGCAGGCAGTGTGACTTGAGTCGTTTGGGGACTTTGGCTGGGGGTTTTGCCCTTCCCTCTATGACCTTGAAGGGCTTGCATATATGCTTTCACGCTGGACGAATGCTTCAACTCAACGTGTCTTTTCAAATTGGAAAATGAGGTCATTGATGTTCTAACTTGTTTTTTCAGCGCAGGTGGACAAAGCTTGCACAGAAAGGTTAGGTTTTTACCGTCAGAGTCTCTGTGAAACAGTGTGTAAAATGCCCGTAAATTGTCAAAGTTACAGCCAGCATCATCCGTGTTTTCTGTGCCAGCTCCACTGGTGGTTGAGCTTTCCTCCTCTGCGCTTGCCATGGTTACTGCTGCAGCAGTTCGCTTCGCGCTCATGCGTTGCCAAGGCTGTCCCCTTTGAGAAGTGTGTGTGTGCATTATGGGAAACGTAGTGTGAAGCTAAAGACATTAGATTCGACTGTCCTTGGCTTTACACTACGTTACCCAAGATGCACTGCACACAAGCACTGGGCGAGAGTCAGGCTGAGCATTTTATTTTTCGAGCGGAGGAGCCCTTCGCTAGTGCTTGAGTGACAACACAACATGCTGTTTAAATGTGTGAGCCGACCTTGTCACTCGACTCATCAGGTGAAAATAAATCCCGATGTTTAATTGCATTCCAACAGTGAACGACGTCTACGCCGTTCATCACACATAAAATTCACGTTCAAGTTCTTGATTTACTAATAAGTTGCGTTCAGTTCAAAGTTCACTGAAATATGAACGTGTTCAATGAACGCGTTCTTTTGAACTCGTTCATGCACAATACTGGCTGGTTGTCACTTGATACCTTTTCAGAACCTGCCTGTGTTTCCACCAGTTTAGAAAATGAACATAGGTGACAGTGACAGTAAAGGTTCATATTGTCACGTTCAAAGCCGGACGGAACGGCGATCGTGCGAGGCGAACGGGCAGGAAGCAGGCGGACAGGCGGAAGTCGGGGTAAACCAGGGATTTAATAAATAAACAGGGCGCAGGAGACATGAAACGCCAACTAACATCAATGACAGACAAAGGACTCAGGTAAGACACGGACTGAAATACACAGGACTGATTGAAAATAATCGGACACAGCTGGGTACAATCATGAAAGAACACGTGGGTAATCAGGGGGCGTAGCACACACGAGGAGCGGACGGGCCGGGCATCACACATATGTATTCCGTTTTGTTGGATTTATTCTTTTCTGTTCCAGAATAAGTTTTATAAGCTGCCAGCTGTCCTTTTAACAGTCGCACTATTAAAGATGCCAATAACTGAACTTTGCAATCTGCCTCATGATCTCTTCGCCACTCTAGTGCCATAATATTTTATTTATCAGACCTGTGGCATGGTTTTCATTTACAATGCAAAGTTACTCCGATAATAAGCTGGCTAGTTGTTTTACTGCTGGCACCGGAAATATTAGACAAAACTATATTGGTGATTGACTGAATTATCCAGGTATGCGGACGGTTTGGACACGATGGCCCCTCCCACTTGCACTGATGTTATGAGAACTATTTTTTTTTTGTGGTGGCCTATAGCCTTGTGCCTTTGACCGAATCACAGCCATGATATACCGGAGTATCTTCTTATACATTATGTTATTGCTTAATTATACTGCACTCATAAAGCATTATAAACACAGTTATAAATATTTATAAAAAAGCATAACACATTATATCCACCATTATAACGCTTTATGAATGCTTTATGACACACTCAACTATAAGGCACTATAGATACCTTCATAATGCAATACAAAGCATCCTTAATGCTTATACCGATCATTATAATGCATTATGAAGGTATTTATAGTGCACTAAAGAGAGCTTCATACATCATTCATTATGCATAATAAGCATGCCTATAATGTGTTATGCCTTTTGATAAATATTTAAAGCCATGATTATAATGCATAACAATGGATTATTATTTGTTGTGATTTTTTTTTTAATTACTAACAACATGGCCTTAAGTGTTCCAGAGATTTTATAGTGTTCCGTAATCTGAGCAAATGGAAGCATGTAGATGTTGAACAAAGAGGCTCAGTGAGGATTATAATTCTAATTGGTGATCAGTGTTGACACACCACAGCACACAGTGTACAACACCGAAATGTGTCCTCTGCTTTTAACCCATATGTGACATCGTGACATAGCAAGGGGCAGCTAATTCAGCACCCTGAGAGCAGTGTTTTGCTTAGGGTCCCTCAGCGGTGTCTTGCTGGTCGGGGATTCAATCCAACAACCATTAAGCCACCACTGCCCACTGCCAATAACGGACCCTTGAGGAACTCCACATGTAATTTCTGTTCATTCAGATTCATAATTACCCTTCTGACAGAAAGTAGTGCCTGACTTGTAAAAATAATTCAAACCCATTAAATAAGGCGGCTGCTCCACCTCCTTCCCTAAGTGCTCTAGTCTCACTGATAAAGGGCAGGTAGGAGTAGCTGGTTTGATCAGGGCTGCTGCATAGTTTTCATGTGACCCCATTTCAGTTTAACGCATAAAAATCAAGGTTTATCCTGATAATACAATCAGTCATTAATAAAGATTTTCCAACCAAAGGCTTGATATTCAGTAAAGATCAGTTTAATGTATAAAACACATTGTCTGACCCAGTGTGTAGGTGACACACAACTGGAGTCAGATGAGAGAGAGAGTAGCTGTGGGCTTTGATGCACTTTGTTCCCCCTGAAGTCCTTCCCTCACATTTGCCCTTTTTGTGCATTCGCTGACTGTACTTTTTTTCAGATTCATTAATATTGTCCTAAGACGGCACCTGCAGTCTTACCCAATCTGGCTGTGACACTGAACATCTCCTAAGTCTGTGCTTTAGGGCCATGACTTCACACGACACGACTACACTTGCGTGCGTAGTTTACATCTATCTGGAGGATTGAAGGTCATGTCCACCAGGGGGCAGTGCGAGAAAACCATCTTGGTCGGTTCCTTCGTTTCCAGTCTCACTTGTGAGCATGTGGTTGTGGCATTAAATGTAGAAGGAGGAGGGAGTCAAGATGGCACTCTATCATACAGTGTTTGATTAGAGCTGCAAGCCGACTTGTTTTGTTTACCATGTACTGTGAACTATATGCAGATTTACTACTGTCTGGATTTATCATCCAGTGACGGCAATAACTATACATAGTCATGATGACAGGCTCTGAAAAAAGAAAAAATGATGGAAGAGATTAAACAAGAGATTTTCCAACCAAATGTGTTGGACCTTTTCAAATCAGTCACAGACTGATTTTTGGCTTATTTCTAATGAATTAGGAAATATTTAAACAAACATTATAGCTTCACCATTTTCTGACCACCGAGCCATTGACATCCATATATCCATATTGTCATCGTCTATCCATCTATCCATCCATTTTCCAAACCGCTTGGGTCGCGGGGGGTCCGGAGCCTATCCCAGAAGTGATGGGCACGAGGCAGGGAACAACCCAGGATGGGGGGCCAGCCCATCGCAGGGCACACTCACACACCATTCACTCACACATGCACACCTATGGGCAATTTAGCAACTCTAATTAGCCTCAGCATGTCTTTGGACTGTGGGGGCAAACTGGAGTACCCGGAGGACACCCCACGACGACATGGGGAGAACATGCAATCTTTGTCATCGTCTACTGGATATAAAATATCTTCAAACGGGATATTAAACAGTTCAATCTTGAGAAATAAAGTAGCTATTTTAAATATAGAATAATTAACTGACTTACACTGGAACAGACCCAATATAGAAAAAAGTATTGCAATAATAACATAATGTAGCAAAATTTGTCAGAAGGTTTAGTAGTGACTTGGCTCGAATCGGAAGAGATGAAGAAAAGAAAATTATAAATGAGATTTACTGCTTTAACCTGCAAACCAGTCAATCGTCTTACTGATACAGAAAATAATGTAGGAGGTGACTTACAGAATAAATTGTATGATTATATATAAACATAAGGCAGAAGGAGCCTTTGTTAGATTGTGGCAAAAATGGCTTGAACAAGGTGAGCAGAACTCAGCCTATTTCTTTAGGCTGGAAAGTCAGCAAGTCAGGAACAACTGCATTATGCGGGTGAGGATTTATGGAAATGCTGCAGATGACATCAAGAAAATAGCCGAATTCTGCACTGAGTTCTTTAATAATTTGTATGTCAGGAGTCTTGATCCAAAATTTTTGATTTCTTCTCAAACATCACGGGAATAACTGATGTGGATCGTGAACTTTGTGACGTCCCAGTTGGTTTAACTGAGATGTGTGCAGCAATAAATTGCTTAAAAAAAAAAAAAAAAAAAATTTAAATTAAAAAAATTGCTTTTTTCATCATTGCTGGAGACTTCAATCAGGTAAATCTGAAGCCAGTTTTCCCCAAATTCTTCCAATATATGAACATCCCAGCTAGAGGGAGAATCTGTCTGGACAATGTTTACACAAACGTCTGTGAGGCCTACAAGGCCCTTCCCCCCCCCCCACCTCGGCTACTCAGACCATGTCACTGTGATCATGGTTCCTGTGTATAAATCCCTGCTGAAGCACAACAAACCAGTCAGTCAGAGTGTGGCCAGCTGGTGCCGTCTCAGCTCTCCAAGGCTGCTTTGGATCTACTGACTGGGACATTTTTAAGGAGGCTGCTATAAATGGTGACGCCATCAACCTGGAGGAGTATATAAACTCTGTGATCGATGACCACGAGAGCCGACCAAAGGCCCTGGATGATGAGGGAAGTGCTCACATAGCTAAGAATCAGAAATGCAGCTTTCAGATCTAAAGACAAGGCTGCCCTCAGGACGCCCACAGACAACCTGTCCCGAGCTATGAGGATAGCCAATCAGGCACATGCACAGACGATCAATGTACACTTTAAATGCACCAAAGACACACGCCGTATATGGCAGGGAATTCAGCCAATCACGATCTACGAGCCCATCCTACACATCAATGGCGGTGATGTCTCCCTTCCAGATGAGCTAAACAACTGTTTTGTACAGAATAAGCCGACACCCCCCCCCCCACCCCCCAAGTGAGAAGCTACTTTGTCTGACCACAGCTGATGTGAGAAGTACTCTATCCAGAGTCAACCCACGCAAGGCAGCAGGAGCTGACAACATACTTGGCTGAGTGCTGAGAGAATGCACTGACCACATGGCTGGGGTCCTCACAGAATGCACCTCTTTAAGCCAGTGGTCTGTCCCAGCATGCTTCAAATTAACCGCCATCATCCCAGTGCTGTAGAAGCCATCAGTGACAGGCCTGAATGACTACTGCCCAGTAGCACTCATGTCAATCATCATGAAGTGCTTGGAAAGGCTGGTCATGGCAGTAATACATAAAGACTAATCTTCCCACCTCTCTAGACCCTCTCTGATCTGCATACCGGTCCAACAGGTCTACTGAGGACACCGTAGCCTCTGCCCGTCACCTTTCCCTGACACATCTGGGTAAGAGAGTCACAGATGTCAGGATGTTATTCATAGACTTCAGCTCTACCTTCAACATGTCCCTCAAAAACTGAGGGGGTTAAGCTTGAACACCACTCTCTGCAGCTGGATCTTGGATTTCCTGACAGAGACGCCCCAGTCAGTATGTATGGGCTGCAACACGTCCAACACCATCATCATCAAGTTCGTGGATGATACAACTGTGGTGGGACTGATAAATAGAGAAGATGAATCAGCATACAGAGAAGAGGTGGAAAGTCTGTCCACAAGGTGCAGAGACTATAATCTATCTGTCAACGCTGACAAGACAAAAGAGATGATTGTGGACTTCAGAAGGACACGTCCTGCCCACACCCCACTCAGCATCAACGGTACTGCTGTGGAGATTGTAAGGAGAACCAAGTTCCTCGGTGTGGACATAACTGAGGAATTTACATGGACAAATAACACCAGCTCCTTATTCAAGAAAGCCCAGCAAAGACTAAACTTCCTGAGGCGCTGAAATAAGCAAACCTTCCCCTCCCATCCTCACCATGTTCTATAGAGGCACCATCGGCAGTGTTCTGACTAACTGCATCACCATCTGGTGTGGCAGCTGCAACAAATCTGACCGCAAATTCCTGCAGAGAGCAGTGAAAACAGCAGAGAACATTATGGGATGCCTCTCCCTTCCCTACAAGCCGCTTTTGGCAAACGCAGTGTCCGCAAGGCCTGCAGCATTGTGCAGGACCCATCACATCCCTCACATGGTCATTCCACACTCCAGCCACCTGAGAGAAGATACTGCAGCATCAGAGCCGGGTCTGCCAGGCTGCGTGGCAGTTTTTACCCCCAGGCTGTCAGGCTCCTCAACACCATGCTGCCTCCCAGGATCCCTCACTCTGCCTCCTCACTGCCTCAACCCCCCCGTAACCCACAACTAAAGGCCACAGACTGACCCTTAAGCACTGCACTGAACTTAACACTTTGTCACTCTGACATGGGGGCAATAATAAGAATCCCCATTATTCTCTGTCTGCCCCATTATTCTGCTTCTATTCCTATTTTCAGCTGTTAGAAATGTTAGACGTGTTACTGCTGTTACTACTATTATCATACACTGTTTACACTGTGAACTCAGGCTGTTACAGCGTACATGATGGTGAATTCAGGTCTAACTGACTGCAGAAATACATCATATATTTAATATAGTTCTAACAATATTGCACATTGTCCAGTATTGCACATTACTGTATATTGCATAATCTACTCCTCTTCCTCAGTTGCACTGTCCTGTAAGTCCTTTGCACATTGTCTTGTCTTGTTCTCTATATTGGACTAAGTTTATGCTTACACTGTGGGCCCTGAGCTTCGCCATTTCATCTCTCTCTATACTTATATATGGTGGAGATGACAATAAAGTTCAATTTGGCTTTGATCTTGGGGGTTTTTTCACGGTGCAGCAATTTGGAAAAAGAGGGAACTGAGCTGGAAGGTGAAGCTTTTAATTTACCAGTTGATCTACGTTCCTACTCTCACCTATGGTTATGAGCTCTGGGTGATGACCGAATAAATGAGATTGTGAATACTGTACAAGCAGCAGAAATGAGTTTCCTCAGCAGGGTGTCTGGGCTCAGCCTTAGAGAGGGTGAGGAGCTCAGACATCCGGGCTCAAAGTAGAGTCGCTGCTTCTCCGCATTGAAAGGAGTCAGTTGATGGTTCTAGGATACCTCTTGGACGGCGCCCTGGGGAGGTGTTTCAAGGCATGTCCAACCAGGAGGAGGCCTGGGGGCAGACCCAGAGATTATATATTATATATAACCTGAGAGATTATATATAATATATACTACATTATATACCAGCCTAGATGCATCTACGTTGGGAGCGTCGCATTGGCGCGCTGCTGGAGAGAGGTGTGTGTCCAAAGTGGATTAAAAGACGTTCATATAGTGATCTAAAGACAAACTCACTTTTATTAATAGCTGTTGTAGAATCAATATTAAACTCACTATTTTATTTGTGTCCATTGCTTGGTCAAAATATCAGGCAGATCATTGTGAGCAGCAATAAGTAATAAACATAACAATCTCAAATAATGATAGACATTAATTAGCTTTGCACATTAGTTAATTTTGCACATTGCTTACTGAGCAAAATTAGCACAATACGATCATTAATAGCATAATCAGTTTACTGAATGTGTCTGGCAGGCTGTGGGGTGGACTCTCTATAAAACAAAACAGGTGTTTAGTACCAAATTAGGACCCAATATACTCATTTTTAATTCTTAATTAAAAATTAAGGATGGCATGGTGGTGCAGTGGTTAGCACTGTTGCCTCACACCGCTGGGACCCGGGTTCGAGTCTCCGCCTGGGTTACATGTGTGTGGAGTTTGCATGTTCTCCCCATGTCGTCGTGGGGTTTCCTCCCGGTGCTCCGGTTTCCCCCCCAGTCCAAAGACATGCTGAGGCTAATTGGAGTTACTAAATTGCCCATTCAGTAGGTGTGCATGAGTGAGTGACTGGTGTGTGAGTGTGCCCTGCGATTGGCTGGCCCCCCATCCTGGGTTGTTCCCTGCCTCGTGCCCATTGCTTCTGGGATAGGCTCCGGACCCACCGTGACCCAGTAGGATAAGTGGTTTGGAAAATGGATGGATGGATATTAGATAAGTGGCAGAAAAATCGATGGATGGATGGAACTGTATGAAAAATAATGCTGCTTATGAAAGTAGGTAAGTAAGAATTTCAGGTTAGAATTTCATTGTACCTTATACGCATGACACTGCTTTCTTAGAAATTTATACTGCCATTAAATTTTGAAGACGCTGTACAAAGAAGGACACAATAGTGTTCGGAATATTTTTTTCTTGTCTGTGAAAATATACAGCTCTTCTGGACACTCATTCTTAAAAAAATTAGATGCTACTTTAATACGATCTGTACCGTTAGTAAAGACAATGTTCCGTGACAAAACGTGACCATACTGCCACGCCAATTTCTGGTGGCACTGCACGTCGCGCATGCGTCTTGTTATCCTCATGTAAGTGCGCAGACGAAGCCGGAATCAACACAGAAAACGTGGCGGCCAGACTGGTACCTCTCCGCGCACGTATAAGCGGACGTGTTTGTATAGACTTTTATGATGCATTTTACTCCTCCGCGGACGACCGCCTGCCGCACTACAAATTTGTCTTTAAACGCCAACATAGATGATTTTGATGAGGATTGGGGTAGTTTGCAAACCCTACAGCCAATTTTCAAGGTAATAGAACTGTTGCATACATTTAAATGCGTATGCATATGTGTGCAGACTTGTCCCAAATTGAAAATCTCACGCCAGCCAGTTGATCAAAGTTGGCAGCCCCGTGAACTGCCGCTCTGAATTTGTAAAACGTAGGGAAACATACACAGACCTCGCGGCTGTGGTACGTGTGCAGGGAATATCAGAATTACTACTAATACTTAAATAGGACACGTGCGCATGTGCAAAGTACACAGCTTGACCAGAGAAATATGAACGTTTCCATGTACGCATACGCGGTGTAACACTAGATTTACCGAGTTTTTATTCTCTGCTGAGAGTCCCAAGGTGTTTGTCACCCCTGCTGTGATTTTCGCAGGTCTTCAGCCCCATCCTCCTCCTGCTTTTGTTGTGCAAACACACCCATTACCTGTGAGGCCTGGCGCATTTGCATTTTTTACTCAGAGTAGCTCAAATCCAAGGCAGGCTAAACCTCTGTGTGTGACATGGAAACCTTCACAAAAGTCTGCCATATCTATACCAAATATCCCACACGCTGACTGACCTGCAAATATGAAAGACGCACATTCACAAAATATATGGAAACACAAGTCTGTGTTATTTATAAAACAAATTGAGTGAAAATAGAATGAAAAGTTGCTAATAGAATGAAATGAATAAAATGAAAACATGCTAACACTTCAGTCTCCAATGCATGTTTGTATATAAATGTCATAAGCTGAGTGAAGTCATGGTCCATGGTTTTTGACATGCTCATACACATACAGAATAAAATGTCATTTCATTTTCATTGGCCATCACTGAATTATAACACCAAAAGTGAATTTTGTTTTTGTGTGATCTCTCCAGCTTTGCATGTTTGGCTGTTCATGTAAAAATTGATGTATCCGTGCCTCAGTTCCAGGTTCATCTCTTCGTCATCTTTCTGCCTTTTGTCTCAGTGGTTACTGTCCCACACAGTCTGTCTATCTTTCAAAGTCTGTGTTTGCAGCGTTTGAAAACCCAGTGACCATCATCCCTGTATTTGGCAATGGAGTTCCTTGGCTAGAAGAATCGGAAACAATCTTCTTTTTCCTTTCCACCCTGTAGATGCTTTGTACAGAACGTAGGCATTCACCGCCACCAAGTCCAGCATGTTGTAAAACACAGCTACTGGCCACTTGCTTGTTGCTGCTCGTACTGAATACATGCGCGCCATTCTAAACACTGACGTGGAGAATTCCTCTCCCTGTGCAGTGTCCTTTGCCAATGGAGGAAGTTCATGGCAAACGTTATTCACCATGCCCAGTAAAGTGAAGCAGTCTGTGTGACAGTGAGGTGAAGAAATTGTCCATTGTGACATTTCTCCCGTCATCCAGAAATGACTCCATCAGACTCATGACCACGTTCTCTGCCAGCCTTCACCAAGAACTGTGCTGAAAGTTTCACTCCAGGAGAACACATGAACATAGATGTACAGCTGTTCTCGACCAAGGTTCATTGTCCATGCAGTATATTTACATTTACATTTACAGGATTTTGCAGACGCCCTTAGCCAGAGCGACTTACATAAGTGCTTTGAGACTCTGCAATGAATTTCCGATGCTAGCTCAAGAAGGACCCCAGCTACGAATACTATCTCTGAGAACGCCATTGAGTAGTGCAGAATTTTTATTTTATTTTATTTTTTTAAAACACACACCAGAAAAAGAGTCGAGTAAGAATATAGAAGTTCTACGTCAGGTATTTCTGAAAAAGAAAAGTTTTGAGTCGTCGCTTGAAGACATTCAAGGATTCAGCTGTTCGGACATCTAGGGGGAGTTCATTCCATCAATTAGGTGCCAGGACAGAGAAGAGCCGAGATGCGTGTCTTCCTTGTGCCTTGAGGGGAGGTGGGACCAGTCGAGCAGTGCTGGAGGATCGGAGAGATCGTGGTGCAGAGCGGGGTGTGATGAGGTCCTTTAGGTAGGATGGTGCCAGAGAATTTTTGGCTTTGTATGCGAGCATCAGTGTTTTGAATCTGATGCGTGCAGCTACAGGAAGCCAGTGGAGGGAGCGCAGCAAAGGAGTGGTGTGGGAGAACTTGGGAAGGATGAAAACAAGACGAGCAGCTGCATTCTGAATCAGTTGGAGGGGACGGATGGCGCTCAGTGGTAAACCCGCTAGAAGCGAGTTGCAGTAGTCAAGGTGTGAGATGACGAGGGACTGGACGAGTATCTGGGTAGCCTGGGTGGAAAGAAATGGACGTATCCTCCTGATGTTAAAGAGGAGAAACCGACAAGAGCGAGAAAGACTGGTGATATGTGAGGAAAATGACAACCGATCATCTATGGTAACTCCAAGGTTTCTAGCAGAAACCGAAGGACGGATCAGGGAGTTGTCAAAGGAGATCGCAAGGTCCTGGAGGGGGGATGAGTCAGCCGGGATGTAAAGCAACTCAGTTTTACTAGTTTTGAGTTTTAGCTGGTGAGTGGTCATCCAAGATGAGATGTCTGCCAAGCATGTAGAGATCTTAGTGGAGACATGAGTGTCTGAGGGAGGGAAGGAGAGGATGAGTTGAGTGTCATCGGCATAGCAGTGGTAGGAGAAGCCATGTGAGGATATAACTTCGCCAAGAGATTTAGTGTAGAGGGAGAATAGGAGAGGGCCAAGAACCGAGCCCTGAGGGACACCGGTGGAAAGACAACGTGGAGTAGATGTGGATCCATTCCATGTCACTTGGTATATCGCATCCAAGCCGGACAAATTTGGGATCAAGTTCTGGATGGCCACGGATTTGGAGACCAAATACGTCTGCAACGTGTCCCCTAACTTGGGAAAGGACCCCAGTCACCAGAAAAGGGAGAGGCTGGCAGAGAACATGGTCATGAGTCTGATGGAGCCATTTCTGGATGACGGGAGAAATGTCACAACGGACAATTTCTTCACCTCACTGGCACTGTCACACAGACTGCTTCAGCGCAAAACAACACTACTGAGCACAGGGAATAAAGTTTGGTATGAACTTCCTCCAATTTCAAAGGACACTGCACAGCAAGAGGAATTCTCCGCGTCAGTGCTTAGAAGTGGCAGTGTCTCCTTGACAATTTATGCACCTAAAAAAACAAGATTGTGTGTGTTCTGAGTTCCTTGGACCAAGATGTGGCGATCTGTGAAGGCAGAAAGAGGAAACCCAACACGATAACAGACTATAACCACATGAAGGTATGTGAATGTGTGTATAATTTTACATCAGTGCTACAATGTTTTCTGATATGTACTATACAGGCCTATATAGAAAGAAGGTAGAAAAAAAGCAAATACACTCATGACTCTCTCTCTCTCTGCTGTTATAGTGTGGTGTAAATGTGTTGGACCAAATGGCGCACATGTATTCCGTAAGAGCAGCAACATGCAGGTGGCCAGTAGCTGTATTTTACAACATGCTGGACCTGGTGGTGGCAAATTCCTACGTTCTGTACAAGGCATGTACAGGGTGGGAAGGCAAAAGAAGATTATTTTTGAGTCATCTAGCCAAGGAACTCCATTGCCAATTTATGCCACAAAAGGCTATGGGGACAGAGGAAGGCAGCTGCTGTGCCAGGACTTGTATGGACAACTCAGTGTCAGGTACAGGAGAACTGCAACAGAAACCGCAGCAGGTTTACCAGTGCAAAGTGTTAGAAATTCACTTGCGCCAAATGCAGGGATGATGGTCACTGGGTCTGCAAACACTGCAAAGTTTGAAACACTCAATTTTTTTTATAAATAAAACAGACTTGTGCTTCCATATATTTTGTGAATGTGTGTCTTTCATATTTGCAGGTCAGTCAGCATGTGGGATATTTGGTATAGATATGGCAGACTTTTGTGAAGGTTTCCATGTCACACACAGAGGTTTAGCCTGCCTTGGATTTGAGCTGCTCTGAGTAAAAAAATGCAAATGTGCCAGGCCTCACAGGTAATGGGTGTGTTTGCACAACAAAAGCAGGAGGACAATGGCCCAAGAAACTCTCAGCAGGGATGCTAGTAGGTGTTAGGCCCAGGGAATTTACGCAAATTTGCGTAGATTTGGCAGTTCTAGTGGTAATACGCGAGTGCTGCGCTTTGCGGAGAACCAGCCTAGATGCGTCTGCGTTGGGAGCGTCGCGTCGGCGCGCTGCTGGAGAGAGGTGTGTGTCCAAAGTGGATTAAAAGACGTTCATATTGTGACCTAAAGACAAACTCACTTTTAGTGGTAATCTTTGTTGTGTAATTTTATGGTTAATATGTTTGATGAATGCTGTTTGTAATTTTATTTACCTGTACTTAAGCCTATTAGTTTAACACCCGCGTCATTTCGGCGCGTCTTCCCAACGGCGTCGCGCGGGCGACCAACATTTCCTGAGGTATTTCACATATTTGACTTTTTATATTTTATGTATCGTACAGAATAATAGAGCGCAGGCTAAAGTGCAGTTCGGCCCCAGCGAGTCTCTCAGCGCGGCGTGTCTCACAGCGCAGGGGGCAGCCGGAGCGCCGCAGACTCGGGCGGCTACATGAGTATATTGGGAATAAAATGTGTGTATTGGAGCGAGTTCTGTGTGAGTGAGTGTGTGAGGTGTGACAGTGATAATGATGGAGATGCTGGGCTTCGTCATGGGATCAATCGCTCTTCCTCTTGCCTACAGGCTCCTGCCAGCTGACGCTGGACCCCAACACTGCAAACAGAGAAGTGTCTCTGTCAGGGGGGGACAGGAAGGTGACAGGGGGGGCAGAGCAGCCATATCCTGATCATCCAGAGAGATTTGACAGCTGGAGCCAAGTTCTGTGCAGAGAGAGTCTGACTGGTCGCTGTTACTGGGAGGCTGAGTGGGATGGAGATGCAGCCTGGATAGCAGTGACTTATAAAGGGATCGAGAGGAAAGGAGGGAGTGACTGTGGGCTTGGAGCCAATAACAAGTCATGGATGCTGTGCTGCTCTCCTCACAGACACTCTGTCCGGCGCAATAATAAACAGACTCTCATACCCATACAGCCCTCAGGCTCCCACAGAGTAGGAGTGTATCTGGACTGGGGGGCTGGTGCTCTGTCCTTCTACAGAGTCTCCTCTGATGGACTGACCCCCCTGCACAGATTCACCTCCTCATTCACTGAGTCCCTCTATCCAGGGTTTGGGGTTTATCCAAACTCCCCCGTGTCGCTGTGCATGCTGGGATAGCTCACTGTGTGCTGGAGGAATCATTTTTACCGTATCAGAGTCTCACATGTCGCTGCTTCTCCACGGCAAAAAGGTAAAATCTCTGCTTTATAACCAGTATAACCCTTTTTACTCTGTCTGAAGTGTGACGTATGTTAATAATTGGGTTCTGTAAGCTGAACAAACATGTAGAATGACTGTTTTTCTCTGACTTATGTTCTATGTTGTCTGTAAATGCACCAAAACTGCCTAAACAAATTCATAGTACATGCAGTTGTACCAATGGAGTGAATTCTGATTCTGAATAAAATAAAATGTAATGAAATCTAAGCCTGATGAGTGGGGGGAGCTTTTCCCCTCCCCTCTATATGTATATTTTATATTTCGGTCTATATATTGTATTTGCTACCTGTACACTGACAATAAAGGCTTCCTATTCTATCCCATTAATGTCCCGGTTCCGCGCTGCCCAGAACGTAACTGAGTAACAGACTTAATCCGCGCTCTCTGCTCACTGAGCGCAGCAGCCTGATATCGCAGCGGCGACGCTTTGGCCAGCAGGGGGCGGCAGACGGCAGACAGTTTATTAACTCAAAACCTACAGCGGTCCTGAGGTAACTTAGTAAAGATAATAACATAATCAAATTAATCATATATTAACTAAGTAAACATAAATAACATAAAATCTTAATAAGTCACGTTAGTACAACAACAACAGAAAGGCACCTGATCATCAATGAAGTAGTGTAGGTGATTACCAATTACCAGAAAAAAATCACATAAATCCTGTTTCATTAGGAATCCTGAGATATATACAGTACTGTGCAAAAGTCTTAGGGAGTCATAGGAAATGTTTAAAGCTATTTATCTGGGTAGTAAATTTATATTTTCTCAGTATTAAAAACAAAATTTTATATTAGAACATGTGCAAATTATGAGTAAAACAAAAAAAACTAAAAGGAATTTCTTATGTTCTCCAAAAAGTTACTGATATCTTGTTGGATGGCTAGATGAACACCAATATGGTTCCTAAACCTCTCCTCAGGTTCACCTCGGCCATTTCATGTATTTGTTAAATTTCACCACCAGCTCAATTAATTCATGAAACTAGTTTTGAAAAGTCACTGAGGTATTGATTAGCTACACACGTGGACAAAATTGTTGGTACCCTTCAGTCAATGAAAGAAAAACTCACAATGGTCACAGAAATAACTTTAATCTGACAAAAGTAATAATAAATAAAAATTCTATGAAATTTAACTAATAAAAGTCAGACATTGATTTTTAACCATGCTTCAACAGAATTAATAAAAAAAAAAACTCATGAGTGTTGCTTGTTGCCCCTCGTTAGTCTTTGCATTTAAGTATCTATTTGTCTCGGCCATTGATGTTAGACCTTCCTGCTGCCTGTGACCTTCCCGGTTGCTAGTCCTCCCATTTGTGATCCCTCACGATCCTCTTTGTTTCCAGTCTCAGCCCATCTAGTTCAGCAAACCCCCTTTTTGTTTCGCTACCAAGGATACAGAGATGAGAGTCTTTTACCAAGCATACAGTGTCCAGAGTGGATGAGCATGACCACAGTGAGAAGAGGATCTGATGGATGGAGGACCTAAGTACCATAATCTTAGTAACGCATGAGCAGAATTGGACCATAAGAGGAACTGGCCGGCTCCATCTCACACATGGTACGTGGGTGTAGAAGTTACTCAAAACCATATGGCTGAAATCCTCCACATGTGCATTTTGAATGTATTGGGCATCATGTCCTGTTTTAACCATGAGAATCCAGTGAGGGGCGGCTCAGTGGGTAACAGGGCTGCCTTGCAGCTGCAGTGTTGAATGTTTCCATCCTTCTCCTACGCTGTCTGTGTGGCGTTTGTTTGCTCTCTTTATCCCACATGGGTTTCTTCCTGCAGCGACTCTGACAGGCATCTGTAAATTGTCCGGACTCCATAACTGTGAGTGTTCCTTGTGATTAAATGGCATTGTATCCATGGTGGACCCCAGCTTTTTGCCCTGCGTTTCCTGTAATTGGCTCTGGGATACCCTTGTGATAAGTGTTTGGAAGATGGATGCGTCTAATCTTAGTACTTACGTGATCTATCCCGTCTCCTCCCAATTGAGCCAGCAGAGGTCACTAATGGCCCTCCGTAACTCTCCTAACCCTCCCCAGCTGTATCCCATCGTTGACGTTCTCCACCCTGATCTGTTATCCTCCTACACCTCTCTCCCGTCGCTGATTACTGTGTATAAATGTTCCTGCTCTCATGGTTCCTCAGCTCCGTCATCATTCTTCCAAGTGTTGTTTGCTGTATTCCCTTAATAAAGCCTGTGTCTTTCCCAGAGCTACTGCATCTGAGTCGTCCTTAACCCAGATTATATTACTCATCACATAGAATATCCATTTACATTTAACCCCATGGACACTAAGCTTTTCTCCCAGGGGTCTAAGGTAAGTGAGACCAATTGGACCAATTCGTCCAGATAAATACATTTGTAAAAGAAGTAGTGAATACGTTTCCAATCAATTCCTATTACACATTGACGTTATAATCAGAAGCCACATTATGAAATGGAATATATCCAAACAGCATTTTAATCTGACCAGTAGGGCATGCTGTTGTACCACTTGTAGAAACACTTTTGCATTTACCAGACTTGTTTATCCAAAGTGACTTACAGCAGTGGGAAGGGTTATGTTTTATGCATATTCTTGGGGGATTTGAACCCATGACCAATGCATCATAAATGCAACACTCTACTTGTTCAGCTAGAGAATCTCTATGAAAAAAGTCCTAATGACTTGAAGTAATCAGCTCCTAATGCCAGGTAGCTGAAAACACAATGAGGTTCTTCCTCAATGTGATGCTGCCCAACCCAGCAGACGGGAATCTGATGAATCAGACACGCTTGCCAGTGTCCAGTTTAACCTTTGGGGTCCGTGGACTCGACGGCCAATCAGAGATGGCAGACAGCTGTCCACATGGCCCCGATTGAGCGGTACGTTTGCGTAACCTGCTGGCTATAAAAGGAGACCATGTGTTTGAATGCTGCATCGCAGGCCTGACACATGAGAAAGACCAGATGCCAGCCACCTCAGACATGTGGATTTTATCTGTGTTCCACAGGCACTTTCATATAAGTGATTTACAGGAACAGCCAGTCTAGTGCAGGGCAGCGCAAACACCCTCATGCATATACTGGTTTTAGCACAGCTTCATTGTAAAGCATATCAGATGGCCTCAGAATCCTGCTCCCTGCTTAATACAAGGTGAATAGGGAGTAGGAACTAGGGGACTAAGGACTATGGGATTAGGGGCCACAGGACTAGGAGACTATGGGACTAAGGGAATAGGGAACCAGGGGAAAAGGGGCTACAGTGTTAGGGACCATGGGACTAAGAAACAAGGAGACTAGGGACTTGTGGATCATGGAAGTGGGGCAAAGGGGAATTGGGCACTATGGACTATGAGACTAAGGTATAGAGGGACCACAAAATTTGAGCACTTAAGACTAGAGGACTGTGGGACTGCAATGCAGCATCTCCGGAAACCTGTTTACTCCTGCTGGGCAGCTTTCATGTGGCACCCCCTGCTGGACAGTGGAGACACTACAGAGGCTGTGTATTGTGTTCAGTCACCTTTTACTGTAAATCACACATGGGTTCACGCTCACTTGTGTCTGCTCTGAATCCCCATGCGCCGAGGTGAAAACTCCATCCACTTTAGGTAATTCAGGGGCCTCTTGCCAAGTTATGTGAGCTTCGTGTCTGATTCTTTGGGCTTCCGTACTGGAAGCAGTCCAGGGTAATTCTGGGAAAGTGTGGAGCTTAGACAAACCAAACTACAGCGTAACATGCTGCCAAGGGGGATTTTAAGATTTTGGTATATTGTGTGGGCATCTTTCTGTTCTTGATATTGATTGATGTATGTAATTATGTAGTATTTTTAATATACGGATAGCGCACTATTGTATACAAAGCGACAAGCCAAGCTTGCAGTTTTGCAGTGTTCATGTGCTGCCACCTTCTGGGAAAACGAAGAACGGATTTTCAGATTAAGATCTAAAAAACTACACATTTACATTTTAGCCCATGTTACACTGGGCTTTTCTCCCAGTGCAGTAAGGTCAGAGAGACCTACCAGCGAGAAATCTACCATAGTTACTGTTGTATATACATTTATACTGACTTACATTTTACTTATTTATCAGAAGCTTTTATCAAAACGACATACAAATGAGGAAGCAGATTGACACTGTACGGTGCTGGGCGTCGCCCCGGTATGCAAAGTGCTTGGAAAGATTAAAAGCGACAAAACATTGTATAAAAGATCGAGTCCAAGTGCAACAATTATTAAAAATAATACTTAAGAATATCAGTAACAGAGCTCAGCACCAGCATGTATGGGCCCTCAGGACCTGTGATGATGAGCACAAAAACACCAACGCAAATCCCCAAACTGCACAATATTGTGCTTTGAGTGAAACCTCAATGAGTCTTTAGGTCCATGATACTGTAATAATTTCGAGGAACTTTATCGCTGCATGCAATTCCAAAAGCGCACCACTAGATGGCGGCTTCCTACCGTGAGCTGAAACAGCCGCCGTAGGGGCGATACGCGGCAAGTTTCCCCAGCCGCCAACCGGCGTGCACCGGGGCTGCGTCTGGGTCAGGCTTTTGCCTGCTGCTTTCCTCCAGCTTATTTTCTTGTGTAACTTGGTGCTGGGCTCCTCGCCATATAAACAAACTCAGCCTAGCAAACATTAAGAAATCTGGATGCTATGAAAGGATCGTCTACCATACTCCCATATTCCACTCTGCTTTCATCCAATTGTCTTTGGTTTGTGCTGCTGGGAACCATTATCGCTGTCCTTTTATTTTGCTGCAAACGTAATCGTATGATCACATTATATCGCGACGTCCCTTGTCCCCACCCACGTTTTGTTGAAACTGCATGAAGGTCAGACCCACTTTTGTACCGTTTGAAACACATGTTGATCATTTTTTCTCCTGCAAAAAAGAGCATTTACTTTTATTTTGGAGATATTTTTTTGCAAAGCGACTTACAATTGAGAAAGCGGCGAGTTGAGCAGCAAACTTAAGGCGGTGTGACTAAGCAGGTTTGGACCCATGAAGCTCAAATTCCACAGTCAAACAATTTAAAATTGTTTCTTTGAGAAGGCAGACGCAGGCAGTCACCGGTGCGTTTGGGGTTAAGGGCCTTAGTCACAGGAGCATAGTGATATAAGCCACTGAGCCAAACGCCAACCCACAGCACTGACCTCTGGCAGAATTCACCTTTACAAGCATGTTTGGCAAATTCCACTAAGTACAAAACTGATGCACTTTTACATAAATAATTGTACTTATCATCAGGGTTCAAGTGTCAGAAGTGCTTCTGCTACTCTTTAGTAAGGTTGCAAATTCCATCTGTCCATCCATCCATCTTCTGTAGCCAGGTATACACAGACGCACACACACAGACGCACACACACACAGACGCACACACACAGAGGGACACATGCACGCTAATGCGCACACACACACAGACGCACATGCGCACACAAACACGCACGCACACGCGCACACACACATAGGTTTGTAATTATATCTTTGTGGGGACTCTCCATTTGTTTCTATGGTGAAAACTCTAATCTCAACAATGACAGTCTACCCAGCCCCAACCTTAACCATAAGTAAGCAAACAAAATACAAGATTTTAGGTATTTCCAGTTTTGTGATTCTATTCACAGATTTTTTTATGAAATTGAGGTTATGTTTGTGGGGTGTGGGGAGTGAAAAATATCCTTACATGGCAAAAGGTTTTTATCTCATCGTGGGGGACATTTGGTTCCCACAATGTAATACACTGTGTTCACAATTATTAGGCGAGTTGTGTTTTTGGGATTAATTTTAATAATAAACAAATATAGTGTCATCAGTCAGTCCTAAATGTTAATGAACCTGAAGCCTGAATGTTATGCAAGGGAAATAATAATAATAATTGACACTTTTATTGTCCCTGTAGGGAAATTGTCTTTACGCCTCCCACAACTTGCTCTTTTTTTCCATAGAGGAAGTTGTCTGCGAAGGGCTGCCACCTGTAGCGGCGCCCAGGGAGCTGGGGGTTAAGTGCCTTGTTCAAGGACCCACAGGCTGAGGCTGGATTTGAACCTGCGACTTTCTGATTACAAGCACACAGGCTTAGCCCACAGAGCCACACGCTGCTCCCAATGTTCCCAGAAATGTGAGTGTGAACATTATCAGGGGAATACATGTCTGTGCACAATTATTACACAACTATTAGTGTGCAGAATTATTACACAACTATTAGTGTGCAGAATTATTACACAACTATTAGTGTGCACAATTATTACACAACTATTAGTGTGCACAATTATTATGCAACTAAATGGAACACCTACATTTTCCCATCTCCCTTGTTCATTATCATCTTTCAAAGTGTGATTAATAAACAAACATCACATAATTTCCAAATAAACAATTCTGACATGAAATATCAATTAGTGAGCAATATAGCCACCTCCTTACGGATGTAGTGGGAAGTGTGAGTGTCCTGCAGGCTGGAGAGAGAGCTGCTGATGACGCGCTCAGCGGTCCGGACCCTTCAGAAGACTGTGCAGACCGCTGAGTGCATCATCGGCAGCTCCCTCCCCAGCCTGCAGGACACTTACACTTCCCACTGCATCCGTAAGGCCACCAGCATTGTGACTGACCGGTACCATCCAACCCACGAACTGTCTACTACCCCTCTTCCATCCGGAAGAAGATTCTGCAGCATCAGGAGCAGGTCTGCACGACTGTGCAATAGCTTCTTCCCCCAAGCAGTCCGGCTGCTGAACAGCAATAAGTCCCCCATTCATGGAATCTGGTATTTTCTTGTTCTGTTGACGATTAACTTTTTGTGCAGCAGCAACCACAGCCTCCCAGACACTGTTCAGAGAGCTGTACTGCTTTCCTTCACTGTAAATCTCCCATATAAGCAGGGCCCACAAGTTCTCAATAGGGATTATGTCAGGTGATTATGTCATTATTCTGTCATCCTTAAGGCCTTTACTGGCTAGCCATGCAGTGGAGTACTTCAATGCATGCGATGGAGCATTGTCCTGCATAAAAATCATGGTCCTCCTGAAAGATGCTGACTTTATCCTGTACCGCTGCTTGAAGAAAGTGTCTTCTAAAAACTGACAGTAGGTTTGGGAGTTGAATTTGAATCCATCTTGGCATTTTCTGGGAAAGTAGAGTGTACCCTTGGGGAGGTGGGCTCCGGCTGGGCTTAAGATACGGTTTCATTAATGAGACTCACATGGTCAGAAGGTTTGAGGTAAACGAGTCTCACTGGCTGTTTCTGAAGGTGGGACCCCCCCCCCCCCCAATAAAAATCTCACATTTTCCCATTAAAATAATAATTGTAACTCTCCACTACGATTATTCATGTTACAAGGTCCAACTGACAGCACTACTTTGAGGAGAGTTCTTCATCTTCTACCTGTGTGTTGGTAGAATAGTGATTCAGAACATGGGCTTGTGATCTGAAGCAGGCGGGTGTTCGCCGTTGTACCTTTGAGGGAGGTTCCTCACTAAATTAGCCTAGTTGTGGGCATCTCCATCACTGCAGTTTGCGAGGGCTTGGTAACCTAGCCACTTGCAGTTGTTTCCCGTTTTAAGGTTCCCTTTTAATAGCGCTTGTAATCAGTCAGTGGATGGCGATTTGGTGGAGTGTCCCGGACCGGCGTGAGCCAGGCAGCCGGCGGGATACTGAGCCACTGCAATTGCTGCTGTTTTCTGCTTTTGTTTCGTTTATTTTGTTTTCGGGTTTCCTGTTTAATTAGTATTAAGTATTTATGTGTTTTGTTTAGTTTGTTGTACGTAAACCGTGGGGCGCCGTTGGGGAGGCTTGGTGTTGGGTGGTGAGGATCTGGTTTGGGGGGGGGGGGGGGTAGGTCCTGGCGATATAGCGCTGTGTGGTCGCTCTGCCTTCTTAGCCCACCCCCCTGGTGTGTGTATCTACGCCATGTGATGTGGTGACCCCGTGGAGTACCTTCTGACAGTGTGTCCCCCCACCCCAAGGTAATAGCTGCCGGGTTTGGGTTTCTTTGTGTGATTGGAGTGTTATTCTAACATGATCTGATTTGTACCATTTGTGGGTAATTTTTAAAGTAATTGCTTTGCTGTTTGGTTTTTCCTTTGGAGTGTTAACTGAACGCAGAATAATAAAGGCAGTGTTCATGGTCTTCACGTCCCCCAGGCGGTGATTATGAATTTGTGTGCTTTTATATCGGAGTGGGCGTAGTCGGCAGGATTTCACCAGTACATGGTGCAGATGTGACTCCCTGATTGCTCTCTGCGGAGGTTAGGTGAGATTTTATTTTTTGGTGTTTAATTTGTCATAGTGGAAAGGCAAAGCAAAACAGCAGCATTAGTTTCCCAGGAGCCGCTACTATCTTGAGTAAATTTAGTTTGCCGGGCTTCGTTTGTGCCGTCTAGTTTTATTGTCCTATTGTCATTATGGACGACGAAGTGCAGCAGCTCAGGAATTTGTTGGGGCAGCTCCAGCCTGATAATGATCGTTTGCACCAGGAACGAGCAGGAGTTCCAGGTCCCTCTACTGCCACCCAATCCTCCCCCGCACCTCCACCTGTTTCGGTCGAGCCTCGTGTCTATACTGAACGTTTTACTTTTATTTCTAGAGACCGGAAGTGTCCAATGTTTGGGGGCAGGTCTGGTGTGAGCTTTGAGGAGTGGGAGGAAGAGGTGCGAGTTTGTATGCGGGCCCGGCTTCTGTCGTCTGCTGATCAAGCATTTTTTCTTTTTGACCATTTAGAAGCGGAAGCTAAGGAGGAGATTAAATATGGCCCTGCTGTTGAACGGGGTGACCCAAAAAGGAGATACTGGCACATGGAGAGTCACGTCTCCGGTTACAGGGTGGTCCCACACGCAACTACAACCGGATCTTATATACGCACGCTGGCCACAACAATTAATCTATCAATTCAACAAAATCACGATACCTGAAAAGATCGCACATGGAACTCATGTTTTTTTTCATTGGTACATGTCAGGGTCTTATGTTCACCAGAAATGGTTGTCAGTTCAACAAGACATGTATCAGGATGCACCAAGAGAGCTACAGAAAGTCAGTGATACCAGAGGGGCATGCAGGTACTATGCATGTAAAAATCTGATGGACAGACTGCCAGCTGTATTGCGTGTACTACATGAGATAGATGGAGAGAGCAGTGCGGAGAGATCAGTGGATGCATGGGGCCTGCTTTCACAAGTAGACCTTACCTTTATTGGAATTCTAGCAGTTCTTAGGAAGATTCTTGGGGAAGCCAAATATCTGTCAGACATGCTTCAAGCACCTTCCCTTGATCTAGCTAGAGCTGTGGACCTAATCCAGGCCCTACAGGACACTTTATGGGAGTACAGGGGTGAATCATGTTTTGATCAACCGTGACAAGATACTGTGTACAGCAAAAATGTATAATGTTGTAGTTGAGGCTGTTTTTTTTGTGATTATAATTTTATTGTCATTCCGTCAATTTATCAGAAGGCACATACAGGACAGAGATACCACAAGAATAAATGACAAAAAAGCAGCAAGAGAAAGGAGAAAAAAGAAAAGAAAAAAAGAAAAGGAAACACAGAACAACTTTTCACACTTGACATGTTGGCAGCAAACTCATATAAATTAGACTCATATAAACTTCAAAGAAGCTCTTTAAGAGCAGCAGCCATATTCCTCCAGGTATTTACAGTGATTGCTTTGCCTTGTTAATCTTTGCAGTGGTATACTCTAAATAGACAATGTAATGGAATGAGACAATCCAGAATTGCTTCAGGTTTGTATCAGGGTGTATCCATCGCTGTTGTGTGGTTTTCTTAGCAGCTGTAAAGCCTGCCTTTAACAGTTTTTTATCACGTAATGAGAACTCGTACATCATGTCATCATTAAGCAATAGTAAACAAGGCTCCATGTCAAAGTATAGTCCAGTAAGATCACATTACACACGAGTGACAAGCTTCCATAAATGTTGGGTCACTGGACAGTCCCAGAACATGTAGAAACGTACTGGTAGTGTCAGTGTTGCAAATGCTGCAGTATGGATGGGGAGCAGGTTTGATGAGATACCGTTTGTAGGGTTACAATAGAAACGATGGATAGTTTTAAAGTGAATACGTACATGACTAAGGTTTTTGGAAGTAAGGCAAAGATTCGACCGCACTGTTTCCCAAACCGGGTGGAATCCAAACCTAGAAAGTTCTAAATCCCATTTTGGCAGAATCTTCAAAGGCTTATGAACGTTAAGGAGTAAATTGTTGTAAATGTTTGTGACTGTGCCTTTAGATGCCTCGACAGGATCGATCCAGCTAAACATTGGGTGATCATCTAAGACAGAATTCCATGGCACAGCATAGGTCTTCATTGTGGATCGTAGCCTGAGGTCGAAGCAAAATGAGAAGCCAGGCAGACTGTATTCTTTTTGAATGTCCTGGAATGTGCGCACAACATTCGCATCAAACGTATTATAAAATGAGCTTTATAAACAAAAGCTTTATAGTCTGACAGAAAGTGGAAATTGTTCCATAAAGGAGATTGTTGACCTATTACTTTTTCGGCGTTGTACCATGCAGCTAAGGTGGATGAAAAGATACAACCAAGTTTGTGTCGTGATTTACGAAGACCTACCCCTGGGAAAGGTAAGTCCTGGAGTCCGTGGGGATGCACTATAGCCGATTCAATACCTCTCCACGACACTACACGGCCTGCGTCTGTCCAAGTGCGCATAGCCCTAATTTGAAATGCCCAATGCTAGAGCTTAAAATCAGGGAGGGCGAGGCCACCGTCTGATTTGGTGCGCTGTAAAACTGAGAAGCGTTTCCTGGGTTGTCTGCCGTTCCAAATTAATTTGGATACAATGAAATTCAAATCTTCAAAATAATTTGGAGGTGGTACACATGGAATCATAAAAGACCAAAAGATAAGTGAGTAAAATATTCATTTTGATTGAACGGCATCTTCAGCTAGAGAAAGACGTGGAGACAAAAGGCTGGAGGAGATAAAGACAGCGCAGAAAGAAGACGACGTATGCAGACAAGTGACAAACCACTGTTTCACAGAATGGCCAGAGAGATGTAAGTTAGATCCAGACATTAAACCATACTGGCAGCACAGAATGGATTTTCACCTTGCTCACAACCTTCTCATGAAGGGAGAAGGACTTGTGATACCTCCCCCCTTGAGAGCGGATGTTCTTCAGCGTCTGCATGAAGGCTATCAGGGAATTACAAAATGCCGAGCCAGAGCTACACTGTCAGTATGGTGGCCCGGTATCACAGCACAGATTAGCCAGATGGTGGACAGCTGGGTCCTAAATGGCCAGATCTGCAAGTTTTTCGCAAGCAGGATGAGGAGAGAAGGCGTCAGCAGGCAAAACACTACAACCGCAGACTCCGCTCCAGACCTCTCGCAGAACTGACATCTGGTCAGACAGTTTGGATTAGCACAGAAGGGACTGCTGGGAGTCGTCAGACCTGCAGATACTCCTAGACCATATGTGGTAGAGACTGATAAAGGTAATCTTTGGCCTACAGGGACTGTTACTAGGTCAAGTTGACTGGAAAACCACCTGACAGAATGGACTTGTGAACAAAGAGGGAAGTTCAGTAGAAGAGAGAGAGAGAAGGAGGTTGTTGATAGCAGTAATAGAAATTAATGTCAAAAGGTACACAGCACATTTGACTTAAGCTAAAAGGAGGAGGTGTAATAATAGAACTACTGTTCCCATAATGCTCTATTCCCCACAGTGCTTTTGTGCCTTGTATGCAGTATTCCAGTTGTTGTATTAAACACGATCTAATCATGTACTGACAGTCCCATCTGCTCATTATACAGTTTAGTCAGGGTGATGACTGACTGATGACTGATAACTGAGGGGGACAGTTAAGTTACTTTGGTTAGTCTTTATTTATTTATAATTTTTTTATTTTGGGTTATTTCTGTATTTTTTCCCCTTTTTTAAATTTTCTTTAATTACATTTGGTTGTTTGGAGCCTATTGACACTTGATAGAGGGATTTAATGGACAATAAAGGGTGTGCATCCTATCCTATCCTGTAAGGCATTCAAGTTTGTCCATCAGCCCACAGGCCAGCAAGCAAAGGCAGTTTAAAGTTTATAAAAGTTTAGATGAATGCAAGTATTTTCTGGCTGATCATGTACATGGGACTGATTGCTTCCTAATCGTATAGTTTTTATTGTTTATCGTTTTATATGTTTTATCCTGATTAATTCTGCAAGGTTTTTGTGGTTTTTCGACCTCCCAAGAGCAACTTCGATTTCGTTTTGTTTAGTTCATACTTGGTTCAGGCAGAAGTTCTTTTAGTAAGTAGTAGTAAATTTATTGGATTTAAAATTTTAAATAAAAATAATAATTAAGTTCCGTTTCAACCCAAGTAACTTATTTTAGTGTACTCGGCACTTTATTGCATCTAACGGTACGCTAATTAATCTTTAAAGTTAAATACGCTATATAAATTTACTGGGCTGGGAGTACGAGTTAGTTAATTATGGGGCCGGCTCAGTGTTGCGTTTGCAACATGTTTGCCCTTCTGGACGTTAGTGTCCAGTCGGACTTCATCTGCGAGCGATGTAAGCTAGTGGACTCGCTCATGGTCAAGGTTCGCGACCTTGAGGAGCAACCGGCTCTCATCCAATGCAACAGTGAGTTAGAGGAGCAAGTTAATACGCCTTTTAGGGAGAAGGTGTGCACACCACTAGCCGGGAGGGGGGAGAATGAAGAGCAGAGAGGTTGAGAGAGCTGGGTGACCGTAGGTCGTAGACGCAGGAAAGGGCGTACACACGTTGCAGAGGCGGCATCACCTGAGGTGACTGTGTCGAACAGGTTTCAGGTTCTTCCAGCTTTAGAGCCGGAACGGACTGGGGAGGCAGGTGGGCCCTTGGGCACTGAGGAGCCCCCTCCCCCCAGGAAGAGGGAGGTTGTGGTAGTGGGGGATTCCATTATTAGGGGAGTAGACAGTTATGTGTGCACGCGTGATAGAGGGTCCCGTACGGTGTCTTGCCTGCCTGGTGCCCAGGTAGGAGACCTTCCAGATCGTGTGGATAAGCTTTTGGCCCCAGCTGGGGTGGATCCAGTTGTCGTGGTGCATGTTGGCACCAACGACATAGGCAAGGGTAGAAGGGCTGTTCTGCAGGATAAATTTATAGAAGTCGCCAATAAGCTTAGAAGCAGAACGTCCACGGTGGTATTCTCCGACGTGCAAGTCAGGCTAAGTTAGCTGAGATAAGGAAATTAAATGCATGGCTAAAAGGATGGTGTAGGAAAGAGGGGTTTAGGTTTATGGGGCATTGGAGGACCTTCTGGAACAGGTGGGACCTGTTCAAGCCGGATGGGTTGCACCTGAACCAGAGGGGAACCAGTGTATTGGGGAGGCGTATGTGTAGAGTAGTTGAGGAATGTTTAAACTAGGGACTGGGGGGGCAGGGAGGTTAGTTAACTATGTCAGTGGGGGGAAACGGAAAGCCCCAAATAATCATATTGTAAGTGGGCACCGTAATAGGCCTACCCTTTGTTGTCTGTATTTAAACGCCAGAAGTATTAGGAATAAAATTCATGATTTAGAGGCTTTTATCTCATCGGACTCTTATGATATTATAGGAATAACTGAAACGTGGTTGAGTGAAAAGGATGGACAAGAATATAATATGGATGGTTACACGTTGTTCCATAAGGATCGTATAGGAAAAAAGGGAGGTGGTGTTGCAGTATATGTAAAGTAAAACTTGCAGGCAAGGGAACTTACTGATATAAATAAAACTACGGAAGCAATATTGGTAAAATTAGATGCTAAAAACTCAAATAGCCTAATTGCGGGTGTTTGTTACAGAACACCTAATATAGCTGCTGAGGAAAGCAGATTGTTATACAGTGATATTAGGACTATGAGCAATAAAAATGATGTGGTAGTTATGGGTGATTTTAATCTACCAGGAATGCAGTGGGACATTGTCACTGGCTCTTCAGAAAATGAACTGGAGATGGTGGAATTAGTACTCTCTAATAACCAGGACAGGATTGGTAAATTAGACGTTTTAGAACCACTTGACAGTAGCGATCATAACATGGTCAAATTTGAGGTTAAGTTTAGTGTTCGAAGAGCTAAGTCCAAATCAAAAATATATAATGTTAGGAAGGCTGACTTTAAGTGTATGAGACTAAAACTAGAAACTGTGAACTGGATGGAGTTAAATAACAAAACTGTTGAAGAGGCCTGGGAATTTTTTAAAAGCACATTATTGCAAGTGCAAGAGGACTTCATACCTGTTTCCAGAAAGAATAAATCTAGGAAATTGAAACCTAGGTGGTTTACTAGGGAAATAAAGTATAAAGTAAGGAGGAAAAGGGCTTTGTTCCAGCAATGGAAAATAACTGATGATGACAGAATTAAGCAGGAATATCTAAGTCTACAGGCTGAGTTAAAAAATGATATTAGACGAGCTAAAAGAAATGTCGAAAGGATGGTTGCATTGGAAGCTAAGGATGACGTTAAAAGTTTCTTCCAGTATTTTAACTCTAAAAGAGCTCTAAAACCTGAAATTACTAATCTGCAGGATAGTAAGGGTCTTATAATAGTAAACGACATTGATATAGCAAATGAGTTCAATGATAGTTTTGCACGGGTATTCACTGTTGAGGACCTTAGTAATTTACCAGTTATTACCTATCCAGCATTGTCTATAGCTAATATATATATAACTGAAGCAGATGTTTTGCAAAGCCTAGCTAAGCTCAAAATAAATAAATCACAGGGCCCTGATGGCATCTTACCTATAGTGTTAAAAGAGATGAGGGATATTATTTGCTGACCCTTAACTTTACTGTTTCGAAAATCCTTATCTGAAGGTGTGGTACCTTCTGATTGGAAGCACGCCTTCATAACGCCTATTTTCAAAAAAGGGGATAGAAGTAATTTGTCTAACTATAGGCCAATCAGTCTAACTTGTATAACTGGTAAAGTTATGGAGGCTATAATCAAAGAGAAAATGGTAGATTACCTGGACTCCAATAACATTTTGCGGGATAGCCAGCATGGATTTAGGAGAGGTATATCCTGTTTAACAAATCTGTTGGAGTTTTTTAAGGAAGCTACTCAGGAAGTTGATGATAAGAAGGCCTATGATGTCATCTACTTAGATTTCCAAAAGGCTTTTGATGTTGTCCCCCACAAGAGGCTCCTACTTAAACTCAAAGCGACAGGTATTTTAGGTACCGTAGCGACCTGGATTGATAACTGGTTAACAGATAGGAAACAGCGAGTAGTTATAAGAGGCACAATGTCACAGTGGGCTTGCGTTCATAGTGGGGTACCGCAGGGTTCGATTTTAGGACCACTATTGTTCCTAATTTACATAAATGATATGGATACCAATATATACAGTAAACTGGTGAAATTTGCAGATGACACCAAGGTGGGTGGTGTAGCAGATACTGAATTAGTGGCTCAGCAGCTACAGCGGGATCTTGATTTAATTAGTGACTGGGCCGATACCTGGCAGATGAAATTTAACGTCGATAAATGTAAGGTACTCCATCTAGGGAGCAGAAATATAAAGTACAGGTATTTCATGGGTGTCACTGAAATAAAGGTAGCTGATCATGAGAAAGACCTTGGTGTGTATGTTGATGCTTCCATGTCCCATTCTCGCCAGTGTGGGGAAGCAATAAAAAAGGCCAATAGGATGTTGGGGTATATCTCCAGGTGTGTGGAGTTTAAGTCAAGGGAGGTAATGCTAAGATTATACAATTCCTTGGTGAGACCTCACCTAGAATATTGTGTGCAGGTTTGGTCACTGGGTCATGATCCAGGTATATAAGATTCTAACAGGTTTGGATGCTGTTCAACCAAATAGTTACTTCAGCATTAGTTTAAATACACGAACTCGTGGCCATAGGTGGAAATTAGCGGGAGAACATTTCAAGCTGGATTTAAGGAAGCACTTCTTTACACAGCGTGTAGTCAGAGTATGGAATAGCCTTCCTGATAATGTAGTGCAAGCTGAATCCTTGGGTTCCTTTAAATCAGAGCTAGATAAGATTTTAACGACTCTGAGCTATTAGTTTAGTTCTCCCCAAGCGAGCTTGATGGGCCGAATGGCCTCCTCTCGTTTGTATAGTTCTTATGTTCTTATGTATAATGACAGACAGACAATATGTAAATCAATTTTGAAATCAGCCTATGGCTGGGCAATATTGTACAATAGTAAAGTTTTTTTCATAGGAAATGATATTGATAATTATCACGATATAATTTTATTCTACATTTTTACTTAAAATTCACATAATTGCGTTTAAAAAGGTAACGTGAAAATTGAGAAACGTGGAAATTGAATTGACTGCAAACTTAAATCTAAATTTAATAAATTATATATATGATATTTGAATGATGTGTGAATGTGCCCTGCGATGGGCTGGCCCCCCATCCTGGGTTGTTCCCTGCCTCGTGCCCATTGCTTCCGGGATAGGCTCCGGACCCCCCGCAACCCAGTAGGATAAGTGATTTGGAAAATGGATGGATGGATGGATGGATATATATGATATTTGATGTATACACAGGCCTATAGAGGACTCAGACGTCAATCCCTCGCACAGGCCTATAGAGGACTCAGATGTCGGTCCCTCACACGGGCCTATAGAGGACTCAGACGTCAGCCCCCCACACAGGCCTATAGAGGACTCAGACGTCGGCCCCCCACACAGGCCTATAGAGGACTCAGATGTCGGCCTCTCACACAGGCCTATAGAGGACTCAGACGTCAGCCCCCCACACAGGCCTATAGAGGACTCAGACGTCGGCCCCTCACACGGGCCTATAGGGGACTCAGACGTCGGTCCCCTCACACAGGCCTATAGAGGACTCAGACTTCAGCCACTCGCACAGGCCTATAAAGGACTCAGACGTCAGCCCCTCACACAGGCCTATAGAGGACTCAGACGTCAGCCCCTCACACAGGCCTATAGAGGACTCAGACGTCAGCCCCTCAC
Source organism: Brienomyrus brachyistius (assembly GCF_023856365.1). Classification (NCBI taxonomy): domain Eukaryota; kingdom Metazoa; phylum Chordata; class Actinopteri; order Osteoglossiformes; family Mormyridae; genus Brienomyrus; species Brienomyrus brachyistius. The sequence continues at coordinate 1,240,916 of NW_026042327.1, read as the reverse complement.
ACGGGCCTATAGAGGACTCAGACGTCAGCCCCCCACACGGGCCTATAGAGGACTCAGACGTCAGCCCCCCACACAGGCCTATAGAGGACTCAGATGTCAGCCCCCCACACAGGCCTATAGAGGACTCAGACGTCAGCCCCCCACACAGGCCTATAGAGGACTCAGACGTCAGCCCCCCACACAGGCCTATAGAGGACTCAGACGTCAGCCCCCCACACAGGCCTATAGAGGACTCAGATGTCATTCCGCTGGATGCATTAGAGAACCAGAGCGTACCTCTGGCAGATACGTGGTGGCTGTGTGGTCAGGAGGGAGGATTGAGGCCTCCTCTCCCCAATAATTGTGGAAGCCTCTGCACTAGGGGGATGTTAGCTAGCCAGGTGGATATTTACTCTGACAAACAGCCCTCTAGGTCCCACAGGTTTGTTACGAGCTGCGAAGATGATCCCAGTGTGTATATAGATGCCATATGCCAGCCGAGGGGCATTCCAGAGAAATATAAGGTGAGAAGTGAGATAGCTGCAGGGTTTGAATCAATATTAATTTGGCCTACTGTTAACAAAAATGTGGAATGGAAAAATTATTTGTACTATAATCAGCAGAGGTTTACCAACTATACTCAGGAGGCACTCGCATCTCTGGGGGAGCAGCTTCAGGCCACCAGTCTGATGGCCCTGGCCCTGGATTGGCTCCTGGCAGAAAAAGGGGGAGTGTGTGTGCTGTTCGGGGATCAGTGCTGTACATTTATTCCCAATAATACAGCCCTGGATGTTTCATTTACTGAGGGTATGAGAAAGTTGCAGGGGTTACAGGATGAGATGGCGAGAAATTCGGGACAACATGACGAGTTGTTTGACTGGTGCTATAATATGTGGGGTAGTTGGCAGTAAGCCCTTATGAAAGCACTCTGTGTGCGTGCTGTGTTCATTCTTGCTTTGCTACTAATCTTTTGTTGTGTACTTCCTCTTGTTCGCTCCCTAGTGGGAAGAGCGCTGTCTCAGCAGGCGACTATAGCTGCAATGTTTAGAGTGGTGGGAGGACCGTTTGGAGCGGCAACCTCCTGGACCAACACGGAAACGGATGGCGACATAGACACCTTGGATACGCTCCTGCCCATAGCTGAAGTTCGGCCGTACCGCCTGTGAATACTCCATGTTGGAAACGCTGCAGCCTGCCTGCCGCCCACGACACCTGGGACTTTCCTGCTCATGACAGAGTGCCTGTTATAGTAATCTACAGTGTTATCAGTTAACCTTTCAGTTATCTTTGCATTAGCCGTATATGTTTATGTAATGAGCTTGTGGTAGGTGATGTACTCCTGGTAGATTATGTATTCCTGATAATATATGCAATGTATCCTGGGGAGTTCATTGCTGTTGGTTGATTCTGAGTGTTGATAGTTTGTGAGCCATGTCAGCCATGGACCCCGAAGGGGGGCCGCGCCTGTGGCGGGCTGGGAGTGGAATTTCCCTAGATCTTAGGGTTTTAGCCCTCCCTCCTAGGCTGGATGGACAGAATTGTGTGTGGGACTCTTTAGAATCCCAAAGGGGGGAAATATATGGGATATTATTTAGCACTATACAATGTAGAATATAATCATTACGGTATTATTAAAAAGCATGCCAAATACCCGTGATGTAATCATTACAATGTAATCATTATAATTTAATCAACACAATGTAATCAATTGAGTATGTATTTGCACCTTGTATTAGCCTCAAATGTTCTGTTAGCTACTTTATGTTAGCCCTGAATGCATGAATATCCACCTTTATTAGTGTTATGCCTTATCATTATGTTGAAGGACAAATATATTATCAACCCTCTAATTAGACAATGTGCAACAGGCTCACCAAAAGTTCACGGCTGAGCATTTTTAAAAAACCAAGTGGAGATGGTCGCACCACCATTACGTTCGGCTGAGGGACCAAACAGTAAAAGAATTGATGGACAAACTTATCACCTAGGGGTGTGGATTGATGTAAAAAACAATGATTGTGAATGGTTGAAGGAATGATGATGCTTAAGTGACGAGATATTGTTAAATGATAAGAACTTGTATAAAAATAGGTATAAAACAGTACTGGACACACTTTAAGTGTCCGGCCTTGGTTGTAACTTAATTGTTGCAATAAAGACTGAATTTGGATCTACACCAGCGGCTTCTGACTTCTGATTTAGCAGGGAATGAAAAACCACAAAACTAACATTTTGCCTTTTTCCCCATCTGTAACTGTTATTATGTTATTATCATTTAGAACTGAATATCCATACTCCCTTTTAATCTCATGCATCTTTTTTATCATCCCCCAGACTTTACTAATGTCAGTTTCCCGTCCTACTGAATTACAGAAGGACCTCCAAAACTCCCTCTTTGCTCATTTAACTACCCTCCTTACGTTAGCCTGCAACTTTTTGTACTCAATCAAATTCTGAAAGTTGTGAGTACTTTTTAACATTGTAAAAGCTTTGTTCCGAGACTTAACTGCAGTATCACATTCCTTTGTTTACTATGAGATCTTTGGTTAGTCTGCTTTGCTGCCTCTAGAATTACTGCATCATGGTTAGATTTCTTTTGTCCGACATAAAGCCGGCCCTGCAAAACGTCACCTAACGTCACCAAGTCACATGGTACAAAAACCTACAAGACGATCGTGACAGATCGTGCAGCACGTGCAGAGAGCAAGTAAGATCGTGCAGCACCTTTCAGCCGGCGTAACTGTAAATGTCGCTACTATGTGCCCCTGGCTTATTTTGTAAATGTCTCGTAAATGTTCTTGTTTGTTTTGTTAATCTTAATGGTCACTGGTCAGCTATTACTTCTGTTGTAATTTAAAGCTTCAATAACAAAAATAATAAAAAAACCTCTCAGCCGGCTGCACAAACTGGAACTGCCTCCGTGACACAACTTTGCCCTTATTGGCTGAACAATTTTAGTCACACGCATGACGTTTGTATCTCTGGAAGTTCCGATACGTTATCTGCTATTTCTCCCGAAAAGCCTGTAAAGAAGTAAAGTTTCAATAAATGCTCTAATAGTACACATAAGTTAATCATTTATTTATTGTTAGTTACTGTAATGTTGCGCTGTTTTATGTGTTTAATCGTCTAGTCTGTGAAGAAGGCATTCAAGTAAGAATTGCATTGTATTCTGTGCATGACAATAAAAACTTTGAATCCTTGAAATAAATGTATTTGATCTTTTTCCTGGCAGCTATCTTTTCACTGCTAGCACTTTGGATCAGGAGTTGGTTATTGTAGAAGAGGTAATGTGCATGCAGGTGATATTTGTATAGATGTATCTACACCCTTTTGGAAGTGCGGCCATCTCAGTCAGGTCTCGCACTACGAGGAGTAGAAGTTGTCTAGTTTGGCTGTTGTCAGTTTATATTACAAGTTTATATTACAGTTTATATTATTATATTACACTCCTGCAGCCGCCGGCAGATGGCGCTCCCCCTCACGTCAGCTGCAGTCAGACCTAAGTGAAGTCGAACGCACCCAACGCATTCCCAATTATCAAAAAAACCCACTAATTGAATGGGTCGCGTAATTATCGCTATGAATTCTGGGAGTCTGTGCAACTTCAAGACCGCAGCTCTCGTGTTACTTATAACAAGGAAGGAACATTATTCTATATTTTTAATGGCGACCGAATGATTGATTGATATAATGTAGTGTTTCATTCTATATCCTGTTTTGATAAGATATCGACATTTCGTAAACATTCGATATACAGTTAAACCATAATTGGTCCGTATTGTTTCTTTGTCACCCAGAAACTTCACAACTGTGTTGTGAGCGGATTTTCAGCGCTTATATGTTTTTAAACTTGTCTTAAAATTTTGTGGTACTTCTACGTTTCTGCGCTTTTGTAAATGTAGATCGTATGTTTTGTCATTTGATTAAAGCGTTTGAAGACTTTGCAGCGCGCTGACACCAATCGGCCACCGTAGCTTAGCAACCGAATCATAACAATTCTTTTCCGTTTAGAGTTTTCATTTGAACATTTAAAGCAGCTCAGACTTGCAGTTTATCAGCAAGAGAGAAGACGCGAAAGATGTCCATCGTGAAAACCACCGTGAATCTCCAGAGGATTGACTGGCTGCTGCCGAAAGGTGCAGTCAGTGTGCGGATCGCCCCGGAATACATCCCCGGTCCAGTTGGCCGAGGTAAGGATGGCAAAATGATGCCCAGACTAACTCAGCACTTAAAGAGTTAAAGTCAGAATATGCTTGACTAGTCTTCTTGAATCTTCTGTTCTATTATCTTGTTTTAGAAGTACATGTCTAAATAATAAAGTAGTTCACCTTTAGCTTTAATATACGGGAGTCTTTTTGCATGTCTACTGCATTATATAATGAAATCAGTAAAATCTGTGGCTGTGCTGTGTTTAAACATCAGAGAAAATCATCATGAAGTGGTAAAGTAACAGCTGAATATGTCCTAATATACGGTGTTTCCCCGAAAATAAGACAGGGTCTTATATTAATTTTTGCTCCAAATGACGCGTTACGGCTTATATTAAGGTAGTATTTTCCCAAGTATAACATGCTACAGTATATTTACCGGTATTCATGAAAAAAATCCACATTTATTCAAACACAGACATCATGTCATCTTCTAACAGTATCTTTCCATGTAAACAATTTGACGGTGAATTTATTCATGAACAAAATTCTGCTGTATACTGCATATGTTTATTCAAATATAGTCAAATATATTCTTCTGGAACATCATCGTAAATCTCCAAGTTCCAAATTCCGTCCTGAATATCTCGCAACTCAATTTCCTGTAGAACCAGTGTCCCCAATCTCTCATGTTTAGCAATAACTCTGTCCTTAAATGAGCGCCTCTTGTCCATGTAGCCTTCTCGTAGTATAACCGCATCTCATTCAAGTTACCGTACAATCCATGGGACAATAACTAGGGCTTATATTACGGGCTTCTTGAAAAATCATGTTAGGGCTTATTTGCTGGGAAACGCGGTAGAAATCAGAAAAAGCATAAATCTTAGTTTGGTACCTTGAGAGTGAATAAATAATGCAACTTATGGAAAGTGTAAGATATGTAAAGGATTTGACTTAATAGTCAGTTGTTGATGCCAGCATTTGGATTGAGTGGGCTGCTATATTTGATGCACATGAACCTTTCCAGTGTTGTTTTTCGCTGTTGTTCTGCGTATCAGGGAATCTGTGCACAAACTGGCTTGTTTTTATAGGTCAGGTTCCCTTGCTGAAACGCAGACGGCCCAAGTCAAGACCAGCGCATAAGTTTCCCAAGCGTGTGTTTCCTGTATCCAATAAAGACTGCAGAATTTTTCTTAGTGTGCAATACCGACTGCCAAGTGTGATATCTGTGATGGTTGTGATGTAGTGTTGTTGTACAGTGACATAATGTTTCATTTAAATTAAATATGCTGTCCCCTGTCTTTATAATCCCAAAGGACAAACCAGTTCCAGTGATGCTGGCCGTCGGAAGAAGTGCCGCACCAGGCCGCCGGCAGCCAGCTCCCTGACCACTTCTGCCTCTCCTGGATCTGCTGCCATCCCGGTGGCAACCAGCAGGGGTCAGCAGGGCACAGGCCGCCGTAGAAAAACGGCGGGAGGCCGGTCAGGGCGAAGAAGGAGGTATGACCAACAGAAGGGGTTAGAGCCTAAGCCCAGCTCACCAACCTTCTCCTCCTCTTCATTTTTATTTCCGTCTTCAGCCCCCTCCCCTTTTGTTTCATCCCCATTTCTTTTTATGGGCTCCTCTGTTTTATCGCCACACTTACTCACACCTGTTAGCCCAGCTCCACATCCATATTCAGCTCCAGGCATGGTTCATCTGACCCCTCTGCTTCAGGCTCCAGCACAGGCTGTAGCCGCCTCATCTCACCTGGAAAAATTCTATTGGTTGTATAACTATTATGTAACAAAGTACTCTAAAATGACCTATGACGCCAAGTGCTTTACTGAGTACTGGTGTCAGGAGTTTTGGAACAGACATTTAAATGAAATTAACTTAGCGAAACAGGGGAAGAATGAGGATAATGAGGGTACTCATTCAACCAAGAGGCGTAGGATTGATGAAGATGAGTTCATCTTTCCTATTGATGCACTGGAGCAGCTAAGTACCATGCCCAGGGCTCAGGAGATGGGTGTGGAGATGGGCTATCAGTCAGATGCACATAGCTACATTTCCCTGTAGATTCAGCACATAATTACACGAGACTTGTCATACGTACTTAGGATAAGATAAAATTAGGATATGTTACCATGTAGTTCTATAGCATAAGGTACTATAGGATAAGGTTAAGATAGGACAAGTTAAGATAGTCTTAACTTGTATGGCATTTTATGTTTTACAAAGACATGATAAATTACCATAAGTTTAGGATAAGATTATATGAGATAACATAGTATAAGAATAAGATAGGATTGCATAAGATAAGAAAGATAGGATAAGATAGGATAGGTTACGGTAAGCTTAAGATTGTAAAACATAGGATTAGATTAATTATAAATAAAGCAGTCCTCCTTAGAGGGGGGGTGGTGGAGGGAATATTTAAGAAATAAAAATAGGATCAGTTAACATAAGGTAAAGATAAGATTGTATAACATAGGATTAGATTAATTATAAATAAAGCAGTCCTCCTCAGAGGGGGGGTGGTGGAGGGAATATTTAAGAAATAAAAATAGGATCAGTTAACATAAGGTAAAGATAAGATTGTATAACATAGGATTAGATTAATTGTAAATAAAGCAGTCCTCCTTAGAGGGGGGGTGGTGGAGGGAATATTTAACAAATAAAAATAGGATTAGTTAACATAAGGTAAAGATAAGATTGTATAACATAGGATTAGATTAATTATAAATAAAGCAGTCCTCCTTAGAGGGGGGGTGGTGGAGGGAATATTTAAGAAATAAAAATAGGATCAGTTAACATAAGGTAAAGATAAGATTGTATAACATAGGATTAGATTAATTGTAAATAAAGCAGTCCTCCTCAGAGGGGGGGTGGTGGAGGGAATATTTAAGAAATAAAAATAGGATCAGTTAACATAAGGTTAAGATTAGATTGTATAACATAGGGCTACAGTGAAGAAATCAAAAATTTCAAGGCAGCATGAAGGTAACGCACAATCAGGGATGTGCAATTTCTGAGGCATGTATTCAAAAAAAGTATTTTAATTGTATTTTATGATTCATATTTGAGTTCATGAAATAAAATGTGTTTTTCTACAGACTTTGATCAGTGTTTTTGTATTTTGTAAAATACGAGAAATACTGTATGCATGGTAATGTCAGGTGTGCAAAATGTTTGTGCTAACAAAGGACACAGAGCCCCTAGAAGGGCACAGAGCCAGGCTGAGCACCACAGCGCTATCCAGCCCATGGCTGCCGATGGACACATTCCACCAGAACCCCCCAACACTAACTCCCCAGGGAACTTCCAAGCAGCAGAGCAGATTCCAACAACCGAGGATCAAAGGAAAGAAAAGATACTGGCAGGAAGAAGATGATCTTGTGGCCAAAGGTTAAAAATGTAGAAGTTTGGAGAACAAATGTGTTACAAATGAAATATTATTTGAAATGTGCTACAGCTTAATCATTCTATCATACATCCATCCATCCATTTTCCAAACCGCTAATCCTACTGGGTCGCGGGGGGTCCGGAGCCTATCCTGGAAGCAATGGGCACAAGGCAGGGAGCAACCCAGGATGGGGGGCCAGCCCATCGCAGGGCACACTCACACACCATTCACACCTACAGGCAATTTTTTAGCAACTCCAATTAGCCTCAGCATGTTTTTGGACTGTGGGGGGAAACCGGCGTACCCGGAGGAAACCCCACGACGACATGGGGAGAACATGCAAACTCCACACACATGTAACCCAGGCGGAGACTCAAACCTGGGTCCCAGAGGTGTGAGGCAACAGTGCTAACCACTGCACCACCATGCCGGCCCACAAATTTAAACAAATTCATTTTAAAAAACTTTAATCTCAGAGCCAATTGCCATGTGCCCACAAATATTTCAATTATTATTGTTTATGATTATAAATGCCGAATACATTACTGGAGCCTTCGATTTAGCATACACAGTGCCCTCTACAGGATTCTGTCGAAACAGCATCTCTCAACCTCGTTCACAAGATTTGTCTTTTTCACAAAACGTTTTTCTTTGTAAATCCCAAAATCTTCCTATAAATGTATGTATGAATGCTTCTTGTCTTTTTCAGTCACACGAAGCCTTTATAAATGAGCTCCCCGATTAATCTGTTTACATGAAAACATCTTAATTGCGTTAAGGCATGTAAACGTAGCCACCTAACGAAAGGTAACCACGTGACTTAGCAGACTGCATGTTCCTCATCTCCTCTGTATGGACCATAGAGCTGTGTATCGGAGAGTCTGACAACACGCTACGTTTCAAGATACAGGCATTACAATTCAATGCGCTGCTCTATTTTGCCATTCTTTTAAAAAAATCTGCTTTTAGGAAAACATGGCACATTATAGAGAGCACACCACCAAATGGATGAAATCTGAGTAAAAACATTTGATTTTTAACGCAATCAGAATAAAGGGGTCTGCATTTATCACTGTCCCTGTAACAATCCAGCATCGTAGCACTACAGCTATTTCGGATTCAGCCAACGAATAACGTTGCTAGTCAGCAGCCTTGTGCAAGCTACTGAAAATTACTAATTACCAATTACTGCATATAAAAGTAATTATAATAAGGGTGGGATTCGACCGTGTGTCTGCCTGGGGGGTCGCCGGCCAGGATCGGCAGCAGTTTGGACGTGTGGTTGGTCATCAATGTGCTGCATCAGCGTCTGCTCCCTCTGCCTGACCTGCCCTGTATAATTACATAATCAAGGAATATAACAGTGGGCTAAAGGTTGCATAGTGATCACAGTAACATCGCGTCGATGTTGAAATACATGGTGCAAACAAAAGTAGTGGAATTACACTGACGAGTTACTACCAACACTGCTAGGCAGCTAGGTTTGCTAATGCTAACGTTAGCAGCGCACCCATATGCTACTTCCTCTCGCAAGATAAGGCAGCGTTACTGTCACTGTGTAAATACAATGAGATCTCTTTGGAGCAAGCCTGTCGATACCATGTTAAGTGTAAAACCACAAGTAAAATACCTAGAAAAATAATAGAAATATAGATGGTGCTGAACCATGGTGAACAGTGGAGTCATAACAGAGGCTGTGCGTTGTGTTCAGTCACCTTTCACTGTAAATCACACATGGGTTCACAATCTTTTGTGTCTGCTCTGAATCCCTCAGGGCTGGAGTGAAAACTCCATTCACACTAACATGGTGCCAAGGGGTATTGGATAGTCATGATTCTATCCTTTTTGGATGCAATTTGTTTTACTGATTTAAATAAGTTTTAAAAAATTTCAAAATATAAGGATAGCTCATTGTATCCAAAGGGATGTGCCAAGCTTGCAGTGTTGATGTGCTGCCACCTTCTGGGAAAATGATGAACTGATTTTCAGATTAAGAACATGTATGGTTTTCTGGTATCAGGTGAGAACCGTTCATGCTGCGAACCTATGCTTATGGGTTAGGGTTAAGCTTGGGTCTAGAGCTCAGGGTACTTCCAGGCTTGGAGGCCAAGGGTAAGGTCTCTCTTTCCCCATGTAAGCATTTAATGATGATCCAGCACCAGGGCTTGGGTAAGTCACCACGAGTTGGGAGCCTCATTCCCCAGGTAAAGGATGAACGATGTCCATCCATCCATCCAGGTAATGCTAATACTTAAAAGTAAATAGCATAATCATACAATGATAAGAAAGAGAATAAGGCAAAAACATTTCTTGAAATTTGGTACCCAAATTTGGTATGAATAGTTGGAATTGACCTCTATCGATGTGCCAAATTTCAAAAAAGTTGCCAATCGGCTCTATGGGCTGCCATAGACTCCCATGGCAAAAAGCATAATAATAGTGAAAACTACTAAAAACTATAGGTATCCTAATAATAATAGACTGTCATCTCTAAATTGCCCACAGTGTGTGAGTGAGTGCATTCCCTGCAATGGACTGGCATCCCATCCAAAAGTATACCATTGTGTCCTATGCTACCTGGGATAAGCTACAGGCCCTCGTCTCCAGGATATGTGGTACGAGGATGGATGAATAATAATCATGTTTATTTCAATTTCAATTATTGGCAAATATAAACATGTACCAAGGATAATAGCAATAAATACAGTATGCCAAAATAAATGCTAGAGGAGAATCCTGCAATTCCTGCCCCAGTCCTGGGTCTGGGGAGTTTATTCTCACTGAGATTGCATAGGATTCCTCTGGCTGCTGTTTTTCTCCCATACATGTGAAGTGCTACTTCTTCATTGCCCACATGTGAGCCAGTATGTGAGCCCTGATCCGGGCTACCATCCCACCCAAGGCATTTCCATTGTATGCTGCTTCCTGCAGTCCTGCAGTGGATAAAACTAAAGGACAATGGTTTGTTGATTATTATTATATATGTATTGTATATATATATATATATATATATACATATATATATATATATATATATATATATATACATATATATATATATATATATAGTGTATATATATGCACATGTATTATTATATTTTATATTGTTCAAATACACATTACTCAGTAATAACTTAGTAACTACTCAAGTACAAATGATGAACAAATACACTAACTTATGATTAAGAATGAACGAACGTGGGATCAGTATATAACTAATACTTTCTGGTTAATTAATAAATTAAGTAAGAGTGTACTACTTCAGGGGCGGCATGGTGGTGCTGTCATGCCCGGCTCGTACGATCCTCGTGTGTGCCACGCCCCCTGATTACCCACGTGTGCTTCCCTGATCTTGCCCAGCTGTGTCCACTTATTTTCGTCCAGTCTCGTCTATTTCAGTCCATGACTTGCCTTAGTTTCTGGTCCGTCATTGATGTTAGTTAGTCTTAGTGCTGTCTGCTCCGTCCCGATCCCGAATAAATCCCTGTTTTCCCCGTACTCCGCCTGCTTGCCTGCTTCCTGCCCGCTTGTCAGCCTGTGCGCACTACCCGCTTTAACCAGCGAACTCTGACAGGTGCACTGGTTAGCTCTGTTGCCTCACACCTCTGGGACCCGGGTTCGAGTCTCCGCCTGAGTCACATGTGTGTGGAGTTTGCATGTTCTCCCCATGTCGTCGTGGGGTTTCCCCCCACAGTCCAAAAACATGCTGAGGCTAACTGGAGTTGCTAAATTGCCCGTAGGTGTGTGTGTGAGAGTGAATGGTGTGTGAGTGTGCCCTGCGACGGGCTGGCCCCTCATCCTGGGTTGTTCCCTGCCTTGTGCACATTGCTTCCGGGATAGGCTCCGGAGCCCCCGCGACCCAGTAGGATAAGCGGTTTGGAAAATAGATGGATGGATGTACTACGACATTATTTGTGCCCCCCTCAAGTAAAGTGTTGCTCCTAACTCATCTGGTCTTTTTATATGTTGTTAAAACATACTGAATTAATCCCTGCAAGAAATTCTTTGAGGGGGTTAGAGAGAAAATGCAGGAGACTGAATCCAGGACCTCAGCTATATCTTTTTTAAGTGTTTATGTGTAAACAGTCAAGACTTAACTATATGGGCTCATACTAAAATTAAAAATTCATGGCAAAGTGTTACTCCATTTTGAACAATATGAGCAGAGTATGCGCAACCTTTTTATGTGAGACACAGCTATATGCACTATATATTTGTGCTTCCCCTAGACTTCCTGAGACCTTAAATAGTGTGACATTTGCAATAGCGAAAGCCTTCGTTTTAAAGATGACTTTTCATGTTTTCACTTGAAATCATGTGGAAAGATCACATCTCCACACACAAAGCTCTTTCATATTTCCTGCGAGCCTGCTGCAGTGGGCTCTTGGGCAGGCAATATTGTATGTTACAGACCAATAAAGGAGGATCACTGTTTGAGTGTACTATTATAGCACTTGAATTATTTTACTTATTATCCTCAGTCTTGATAGAATGGTAGACTTCATTGATAAGGACCTACAGTACCACTACCTTAATTTCAGATCAGGTCAGGTCAGGTCAGGTTGGGGAGATTGCACTGGAATAGGGTAGTAGGGACCTTGCGAGCTGGATCACCCTCAGGGAATCATGCCACATGGTCATAGTGCTGTACCTGACACTTACAATGCAGGTAACCTGACTCACGCGGGACTCCCTGAGCAACCACTCATTTGACACGAAGTCAAACCAGTGGTACCCAAGGATTCTCCGAAGAGACACAGTACCAAAGGAGTCCAGTCTTCATCTCTGGTCACTGGATAACGTCCATGTCTAGCAGCCACACAGCAAAATAAGGAGCACCAGGAGACCTTCACCGTCTTACAAAAATATCAGGAGTGCCACAGACCCCATTCCAGCGACTACATGACCCCCATGTTCTCCCAATCCATCTACTGACATGATAGGAAGAGGCACGAGAGACATGAATGTCACTGCTGAGGTAAGTGATCCTCTCAAGGTTGACATTCTCTCTTTTTCTGAACTACATTTCACTGTAAACAGTACATCTACTGTAGATTCCCATTCATATTCCATTACTGCTTCTCCAGTACAGGGAACTGCTGTGCTGGGAGCTTACAACAGGACCCAAGGTACCCAGAGTAGTATACACACAGTCACAGTTCACACAGTCTGCTGATGGAAACTAGTGAACACAGAAAACTTGCAACATTATACTGACTTTTTGTCAGGGTCAGAACTGAACTCACAGCTCCGTAATTGTGGGGCCATGGTGTTACTCACTGAGCAAAACAAGCTCATGTCTGGATGTCTGCAAAGACCCCTATGAAGAGAAACAGAGAGGACCCTGTAACTTTGCCTGGATTAGGGTTAACAGGGTCCTTCCCAGGGGCGATTTTAGCCCATTTTTGGGGCTGCTTCAGCACACAATAAAAGCACCCCCAAAGATTTCTAAAGATTTCTAACTTTTTTTGACAGTTCATGCTGTTTATGTGAGACAGTATTAAAATATGAAAAAGCATTCAGATGTAATATTTTAATAACTAGTATAGATACCCCCCCCCCAGCCCCGAAAAATGGTTCGTTCCAGCTTCACTCTCCGCTACTCTGACTGGCTCCAGCGCTCCTGCCAGAGCAATGGTGGCTGAGACCCATTGCAGCGGTGGTGTGAGTACTTGGCTTAAAACAGGACATGTTAGCTGCATTTAACCTTCAGTAACTCTTTCTTTATATAGTTCGGTAGTAGGAGTCTGACCATGTCTCTTATTAGCTGAAAAACATTACCCTCACAGGTAAACTGCAGTGTTGAAAACGCGTTTTCTGACGATGTTTGCTACCCTACAATCCGCCCTACTCTGTAGGAAAATCAGCAACATTTTGACCGTCCTGTTGCTCCCATTGAAATTTATATAGCCTAAATCTAAAAACTTAAATTGCCAACCGTTTTATGAGTCCTCTTTGAAATGGAACGAGAGAAACTGGTTATTTTTTCATGTTCCGAATATTAAACCTAAGGTAGCTAACTGACTGGATGCCCATTAACTTTATAACTTCTGGTGTGTGTGTGTATTTTGCACAGAAAGACAGCCAGGTTCATAATGGATATAAGGAAGTTTTTTCAAAAAAAGGACGGGCATTCAGGTAAAAGTAGAAGATCATGATCTGTCAATCAAGAATAATGTTGGATCAGTGTTTAAATAGTCATATATTTTATTAAATGCACACGTGGTTTGGTTATTTGCCTTTTAATTGAAAGTACACTGAGAGAAGAGTTTTTTTATTAGTGATGTCAATAGCATTTTTTATATTAATGTAATTTCTTTATCTAATTGAATACTATCTATTTGTGTATGATTGTCAGTTCAAAGAGGGAGAGAGGAAAGAGCAGATAGTGAGGAGAAAGTACAAGGTCAGGAAGAACCAGGTAAGAAAACAAACAGGGAATAGTCAGTGACAGGCAAAACAGAAACTGTTAAACTGACAGAAAAAGATCCTAATTTTACTCATACAATCTGGAAGTTGTGTTCTCTCTATATTAAAGCTGCTATACAGAATCTGCAAAACAAACTGTGTTGAAGCAGTTTGTGCCTCTTTAACAATATTCCAACATAACATTATTATCATTAATTGGGCAGAATAAAATGAATGATATATTTTTCTTTGGTTCAGCCACAAATCTACAAAACCTCAGCCAATAGTAGGTAGGTCAACTTTTGGGCCATCTAGTCTGTATGACTGCCGCAGTACGTGCCCCCCACATTTGCATTAAGTCAGAATGAGCATCCTAAGAACGTGAAAATTTAGCAGGCTGACATTGAAACAAGAAGAAAAGGGAAGACAATGCTTAGTATATTCGAAATATGAATTTAGTATACTTTAGGTATTTTAATTCAAAGTTTTGTACTTTTTTGATTGAATTGTACATGTTTGAAGTATTTTTATTTTCAAAAGATGCTTATAACTTTCCTCCAAGTACCACAATGGGGAGCTCACGTACCAGGTACCACAGTTTGAGAACCATGATCTTATATCATTAGACTTCATTCTGAAATGTAAACAGGACACCTTCATTACATTTTCCTATTTATCGATCTGATTTACTGTTTGGTTAATCTCATTACACAAGGAGGCGAAGAACAGGGAGAGACTCTGAGAAAGCAGACCAGGGAACAAGATGAGGAGAGGCAGAAAGAACCAACCAGGGAAAGAGATGAGGAGAGACAGACAGGGCAGAGTTCCAGTCAGCAGTCCAAAGATGTTCAAGATATGGCTCTTGATTTGGGGGATAAGACTACTGGTCCTAAACAGGTAAAACTGTCCCAGTACCCTCTCACTCAGTTTGGCACACAAAAAAGATCCTTCCAAGAAAACTGGTTCAAAAGCTTTAAATGGTTAGAATATTCTTTATCCAAAAAAATGCTGCTTTCTGCTACGCTTGTCGAGTCTTTGACAAAAGTCTTAGGTATGACACATTAGTGAACGATGGAGTCAGTAATTGGCAAAAGGCACTGAGCAAGTTTCAAAAACATGAATCCACTCAGTCACACAAGGACAGTGTAGTTTGTTGGAACAGCTACAAAGCAAGTCTGTCACAAGGCAATATCGTGGAACAGATAGAGGCAGCAAGTGCCGCAGAAGTAAGTGAAAGAAGGGAGTACCTAGAACGTATTGTGGCAGTGACCTGCTTTTTGGGGAAGCAAGGAATATCATTTAGAGGTCATGATGAAACAGAAGAGAGTGACAATAAAGGGAATTTCTGTGAGTGCATAAAACTTTTGGAAAAGTTTGATCGATTCTTGCAGAGGTACACACCCCCATGAAACACAACATACATCTCTTGTAGTAGTCAGAATGAGATGATTGAATGTTGTTCACAAGAGGTAACTGCAGCTATTGTTCATGAGATGACGGAATCACAGATGTATGCCATTATGGCTGATGAGGCCAGAGATGGAAAGACAGAACAGTTGGCTTTTGCAACTGTCAAACACACGCTGGGCATGCCAGGTTCGTTCAGTAACGGCTGTGCTTAACAACTTCCATGCCATAATTGAGTGCCTCTCCACTATCAACACACCTATTGCGGTGGGATTAAAGGCAAAACTCAGTAAATTCTCCTCAGTGTATTTGCTGATTGTTTGCAAGGATCTACTGTCTGTAACCGCATGGTTACACACATACCTACAAAAGGAGACCATAGATATTGTGTGAGGCAAACCAGGTAGCTGTTTTGGAGCAGTCTTCTGGACAGAGGCAGAAACGAAAGAAAATGGATGGATTTGTTGTTGAATCAACCTGTGGGGCAGGCAGTGAAGTCTGTGGCTCTTCTGTGTCAGAAGAGCTTAAAAGGAAATTGTTGTTTCCTTGTCTGGACAGAATGATCTCTGAACTTGAGAAGCGTTTTTCTGGTGTTAGTCAGGAATTGCTTAATGGGATTCAGGCCTGTAGTCCAACCTCAAACCAATTCTGGTCTGAGCCTCATTTGTCAGCCCTGGCACTGCATTACTATATTGAACTTCAGTTAGAGGAAGTTGCAGTTGCCAAAAACTTTTTGAAGCTCCAGAATGAGGCTGGTGCCATTCCAGATATGTTAACATTATACAAACTTTTGGATAAGATCTTCCCCAAACTGAAAACTGTTATTCAGGTTGCCCTAACAATCCCAGTTAGCAGCTGTAGCTGTGAGAGATCTTTCAGTGTCTTGCGTCGGCTCCATACCTGGCTGAGAAGGACCATGGGTCAAAGCAGACTCCAGCACCTGGCTGTGATGTCAGTTGAGAAGGAGATGCTTGAGAGAGTTGACCACCAAAAAGTGACAGACAGATTTGCCAGCCACAAGGTGAGGCGACATAAAAAAATAAAAACAAAATATAACAAAAATAAAAAAACAAATCTGCAGAGTCAGTAGTATCTGCAGTAAAGATCTTTTCATACATTGCATACATTGTACCATAGGCAAAGTTGCCAACATCTTTATAATTTTTTTATTAATATTTTGTACATTTGTGTATTTCACACTGTTCTATTTTTTGAGGGTATTTTTTATGTATCTGTATTATATTATTCATTCACATTAAAAGTGAATCCCTGTCCAAAAAATGCACTCCGTTTACTTTTTACTCACTATTAGCATCATTCATTACTCTCCTCCAGTAATTAAGGTTAGGATATGTATTTTTTTATTCCAATCCATTCTTCTTTTGCAGTCGTGGTCTTTTGCAGCATTTTTACAAAAACCTTTATCAAATTTGATGGTCCTGTTAAAGACTTTTCCAAAAAGTGTTTTGCTTTTCTTACACAAATGTTGGAATTAAATTGTTAAAATGTACAAAACAGTCATGTCATGTTTTTTGACAAGGACCCAGGCACAGAGAAACTCTTAGGATTTAATAAAGAAATCTGCAGACTTGCACAGAGATGGTAAATTGATGACTGATGACGGAGAC
Organism: Brienomyrus brachyistius; assembly: GCF_023856365.1. Classification (NCBI taxonomy): domain Eukaryota; kingdom Metazoa; phylum Chordata; class Actinopteri; order Osteoglossiformes; family Mormyridae; genus Brienomyrus; species Brienomyrus brachyistius. Next base: position 1,223,954 of record NW_026042327.1, on the reverse strand, counting down.
GAAGACAACAGACGAAAAGGACAGGGAGGAACAGGGGTTTAAATGCACAAAGGAGACATTCAGATAGAACTCGGGACAACTGGAGACATTTAAGGATGCGGGGACTGAAAGAGTCAGGGAAAAAGTCTCATTGTGACGAGTAAAGTGTATCTTGCCTTGCTGGGCAGCTCTCTGGGTGCTCAGCACCCCCAAAGCTCTGAACCTAGAATCGCCCCTGCACTACAGTTTTGCAGTCTGTTCTGCCAAACAATATATTAAAAAGTGTAGTGTTATACATGACACTGTAATTAATTCAAGAGATGTACAATCAAGTTATAATAGTGTGATTATCATAATCACACAAATATATGAATTCCTCCGATGCTGAATTAAACAATCCTTCATGCTGTCCCTTATGTGAATTAGTAAAAATTTCCACACCTTTTTCACCATAGTCAGCCATTCTCTCCATAGTCATATGCAATTCCAATTCCCCCTTTTATTTATTTTATGGAAGACAGACAGCAGTGTTTCCCCTATCATTATATTAGGGTGCCCCCTGCAGAAGGTCAAGTTCATCTTATTTAATTACATTTTCTATATAGCGTCAGATCACAGCAGAAGTCATTTACTGTAAGGTTACTTTTACTATAGAAGAGCTCTATACATTGTCCTTTTAATAAACAGATTAAATAGCCTTTTGTTATTTATCTTATTTGCACAACAGCTTGTCATTTTTGTCTCTATACCAGAGGTGCCCAATACATCAATCGCGATCTACTGGTCGATCGCAAAGACTGAGTAGATCGCATGACATAAAAAATAGAGGAAGGGTGATGCGATCAACCGCGCCAGCTGCTACAAAACTCCAGTAAGCAACCGAGTCGCCTCCAATTTATTTCTACTAAACTTAAGAGAGGGTATAAAACTGAATGGGGGAGCAGGACCAAGTACGAAGCCAATAACCTACCACTTCCATACGGAATGAAAGGAGGAGTATTTTTTCCCCACAAAGTCATATTCGAAGTGCGTTTGTTTCATCTGTCAGTCTACCATTGCTATTCCGAAGAAGGGAAATGTGGAGCGGCATTTTCGGACTGCTCATAAAAACTACGGCATTAACTTCCCTCCGAAAAGCGAGCTGAGAAAGAGAAAGGTGAAGGAACTAAAATCCCAGTTCAATGCAAAAATCCTTAATTTATGCCAAAGGGAAATTAATAACAATGATAAACAATATTAAATAACAATAATAATAACAACAATAAATAATAACGAATATCTATAAATCTATAAATAACAATATGTTTTGCATTTTTATAGTAGATCATTTTGACTTGGTCATTTATAAGTAGCTCGCAAGCTGAAAAAGTGTGGACACCCCTGCTCTACACTTTCGCGCATGGCGGAGTTCCGTCCCGATGCGCGATCACAGACACGTGCGCGCACACACAGGTGAGCACACTCCCACCAGCGGACAGAGAGCGCGCGTCAGAAAATATGTAGCGTCAGCCGCCTGAAAAGCAGAGAAAAATCCATCCATCCATCCATTTTCTAAACCGCTTATCCTATTGGGTCGCGGGGGGTCCGGAGCCTATCCCGGAAGCAATGGGCACGAGGCAGGGAACAACCCAGGATGGGGGGCCAGCCCATCACAGGGCACACTCACACACCATTCACTCACACATGCACACCTATGGGCAATTTAGCGACGCCAATTAGCCTCAGCATGTTTTTGGACTGCGGGGGGAAACCGGAGTACCCGGAGGAAACCCCACGACGACATGGGGAGAACATGCAAACTCCACACACATGTGACCCAGGCGGAGACTCGAACCCGGGTCCCAGAGGTGTGAGGCAGCAGTGCTAACCACTGCACCACCATGCCGCCCCTGCAGAGAAAAATATCTGCGTTTTTTAAAGGGTGATAAAGACGTTTCACAATGGAATTTTCTGCTTTAAAATATCACCATTTTATGCTATCAGCAATCGTTTTTAAAGCCTAACAGTTAATATATTTTCAGCTCGAGCCAAACATCCGCAATAGGCTGCCAGGAGACCACCTTGTAGCTTTCATGCGGATCTCAATAAATAGGCCTGACGTTTCTGACTTCCCATATCAAGAGGCTCTAGGAATGTTCTCTTTTTTCCCCTTGTCCTGTCCGGCAGCTTTAGCAGAATCATGGTCTGAATGCACTGCTGTGCCAAACATGTTTGCTTTACCATGAGGGGCTCTATAAACTCTGTATAGGTCCCTCATGTTGATCTATTTCTTTTTACTTTAATTTTATTTATTTATTTCAGTTTTAACACATGTAAAAACATTGCAGTGGGTGAGCTGGCCGTAGTGGAGGGACATATTAAGAGGGGAAAAAAGAAGGAAAAGGAGAAAAAAAAGACAGGAAAAAGAAAAAAAGGAGTGATAGATTCAGAAAGGAATAAACAAAATTATAGCGTGCAGAAAGTAACACAACTATACAAGCATATAAAATCTTAGTGTGTGCTTGGATGGGTGCGTGCAAGTATATGTACATGTGTGCTCAATTGTGTAGGCGAGATGCAGGCTAGCGTGCGTGACCACTCTCAGAGATAGAGTGTTGGATGCGTGTGGAGATGTATGGGACTGTATGTAGTGTAGGGGTGAGTATGACTGTTGAGAAACTAAGATGAATTTAAAATTGACGGGCGCTGCTTGTGAACAGCCCTCCTCCACATCACTCCCCCATCAAGACCCTGAATGTATATGGTCTGAGTAAAATTGGGGGGCGGCAGCAGCACAGAGGCGAGTGATACCACCAGCCTCTGAGTAGTGCCCCCGCCCCCCAAGGCCCTGTGTGTATACTGGTATGTGATGACTAAAGTGCAATTAAAACAGGGGGAGGCAGAAGGCCGCACAGCACAGTGAGTCAGGCCACGTAAATGGCCCTCCCCACGTATGCACGGCATACACCCCCCCCCCCGAGGCCCTAGATGTGTGCGTGGCATATTGTGAATGAGGGGGGAGAGGGGCTGGGATTCATAAGGCCAGGGGGCAGATTGCTCACCCCCTGGCAAAAGAGAGCCAGCTAACCAGATGGCTCAGTAGGCACCCCAGCCCCCACCGCCGAGCGGGAAGGAGCGGACCCGGGGCCCTCGGCGACCACACCCCAGGGCACCGCCAGCACCAAAAGCCACCCCGCCCCGCCCCCCCCCCCACCCCAAAGGGCAGTCCGCACTCAGACAGTCACTCACTCTACAACAAAAAATGTGGCAGACTTGTCCAGGCCCGAGACACGCCACCCCCAACACAGTGCAGGCTGGACGCCCCGACATGGACCGACCCCTCCCCCCCAGCGGCACCCCCGGGGCCGCACAGGCCACCCCGGTGCAGGGGGGGCACCCACCGAGGAGATGGCCAGGCCCCGGGCGCCAGAGCCCCGGACCATGTACCCAGGCCCGCACCGAAGAGGCCAACCGCCCCTCCCAGGGCCAGCCCCTGCCACCACCAGCACTCCAGACCCCACGCCCCATGACCACCAGGCAGCACCCACCCAAGCTCCCCCCCACCACCCCCAGCCAGGACAAACACCCAGACATCACAAGACGGCAGCCACAGCCCCCCAGCCCTAAGAAGCCACTAGACGCCCATAGCTCGAGGGCCCAACCCCACCACCCGTCAGGATCCCGAGTAGATGAGACCACAGCCGACCACCCCCCCCCCATATAATGGAATTGGCCAGAGTGGACCAGAGAGAATCCAATTCACCTAATTGTTTATTTCGGATGGGAGCAGATATTCTCTCCATACTTAATTGATCTAACAGTAAATTTCTATACTGAGTAATACACAAATTATTTTTTGATTTCCTGTTCATGAAGATAGTTTTCTTTGCAATGCCTAAGGCAGTAAGGATTATGTGTGCCTTATTTTCTTCCATATCTAATTCACTTGCATCTCCTAAAATGCACAGTGTGGGTGAGGTTGGGATATGACAATTAAACCAAATTGATAGATCTTCACATATCCTCTGCCAGAACTTCTGCACCGGTGTGCAGGACCATATTCCATGCATGTAGTTCTCCACAAAGTTACCTGAGCAGTGGGTACATAAGTTTGAGTGCGTTAGGCCCATTTGGAACATCCTTTGTCCTGTGTAGTGTATTCTATGGAGAGTTTTGTATTGTACAAGTTGCAAGTTGGGACTTTTAGTCATTTTTAAAGTGTTTGATTCCAAAAGTTTTGCTCTGTATCAATGGATAGATCTTGCTCCCATTTTGAGGTTGGGAGGGAAATTGAGTCATCGATTTTTGATAATAACTTAAACAATTTTGATAATAATTTGGGGCAAGAGAGATTTAAAAATTCAAGTACCCATGGAGGTATTTTTAAATGAAGCTGATTAGGGTTGAACCTCGCCTGAATAATGGACTTCACTTGCTGATACTCAAGAAATTTATTGTTGCTAATTCCATATTTTGAGACAAGTTCCTTGAATGTGACAATTTTCCTGTTTTGAATAACATGTTATAGATTTATAATCCCTTTATCGCGCCTTACAGGAAAGTTCAATGCTTTCTTTTTCTGGCAAATATCTGGATGGTTCAAAATGGGTGTTAGATTACAGGGATAAGTGCAGACCTGGTTATTTTAAAAAATTCCCACCAGGCTGTCAATGAGGTGTTAATACTAAGGCTTTTAAAACAGTTATAATGCTAGTTAATGCTAGGACTTATAAAGGGTAGTTCAGAGATTTTTACTTCTCCACAGATTGCTTATTCTAAGTCCAGCCATGGACTGTCTACTGGGCTTGATTTAATCCAATTTGATACATATGGCAATTTGTTGGCTAAGAAGTAGTAATAGAAATTTGGTAGTTCTAGACCACCATTACCTTTAGTTTTTTGTAGAGTTTTTAAGCTTATTCGCGATGGTTCGTTCTTCCATAAAAATGATGAGATGCTTGAGTCTAGTGATATAAACCAAGCAATAGAGGGTTTATTAGGGATCATTGAGAACAAGTAATTGATTTTAGGCAGGACCATCATTTTAATGGTGGAAATTCTATCCATGAGTGATATAGGTAGAGATTTCCATCGCATGAGATCATCTTCTACCTTTTTTAATACTGGAATGTCATTCATCTGTACCAAGTCTGAGAGCCTGGTGGAAAAATGTATGCCTACATTTACCTGACTGTAACGGAATACCAGTTGTGTTGTGGAAATTACAATTCAAAGGCAGAACTGTTGATTTGCTCCAATTGACGGAGCAGTCTGATATAGATGAGAACTTATCTATAAGTGATATTGTCTTAAAAAGAGAGGCTGGTGAGTTCCTAAGAAAGAGTAATACGTCATCTGCATACAGGCTTATCTTATGGTCTATTTTTTCTGTTTGAATTCCTTTAATATGTACATTTTGTCTAATCGCCGCTGCTAGTGGCTCAATGAAGATAACAAAAAGTGAGGGAGAGAGCGGGCAGCCCTGCCTGGTGCCCCTCTGCAAGCAGAAGCTTCGAGAAATTAGTTCATTTGTCCTAACACATGCATTTGGAGAGCTGTATAGTGTTTTAATCCATCTTATGAAGTATGAACCAAATCCAAATTTATGAAGAACTGCAAATACAAATTTCCAATTTACTTTGTCAAATGCTTTCTCTGCATCTAGAGATATAACCGTGGTTTCTAATTTGTTAATGGAGCTGTAGTCTATAACATTCAGTAGTCTACGTGTATTATTGGCTGAGTGCCTACCCTTGATAAAACCTGTTTGGTCAGGATGTATAAGAAATGGACGAACTTTCTCTAATCTTTTGGCAAGGACTTTGCAAATTATTTTAAGATCTACATCTATGAGTGAGATTGGGTGGTAGCTGGATGTCAGCGTTGGGTCCTTACCAGGTTTCAGAAGCAGGCTAATATTGGCACAGTTCATGTTTGGAGATAGCGAGTGATCATTCTGAATTTAAGTAATAATTCTGATAAAAACGGGTGCTAGCGTTGGCCAAAATACTTTGTAGAATTCTGCTGGGAAACCATCGGGACCTGGGACTTTATTATTTGGAAGATGCTGTACAGCTTCATTGAATTCAGATACTGATAGAGGAGAGTCTAAAACAGTAATCTGTTCAACATCTAGCTTTGGCAGATTTATATTGTTAAGAAATCTGTTGATGTCAGCATCAGATATATTATTCTGTGATGAGTATAAAGCTTCATAAAATTCTGTAAAAGATTTATTAATTTGTTGGTGATCATGAGTTATATTCCTCCTCGAGACTTTAATAGAACAAATTGTTGATTTTTCTTTATTTAGTTTTAACTGGTTAGCCAGGAATCTTCCAGATTTATTACCTTGTTCAAAGTTCTCCAATTGCAATATTTCTACCAAAAATTGTGTCTTCCTATAATTTAGTTAATTAAATTCCAATTTTAGTTTCCTCAAGTTGCTAATTATCTGCTCTTGCGGTGAGGAAGCATAAGCTGTTTCTAATGATTTAATTTTCTGTTCTAATTCTGCTAAGTGTGATTTTTCTTTATTTTTTTATGTGAGCAATAAGATATTATTTTTCCTCTCATTACTGCCTTTCCCGCTTCCCAGATAACACATGGTGAGACTTCTGCTAGATCATTGTTATCCAGATACATTGCCCATTCATTTTTTAAATAATTAATAAAATCTTGATCTTTAAGTAAAGATGTATTGAGTCTCCAGTTCCTGCTCGGTGGTGTGACTCTGTCCTTAACCAAAGATATAGACACCGGTGAGTGATCACTGATAAGGATAGAATGTATCTGAGTTTCTGTGACGTGCCTCATCATGGAACTGCTAATTAAAAAATAATCTAAGCGAGAATGTGAGCGATGTACTGGAGAAAAGAAAGTGTAATCCCTGGAAGTGGGATGATGTGAACACCAGGCATCATAAAGACCAAAATCATTCATGTATTGTTTAAGAATATCTACAGATAGCCAGTTCCTTTGGTTCACTGCCGTGCTGAGCCTGTCCATTTCTCGGTTCAACACCAAGTTGAAGTCTTCTCCTATAATGAGAGTGGTGTCCAAGTGATCAGAAAGTGAAGTGAAGAGAGCATGAAAAAGGAGGGGTCGTCAACGTTTGGTCCATATGCACTAGCAATGCAGAAATCCATATTTTGAATAGATAATTTTAGTATCATAAATCTACCTTCTGCATCTATTATAGTGTTGCTAATGGTGAAATGAATCCTTTTGTTAATCAATATGGTTACTCCTCTTTGTTTTGAGTTGTAGCAGGCTGAGTACGTGTGAGGGAACTGTGGAAAGGTATGCATATATTCAGATGTTTTGGCCATATGAGTCTCTTGTAAAAAGACAATGTCTGCCTTCAAGTCATTTAACCGATTAGCAATTTTTAGCCTCTTTTCCCTGGAAACAATTCCACATACATTCCATGTGACCAATCTCAGTGTGGACATATTTATATTACCTGTTAAGATGTTTGATGATTGCTAAAGGTGTGTGTGTGTGTGTGTGTCCTGAATGTCTGTGTGTGTGTGTGTGTGTGTGTGTGTGTGTCCTGCATGTCTGTATCTGTCTTATTTGTATGTGTCTGAAGTGAACATGTACATATCTGTGTTGTATGCTTGTGTTTGTGTTGGCGTTGTGTACACTTTGTGTCATTATTTATGCTGTGCATTGAGCATATGGCAACATGGAGAAAATGGGAAGGTAACAGAAATGTGATGCAGAGAAAAAGTAGTGAGAAAACGTGGGAGGAGCCTTAAGTGAACTAAAACAGTGCAGGAGCCAAAGCAACATCGCAAAGTGACAACAGCAATCAACAGGGGAAAAACAAGGGACAAAAAGAAAGAGAGAAGAAAAAATGGATAAAATAATAATAATGGCAATACTAATAAAGGAAGAGAGACGATGACAATAACTAAAGCTCATTAGACCGGCAACTATTATTATATCTAGATCTATAGATATAATCTGGGGAGCAGCGTGTGGCTCTGTGGGCTAAGCCTATGTGCCTGTAATCAGAAGGTCGTAGGTTCAAACCCCCCCTCAGACTGTGGGTCCTTGAGCAAGGCCCTTAACCCCAAGCTCCCTGGGCGCCGCTATGGGTGGCAGCCCTTCGCAGACAACTTCCTCTATGAAAAAAAGAGCAAGTTGTGGGAGGTGTGAAGACAATTTCCCTACGGGGACAATAAAAGTATCGATGATTATTATTATCTATCTGCAAAACATCGAGATTGTTGGTGTGGATACAGAACAGCCAAGGGGTAGAATTCCGGTCGCAGTAGAGCCATCCATTGACGTGCAGTTTACCGACCGCCATGACAGCACGGGAGCCTCCGTCGATGAATTTTTTCCGTATAGGGAACAGGATCTTCCTTCTTTCCAGGATTTCCTTGGGAAACTGGTCGTTGATGCTAAAGTTCGTTCCTTTTAGTTCCCGGCCGCGGCTTTTAACCAGTTCTTTTTGTTTAAAGTGCTCGAATTTGGCCACTATTAGTCTGGGTCTGTGCCCGTCGGGTCTCTTCCCTCCTAGGCGGTGAACTCGATGGAAGCTGATGGTTTTTGCTGTGCCTCCTGGGAGTTTTAGGTGAGTTTGAATAAACTCTTTTACCGTAATAATAATAATAATAATAATAATAATAATAATAATAAATTTTATTTGTAATGCACTTTATATTTTAGCAATCTCAAAGTGCTAAAATCTGCTTTCTCTGGGATGCCTGAAATTACTAAATTGTCTCTCATGCTGCAGGCCTGGAGGTCAATGATAGTTTATTAAATTTTTTTATTTTCCTCCGAAAGGCACGTCAATCTGTGAGGGATTTTACCGATTCCCTGAGGGTCGCATTCTCTGCAGCGAGTGATTCCACCTGCTGTTGGCTGTACTCCACTGACACACGCAAAGCCTGGAACTCTTTATGGAGAATTTCCATTAGGGACAGACGCGCATCTAAGCTGGATAGTCGCTTATCTATAGTTATCTATTATCTATAGAATGTCCGTCACGTCGTTGGTATTAGGAGAAGCCGCTTTCGGCGGATTCCTCGGGGCGGCTTCTCTTGGAGGACGAGTTGTTTTTACAGGTGGAGGAAGTCGGTGTTTTGTCTGATTTCCCCATAGCAATTCTCTCGAAGCACTCGTCCATAAAAATTTATAAACTGTTCAGAATTTCACTGTGCTCCAGCGTGCTAAAGTTTTTACGGATACAACTGAAATGTATTTTGATTACCTTTAAGGCTGTCTAGAGATAAGTTGGCGTGGAAAGAATACAATTGATAACCTTTTTGTAGTCAGTTGCGTGCCGCCATGTTCAATACTGCCGTGGTTCTCGTGGTCTCGTGTTGTTACAGCATGCCGCTATCCCAACGGAGGACACTGCTCGTACGATCCTCCTGTGTGCCCTACAACAAAGACGGCGAAATTGAATTACAAACCTTCAATTAATTCATCCATCCATCCATCCATTTTCCAAACCGCTTATCCTATTGGGTCGCGGGGGGTCCGGAGCCTATCCCGGAATCAATGGGCACGAGGCAGGGAACAACCCAGGATGGGGGGCCAGCCCATCGCAGGGCACACTCACACACCATTCACTCACACATGCACACCTATGGGCAATTCAGCAACTCCAATTAGCCTCAGCATGTTTTTGGACTGTGGGGGGAAACCGGAGTACCCGGAGGAAACCCCACGACGACACGGAGAGAACATGCAAACTCCGCACACATGTGACCCAGGCGGAGACTCGAACCCGGGTCCCAGAGGTGTGAGGCGACAGTGCTAACCACTGCACCACCATGCCGCCCATCAATTAATTCAGTATAGCGTTATTTATAGAGCACATATAACTCAGTATGAAATGTCCAATGTGGGCCTTGCTGATGCAGACATGTTCCCAGTGCTCCCATACTAGTATCCATGACTCCTTTCATGCTATGTGGACTTACCAACCAGCTCATACATTCTGGGCAGCAGTAAGTCAGACATTACCATCTATACTGAGTTATAGGATATATTAATGCCAAAATTGGAAGCACAGAATTGTCTGAAATGCCATGGTATGTTGAAGCATTAAGAGTTCCCTTAACTGGTACTAAGGGGCCTAACCCAGTCCCTGAAATGCAGCCCCATACCATTATCCCTCCTTCACCAAACATTTCAGTTAATTGGCACAATGCAGTCAGACAGGTCATCTTCTCCTGACATCTGACAATCCAGACTCATCCATCAGACTGCCTGACAGAGAAGCATGATACATCACTTCACAGGTCATGTTTCTACTATTCCAGAGTCCAGTGGTGGCGTGCTTTACACCACTGCATCCGACACTTGGCACTGCGTTTGGTGATGTGAGGTTTGGATGCAGCTGCTCAGCTGTGGAAGCCCATTCCGTAAATTTCTCAGTGCACAGTTTTTGTGCAGGAGTTAATGCCAGAGAAAGTTTGGAACTCTGCAGTTATTGAGTCAACAAAGCATTAGCAACTTTGCACCTTAGCACTCTGTTACATTATGTGGCCTGCCACTTTTTAGCACAGTTTTTGTTATTCCTAAAGACATTCACTTTGCAATAATACCACTGACAGTTCACTGTGGAATATATAGCAGGAAAGGAATTTCAAAAACTGTCTAATTGCAAAGGTGGCATTCCATGATAGTACCATGCTTGAATTCACTGAGGTCTTCAGAACAACCCATATTTTCACAAATGTTTGTAAACCTGTCTGCATGGCTAGGTTCTTGATTTTATGCCCCTTTAGCAATGGGTCTCAGTGAAACACCTGAAAAGTCACTGCATTTCCCTCCACAATGATCGTCTAACTGGTGACGTTGAAGACAGAACTGAAAATTAGTTAAATCATGACTTCAAGAGTTATCCAAGGGACAAGAGATTCTGAAAAATCAGAGATGGAACTACTGGTTGGGCTGGTCATTGCCTCCTTTTTCTAAATGAAGTTTCAAACTACTTAATTAATGTATGTAAATCTGTTTTATAATGTTTAAACAAAAAGCTTTTTAATGGATTTGCATCTTATATATCCTACAGTGTGTTTGTGCATTTGATTCCTCCTTGATTCAGGTGAAACAGAAAATAACTGGCAAGAGAGACAGAGAGAAACTTCTGGGAAGATTTGTTGTCCAAAGTTGAACTGAGTGTCCAAACCCTTTTGGATGTCAAGTTTCATCTAGGTTCATCTAAATCACCCATTACCCACTGTAATCCTTTCAATACCAACCTCTGTAGACTTCACACAGCATCACTGCCAACAAAATAAGAGGGTTATAGTTAGATATTAGATAAAGGAATTTTGTGTAAAATTTGCCAATCCGGGTTTTCAGCACCATGGACAGCAACCTACTGTTGCTTATAGGTGCATTATTATGCTCACTTTAAGTTTAAAATTGTATTTTTAGGCTCTACTAGAATAGAGTTTGCATGCTTCAGTGTTCCAAAAACACATATTTTCTCATTAATGCATATCTCTATTCACCCTCTGTCTAATCCCACCCCCAATGAGTCCAGTGTGGTTTGATTGGTCGGCTTACCCTTCATTCCCCTGTCTTGTAGTCGGCAGACGGATCCTTGCAGGTAGACAGCCACTAAGGACTGTGTTATGAAGAGACCTCATCATGTTGTGAAAGTAAGGGCTGGAATTCCAATGAGGTGTTTTAGGCAGATGAGAGAAGAGTGGTTTCTGTGGTGAGAGTTACTCCCTTTGCTATGTACTTTGCGTCTTAAGACTTTTCAGACTGTTTACATGCACCTGAAGCCATATAACACACTAATAGAAAGGGAAAAGCATAATAGGTCACATTTAGTGAGTGTTATACCAGTTTCCAGTAAATTATTTTATATGTAAATCTCTTTTGATGTTGACCAGAAGGTATGTGATATCTTTCTCCCCTTACCCCTTATCAGATAAGTAAGAGCTGCTGTCAGCTGAGACAAGCTGGTGTGATTCATTTCAATTTAATTCAATATTACTTCTGTCGCGCATTTTCACATTATATTGTCTCAAAGCACTTTACCTCATCCCTGCTCAAAGCCCCAAGAGAGCAAGCTGGTGGCAAGGAAAAACTCCCTAGAAGGAAGAAACCTTGGGAGGAACCAGACTCACAGGGGAAGCCCATCCTCCAAGTGCCAGAACAGGAAGTGATATGAGCAAAACGGCAAGATCCCAATTCACACCGTCTGTATTTTAAGACTTGAGTCTCAAAGTGGGCAGGTGATGGCAGGTAGGTGCTGGTGCTGCTTCCGATGACAGGAGGAACTGTGGTACAGCAACAGGGCATACAGGATATCTGGTCTTTCATCAAGATGGTCACTGATTGGTGGGCTCTGAGGGGGAGCTGTGATCTGAAAACCACAACCATCCATGCATCCATTTTCCAAGCTGCTTCTCCTACTGGGTCACGGGGGGTCCGGAGCCTATCCCAGAAGCAATGGGCACGAGGCAGGGAACAACCCAGGATGGGGGACCAGCCCATCGCAGGGCACACTCACTCACCATTCACTCACACATGCACTCCTACGGGCAATTTAGCAACTCCAATTAGCCTCAGCATGTTTTTGGACTGTGAGGGAAAACCGGAGTACCCGGAGGAAACCCCACGACGACATGGGGAGAACATGCAAACTCCACACATGTGACCCAGGTGGAGACTTGAACCCGAGTCCCAGAGGTGTTAGGCAACAGTGCTAACCACTGCACCACCATGCCACCCCCTACTTACGATTCGTAAATTATTTATTAATTTTAAACTTTCTTTGATTTAGTAAAATTGCAATTAGTGTAACAATTTGGAAAAGAAGAGATCAGGAGGGGCTGAAAAGGTCAGGCTAAGAAAAAAAAGAGTGTTGGAGGAGGATGCAGCCAAATGTGCCAAAATCACAGAGATTTTTTCAAAAGAATGAAAAGAACTGGAAACAGGTAAATGTTGCAGGTAAACCTGCAGCAAAATATTAAACCAATTCAAATATTAGTGCATTTCTATGGCTTATCATGACAGATCAATGTGTTCACAAATGTAATTTTAAGAAAAAATATACATATAAAAATCTAAAGCACAATCTATAGATGCAGTAAAATGACCATTTAACCATTTTGTAGTTTCTGACCAGCAGAACCCTGTCAGTCAGTGTTCTGCCAAGAATGAGTGACTGATTAGCAGTGAGGATGCCAGGCTGGCTGAGAGGTCTGCTATTAAATATGAATTAAAGTTACTTAATATACTCATGCACACACACAAGTGATAGATGGATTCCATATGAAATTCAGATATTCAGAAGTCGATGAGATTTACAGTTTAGATTCAGAGGTAAACTACACAGAGGTGTATTAGTGAAATTAAAAGACTGATAAGTCAAATGTTTTTGTACAGCATATTTCAGGCACAAACATATTGTGATGTATATGAAAAGATATTTTGACACTTTCAATCACTCACTGACTCCGGAGCACTTGGAGGCCTTTGTGCTAATGTGCACAGAGAAGGAAATCCTTATATTTATAGATAATGAGACAATAATAAAGAAAGTTGCAGAGACCATTACACTACTCAGGCGGCTGTTACTGTTATAAATGTTATGCTATTGTTGTTTAAGCCATTTACAGTTAAAAATCTGTATAGTAGTGCAACATGCCTCAAGTGAAGAATTGCGAGATTCATTTTGATATTGTTTTATTTGAAAAGATATTTTGACACTTTCAATCACTCACTGACTGTTGTTAAGCCATTTACAGTTAGCAATGTGTATAGATTAATTTTGATATTATTTTAATTATTCATTTGACTAGTGCTTCGTTCATATTTGAAAAAGCAAATAAAACTACTGAATAATAAGAATTGAAATCGGGAGCGCGCACCGCTCTTTTCTTCGATTCGAAGGGAGAAAAGCCGTATAGTTCCGTCAATCTAAATGTGCAACAGACATATTAAATTGAGTTTGCACATTTAGAAGCCTGGGCCAGTTTCTTAAATACGAAAGATGCCGTAAAATGCACCCTCCCGCGCTGCACGTGATGTGACATTTATGAAATTCAGTAATAATTATCTATTTCGTTAAATGTGTTGGTTGCTAACAGCCTTTAGTGATAGAATCAAAGGAGAGAATTGAAATGGATCTCCTGCCAGGTAAGCCGTCATAAAGACAAACATCTTATTTGTTTAGGTATTTCAGATCACTGCATGTAGCAGAACATTCTCTTCACTGTGGAGTAAAATAAATAACAAAATATGTATAAGTCATTGTTTACAAACTAGCAAACTAATGACGAGACATAAAAATAAATAGCCTACGTTCTCGTTCGGAGCTCATCGTCTAACGGTTTATCAGTTTTATATGGGTTAAATACAGCCTTCGTTAAGTGACACAGTTATAAATGTGCAAACGCAATTTAATATGTCTGTTGCACATTTAGATTGACGGAACTATACGGCTTTTCTCCCTTCGAATCGAAGAAAAGCGCGGTGCGCGCTCCCGATAGGGGACGCATTTCACGTCAGGGTTACAGAATTCAGCACAACACCTGTTCCTCCGGAGAGGTTGGAATCCAGCCGTTGGATGACTGCAGATACACTTGCCTATGATCATCTAGCTCACAAACGTGTAGTCCACACACTGTTCCACACGCCTGCTAATGACGTCATTACCTGGAGACTATGGTATTTCATAATCCAAAATCTTATAATCTAAAGTCCCTAAAATCGACTTTTGCGTCTATCAAACGGCAATTATGTCAACCGGAGGTCTTGTTTTGTCAGGTAGAACACAAATAACTGGACGTGATCACAGTTAACAAGTTTTAATAAAGTCGGCGAATTACAGTGACAGACATCTATCGCGATATCCACCTCTGCCCCGTATCCTAGCAACGCGACGTTCTAGAATCTAGAACTATTACTATATATATATAGGCTGGGTAGAAAGTTTTTATCATTTGACAAACAGACGCCTTGGAAGACAGCACCTCTTTAAATTCAAAATGAGCCTCCTTAAATACATTAAGCAAAGGAAACAGTTCCAGTACAAGTGTCTTGCACGAGGACGATTCAGACACTAAAAGTGGAACTAAAATGAAAATGAGCTTCCTACAAAACTTGAAGAAGCTTTGCAAGGAACGAACACAGTTCCGCAACAGTGTCTTGACTGAGGACAACATAGACACTAAAAGCACAAATAAATGGAAAATGAGCTTCCTGAAGAACTTTAGGAAGTATATTGAGCAAAGAAAGCAGTTCCAGTATAGTGTCTTGTCTGAGGACGACACAGACATGGAACATGATGACATGACTGGGGCTGGAGAAGAGATGGTAAGAAAACAACCTAAACAGTCCTTATAATGTAATGAGGCATCTGTACTCAGAGTACATCTCATTTTTAATATTAGAATCCCCTGCTGCTTTATGTTTCTGCATAGTGCCCTAATCTAACCTGTGTCTATGTCGGTCTCGACCTGAGAAGTGAAATATCAATAATTCTAATGGAGTAGCATGAAGCACTTATGTTAATCTTGTTTAATAATCATGAATTTTAATATTCAGACACATAGATTTTATTTTGAAAATGATTTTGCTAATGTAGGACACATGGAAAGACCTTCGTGACATGGAGGCAGAGAGACAGAGGGTCCAGAAAGAAGAGAAGGGACCCCTGATCACAAAGAATTAAAAGCCCCAGCAAGACAAGGCAGAGAAAGGCGCTGCCACTTATTTATTTGTGAGGATACAATGGAGATGGGACAGATCGATGGAGGCTTTATTGAGGACTAAAGTACAGGGTAACAGAAACAAAAAGGACGGGGGGGGGGGGGGGGGGGGTCACAATAAATGTTTCACTACTGACCTAATCCTCAAATGACAAAGAGGACGTGTATATGAGAAAAGATAATGTCTTTGTTAAGTAAATGTCTTTTTCATATTAAATAAATGGCATTTTCATATTAAATAAATGTCAGTGTCACTACTTATTGTCAACCAGGTTTTTTAAATATTTACCCATCCATCTTCCATAACTACATATAGACATGCAGTATAGCATTGTGTAATTATTCCTTGTTCGGTATTACAGGGGTGGGCAAAATAGTGGAAATAACATGTGAGAAACAGCCCTGTGCCTGGTACCAGAAGGTTGTTGGGTCTGCTAAGTGTCTGCTAAATGAATATTAGTAACTACATTACAATCACTGATGCAGCTACAGTGGTGGACAATGCCGCAGTGGAGCCAGTTTTCAGCTCGGGAGTTTCATGCCCATTACCAGCCCACTTTGTTCAGGAAGGTGAGAACTGGATAAATGAAGCAAAACCTCAATTCTTACTATTCAGTAGTTTTATTTGCTTTTTCAAATATGAACAAAACACTAGTCAAATGAATAAATAAAATAATATCAAAATTAATATATACAAATTTCTAACTGTAAATGGCTTAACAATAGTCAGTGAGTGATTGAAAGTGTTAAAATATCTTTTCAAATAAAACAATGTCAAAATGAATCTCGCAGTTCTTCACGTGAGGCTTGTTGCACTACTATACAGATTTTTAACTGTAAATGGCTTAAACAACAATAACATAACATTTATAACAGTAACAGCCACCTGAGTAGTGTAATGGTCTCCAGGGGCGCTGTAAAGGGGGGGTAAACGATGACGATTCTCGGGGCCCATGTCTGAGAGGGGGCCCAGAGAAGCCCCCAATAAACTGTGTTGGGGGCCCTGTCAAGATTCTTTTCATGGGGCCCAAAATCCTTAGCAGCGCCCCTGATGGTCTCTGCCACTTTCTTTATTATTGTCTCATTATCTATCAGCATAAGGATTTCCTTCTCTGTGCACATCAGCACAAAGGCCTCCAAGTGCTCCGGAGTCAGTGAGTGATTGAAAGTGTCAAAATATCTTTTCATATACATCACAATATGTTTGTGCCTGAAATATGCTGTACAAAAACATTTGACTTATCAGTCTTTTAATTTCACTAATACACCGCTGTGTAGTTTACCTCTGAATCTAAACTGTAAATCTCATCGACTTCTGAATATTTGAATTTCATTTGGAATCCATCTATCACTTGTGTGTGTGTATGAGTATATTAAGTAACTTTAATTCCTATTTAATAGCAGACCTCTCAGCCAGCCTGGCGTCCTCACTGCTAATCAGTCCCTCATTCTTGGCAGAACACTGACTGACAGGGTTCTGCTGGTCAGAAACTACAAAATGGTTAAATGGTCATTTTACTGCATCCATAGATTGTGCTTTAGATTTTTATATGTATATTTGTGAACACATTGATCTGTCATGATAAGCCATAGAAATGCACTAATATTTGAATTGGTTTAATATTTTGCTGCAGGTTTACCTGCAACATTTACTTGTTCCCAGTTCTTTTCATTCTTTTGAAAAAATCTCTGTGATTTTGGCACATTTGGCTGCATCCTCCTCCAACGCTCTTTTTTTTTCTTAGCCTGACCTTTTCAGCCCCTCCTGATCTCTTCTTTTCCATATTGTTACACTAATTGCAATTTTACTAAATCAAAGAAAGTTTTAAATCAATAAATAATTTACGAATCGTAAGTAGGGGGTGGCATGGTGGTGCAGTGGTTAGCACTGTTGCCTAACACCTCTGGGACTCGGGTTCGAGTCTCCACCTGGGTTATATGTGTGCGGAGTTTGCATGTTCTCCCCATGTCGTCGTGGGGTTTCCTCCGGGTACTCCGGTTTCCCCCCACAGTCCAAAAACACGCTGAGGCTAATTGGAGTTGCTAAATTGCCCGTAGGTGTGCATGTGTGAGTGAATGGTGTGTGAGTGTGCCCTGCAATGGGCTGGCCCCCCATCCTGGGTTGTTCCCTGCCTCGTGATCATTGCTTCCGGGATAGGCTCCAGACCCCCCGCGACCCAGTAGGATAAGCGGTTTGGAAAATGGATGGATGGATGGATGGATGTCTATATCAATATACAAGTGAAGGGAACATATGCAGGAAAAATGTATTGAACACCCTTAAAATTATATTTATCCCAGATAAATCCCAGTTGTTTTTGTTTTAACGTCCAGAGTTAGTATCTTATTGAATCTATTTATTTTTCCCCAAGTACTATGATGCATTTAGATTTAATCAGTCTTATTTTACTTTGGATTCGGAAGTTACAAAATCACCAGGTAAGTTGATTTTAGATGTTTAACTCATGAACAGATAGAAATGATACGGCTTAAGATTAATTAGAATTAATTTATTGTCTATTTTTGTTAAGCACAGGATCCCTCGTAGACCGAGACTTCAAGGGCATTTTGTACAATTCATCTGTACAACTTTAACTGCTTCTGCACTCTTTTTCTCCCCACAGCCTCTGTTTCTTCCCTTATTCTCTTTCTGTCTTCGCTCCAGAACAAATCCTCAAGCATCTCCATCCTGCAGTTCCTGGGAAAAGCCTCCTGCCACTCATCCTTGGAGCAGCGGCCCAATCTCAGGATCTCATACGTCAACATTCATTCTCATACGTCACAGCAGCTGTGGACATCTGGAGAAAAGGAGAGACCCTGATGTGCAGCCTACATTTTGTAAACTCGCACAATAAATTATCTTATTACCAGTTTATTGATTGAAGTTTCATTATTTGTAATTACATTTAGTATGGATTAGGGCAATTCCAGAATCAATAATGGTGTGTTGTTAGCTGCGATTCCATGTCTTTAAACTGTAAATTATGGGGGGGGGGGGGGGATATATCAAAACCGGCTAATACAACCCGCCCCAATAATAATTTTTCTCCTGTAATGGGTGGAGACCTCAACACCTCTAATGTTCCATCCAAAGTTATGCCCTAATCCTACGTTATTTTATCTTTACAGTTTTGCTCGACTGGTTACACACAATTCTCGGAAAACTGCACAATTTAGCAGAACTATAAACAAAACCCAAAATCAAAAATTGACAATGAAAAAACTTACACACAGATATAAAAAATGTATATTCTCATCAAAATACACATGCATAGCAAGAATGTGGGCAGTAATTGTATACTGGTTTGCAAAAAAAAAGAACCTTTTGGTTAAACAAAAAAAAAAATAGAGAAGAAATTCAGGATTTTCTCACCGTGCTTACAAGCGAGCCTTGGCAGGGACAGCTGCACCCCTTGGCTGGGCCAAACTGGGGTCACCAGCCATGGCCGCGTATCACCCCTTACGGCCCACAAAGAGGAAACCATGGTTAATATTAGCATGCATGGTCTGATTGCCCCCTGGTGGTTGATGGCGAGTTTGCAGCCGGCTATCGCATCACGCAATAGACAAAGTGGGAAGAAGTAGACACAGTTCAAACCGAAAAAGACAGAAGGAGCTGCCAGGAGGTTATGCTGCTTGTGAGGATGGACCTGCTTGCCAGAACTGCAGGTAACATCCAGGCCTCCCTCAGACAGCTAAGGGAGTAAAGGTGGTGATGGGCCTTATTCATCGCAGCTGCAGCATTCTGTGCCCACTTAACACTGACCTCAGTGATGAGCTGGAGAGTGTGCTGAAGGCAGACACTTATATACATGGCAAAGACCCAGACCGTATGAAGGCTCAGGTTAGGCTCAGCTGATGTGCGGCAGTGTGCAGTAGCTCTTTGTTTTATGATACTGCAGGCCCAAGTACACTTTTTACACAAAAAATTTGTACCTTTGCTTCTCACTGAGGCCAAACCCTCAAGGGTCTTCCAATTGTACTTCTAGTTGTAGTTAATTGGACTCTGAGGAACATTTCCGTGCCATTGATGGTATATTAATGCTGTTTGTCTCTTCGGGATGTTCCTCAAAGTCCATTTCTGTACCTTCAAAGTACACTTACTATACTGATATCACTTCCCCGAAGCTCTTGACTGGTAAAGCAACCTTTCTTTTCCTCAAGCTTTAACTTTTAATCTTATATATCTGTCATTTGTTGTATACATTCTTATTGTGGTGGACGTATGGTGTACGTTTTAGTAAAGAAATTCTGTAAAATCACTACAACAAACTTAAAATATAATACATAGTAATGTTTTGAAGTCAAACTAAGTTGCTCCTTTTGGATTTAATGGTTTTCCGTTTGAGTAATTTGCATAAAACTGCAGTGCATGATGGGTATGATCTAAAGGCTCCCTAACGTCCTCATCCGTCTGATGACATACATAGACTAGGAAGGTGCATAATGTTCATACCTGGTTGCGTTTGTTGGTCCAGAAAGTAATTCAATTTCGCCATGTAGGCTAGGTTTTTAAAAACTGCTTTTTGTTGGATATACCCCGATTATATGTTTTTTGCAATTTCGCCAGGTAAGCTACTTTCTTTAAACGGCGTTTTGTTAGACTACATATTTCTCCTAGGTGAAGTTGGAGTTGCTCCTAACCGTGCGTAGTGGAGTTGAACAATCACAACTTCCCAGAATATTACAGTAACAGGAGGACAGTAAACAACTCTTATTCATTCTATGTTATGTGGGCGACGTATTAGTCCGCGAGTTCGTCTTAATACACAGGACATTCAAGCCATTACAGAATAGAAACCCACAAACGCAGCTCCCTCCACCAGCAACGCCGACCATCTTAAGCGCTTCTGTGCTCAGTTTGATATGGACAATAAAGAAACTGCCACAAAATCCATGCCCCCTGATGACCAGCCCCTTATAATTCCACCACCGTTGTGGGAACTGTACTAAAAAGAGTCAACGCAAGGTAAGCTGCAAAGTGCAGACGAATTTTCAACCCACCCTACATAGTGCACTACGTTTACTTTGTTTGTACTACGAGTTCTGTCTTTGCACCTTATCTGTTTGGCACTATATGTCGGTCATTCCTGTTATTGCGTTTTTCTCAAACATGAGTCACATATCTACAGCAAATAGCTTATATATTTAGGTCTTTATCACGTAAACAGATATAATACGTATTGAAGTACCATTTTGTATATACACACCATTTTCTTGATATATGCATTAAGGCTTCCGTGACGTAGTCCATGACATGTTTTTCTTCAATATCACTATGTAATTATTGGAGTAGTTATTCTCTATAGCCCTGCAGTGACATACAGTTTGTTGTTGTCAAAATTAAACTTAAAGTACATGCTCAATGTGATTTTCTGCAGGAAAATTAATTGCTTAGATTGATCGACCAATCATTAAAATAATTGATAGATTAATCAGTAGAAACATAAAGGGCTCTAGCTACTTATTTGTGCATGAATCTCCTTGCGTCAGAGGAAGCTGGAAGGGGGATGTGACCTTTATGGAGTAGAATGAGACAGAAGAGCTGTAAAATAAATGGTTATGCTAACTGCAGTGAGGCCTCTTTCACGCAGCCCTGCTCAGTCTGTCTAGTCATACCATGAGAGTCAGTTAATCAAGGAGGTTTGGATTGTCTGCTGGGAACCTGTACAGCCGTTGTTTTGTACTGCTGATGGCCTCTTCTTCACACGTGCTTTGCTGCCACCTGCTGGTCAAAGATTAAAATTGGTTTATTCATTAGTGAAAGTAAAAATCTTATTGCATTGCTTATTAATTCTTAAAAATTCTATATTTCTCATTGTTTTGATTTAATAAATATTCTGATTGAATTTATATTTTACAAATATTTCAAAATTAAATGTAAATGGTTGTGGTTTTCAGATCACAGCTCCCCCTCAAAGCCCACCAATCAGTGACCATCTTGATGAAAGACATGAAATCAGGACAGCCCACTTTTTTCTCAGCCTGTAACGTCTCTCCTTTATGCCCTGTTGCTGTACCACAGTTCCTCCTGTCATCGGAAGCAGCACCAGCACCTGCCTGCCATCACCTGCCCACTTTGAGACTCAAATCTTAAAATACAGACAGTGTGAATTGGGACCTTGCCATTTTGCTCATATCACGTCCTGTGCCGGCACTTGGAGGATGGGCTTCCCCTTTGAGTCTGGTTCCTCCCAAGGTTTCTTCCTCCTAGGGAGTTTTTCCTTGCCACTGGCTTGCTCTCTGGGGGCTTTGGGCAGGGATAAGGTAAAGTGCTTTGAGACAATATAATGTGAAAATGCGCGACAGAAGTAATATTGAATTGAATTGAAATGAATCACACCAGCTTGTCTCAGCTGACAGCAGCTCTTACTTATCTGATAAGGGGTAAGGGGAGAAAGATATCACATACCTTCTGGTCAACATCAAAAGAGATTTACATATAAAATAATGTACTGGAAACTGGTATAACACTCACTAAATGTGACCTATTATGCTTTTTCCTTTCTATTCGTGTGTTATATGGCTTCAGGTGCATGTAAACGATTGCAAAGGCTTAAGACACAAAGTACATAGCAAATGGAGTAACTCTCACCACAGAAACCACTGTGCGGTGCCTAAAACACCTCATTGGAATTCCAGCCCTTACTTTCACAACATGATGAGGTCTCTTCATAACACAGTCCTTATTGGCTGTCTACCTGCAAGGATCCGTCTGCCGACTGCAAGACAGGGTAATGAAGGGTAAGCTGACCAATCAAACCACACTGGACTCATTGGGGGTGGGATTAGACAGAGGGTGAATAGAGATGTGCATGAATGAGAAATGATATGTGTTTTTGGAACACTGAAGCATGCAAACTCTATTCTAGTAGAGCCTAAAAATACAATTTTAAACTGAAAGTGAGCATAATAATGCACCTTTAAGCAACA
Source organism: Brienomyrus brachyistius (assembly GCF_023856365.1). Lineage (NCBI taxonomy): Eukaryota > Metazoa > Chordata > Actinopteri > Osteoglossiformes > Mormyridae > Brienomyrus > Brienomyrus brachyistius. The sequence goes on along the minus strand of NW_026042327.1, from coordinate 1,201,356 downwards.
GTAGGTTGCTGTCCATGGTGCTGAAAACCCGGATTGGCAAATTTTACACAAAATTCCTTTATCTAATTTAACTATAACCCTCTTATTTTGTTGGCAGTGATGCTGTGTGACGTCTACAGAGGTTGGTATTGAAAGGATTACAGTGGGTAATGGGTGATTTAGATGAACCTGGATGAAACTTGACATCCAAAAGGGTTTGGACACTCAGTTCAACTTTGCACAACAAATCTTCCCAGAAGTTTCTCTCTGTCTCTCTTGCCAGTTATTTTCTGTTTCACCCGAATCAAGGAGGAATCAAATGCACAAGCACACTGTAGGATATATAAGATGCAAATCCATTAAAAGCTTTTTGTTTAAACATTATAAAACAGATTTACATACATTAATTAAGTTGTTTGAAACTTCATTTAGAAAAAGGAGGCAATGACCAGCCCAACCAATAGTTCCATCTCTGATTTTTCAGAATCTCTTGTCCCTTGGATAACTTTTGAAGTCATGATTTAACTAATTTTCAGTTCTGTCTTCAACGTCACCAGTTAGATGATCATTGTGGAGGGAAATGCAGTGACTTTTCAGGTGTTTCACTGAGACCCATTGCCAAAGGTGCATAAGATCAAGCACCTAGCCATGCAGACAGGTTTACAAACTTTTGTGAAAATATGGGTTGTTCAGAAGACCTCAGTGAATTCAAGCATGGTACTATCATGGAATGCCACCTTTGCAATTAGGCAGTTTTTGAAATTCCTTTCCTGCTATATATCCCATAGTGAACTGTCAGTGGTATTATTGCAAAGTGAATGTCTTTAGGAATAACAAAAACTGTGCTAAAAAGTGGCAGGCCACATAATGTAACAGAGTGCTAAGGTGCAAAGTTGCTAATGCTTTGTTGACTCAATAATTGCAGAAAAACTGTGCACTGAGAAATTTACGGAATGGGCTTCCACAGCTGAGCAGCTGCATCCAAACCTCATATCACCAAACGCAGTGCCAAGTGTCGGATGGAGTGGTGTAAAGCACGCCGCCACTGGACTCTGGAATAGTAGAAACATGACCTGTGAAGTGATGTATCATGCTTCTCTGTCAGGCAGTCTGATGGATGAGTCTGGATTGTCAGATGTCAGGAGAAGATGACCTGTCTGACTGCATTGTGCCAATTAACTGTAATGTTTGGTGAAGGAGGGATAATGGTATGGGGCTGCATTTCAGGGACTGTGTTAGGCCCTTTAGTACCAGTTAAGGGAACTCAATGCTTCAACATACCATGACATTTTAGACAATTCTGTGCTTCCAATTTTGGCATTAATATATCCTATAACTCAGTATAGATGGTAATGTCTGAGTTACTGCTGCCCAGAATGTATGAGCTGGTTGGTAAGTCCACATAGCATGAAAGGAATGATGGATACTAGTATGGGAGCACTGGGAACATGTCTGCATCAGCAAGGCCCACATTGGACATTTCATACTGAGTTATATGTGCTCTATAAATAACGCTATACTGAATTAATTGAAGGTTTGTAATTCAATTTTGCCGTCTTTGTTGTAGGGCACACAGGAGGATCGTACGAGCAGTGTCCTCCGTTGGGATAGCGGCATGCTGTAACAACACGAGACCACGAGAACCACGGCAGTATTGAACATGGCGGCGCGCAACTGACTACAAAAAGGTTATCAATTGTATTCTTTCCACGCCAACTTATCTCTAGACAGCCTTAAAGGTAATCAAAATACATTTCAGTTGTATCCATAAAAACTTTAGCATGTTGGAGCACAGTGAAATTCTGAACAGTTTATAAATTTTTATGGACGAGTGCTTCGAGAGAATTGCTATGGGTAAATCAGACAAAACACAGACTTCCTCCACCTGTAAAAACAACTCGTCCTCCAAGAGAAGCCGCCCCGAGGAATCCGCCGAAAGCGGCTTCTCCTAATACCAATGACGTGACGGACATTTTGGAGTCTATAGACAAACGACTATCCAGCTTAGATGCGCGTCTGTCCCTAATGGAAATTCTCCATAAAGAGTTCCAGGCTTTGCGTGAGTCAGTGGAGTACAGCCAACAGCAGGTGGAATCACTCGCTGCAGAGAATGCGACCCTCAGGGAATCGGTAAAATCCCTCACAGATTGACGTGCCTTTCGGAGGAAAATAAAAAAATTAAAGAAACTATCATTGACCTCCAGGCCTGCAGCATGAGAGACAATTTAGTAATTTCAGGCATTATTACGAAAGCAGAGTTTAGCACTTTGAAATTGTTAAAATATAAAGTGCATTACAAATAAAATTTATTATTATTATTATTATTATTATTATTATTATTATTATTATTATTATTATTATTATTACGGTGAAAGAGTTCATCCAAACTCAGCTAAAACTCCCGGAGGACACAGTAAAAACCATCAGCTTCCTTCGAGTTCACTGCTTAGGAGGGAAGAGACCCGACGGACGCAGACCCAGACCAATAGTGGCCAAATTCTAGCACTTTAAACAAAAAGAACTGGTTAAAAGCCGCGGCCGGGAACTAAAAGGAACGAACCTTAATATCAACGACCAGTTTCCCAAGGATATCCTGGAAAGAAGGAAGATCCTGTTCCCTATACGGAAAACATTCATCGACGGAGGCTCCCTTGCTGTCATTGCGGTCGACAAACTGTACGTCAACGGATGGCTCTGTTGCCACCAGAATTCCACCCCCTGGCTGTTCTGAATCTGCAACAGGTGATCTGTATCCACACTAACAATCTTGATGTAATAATCCATAGATTATCTAAGAGATCTAGATGTAATAATAATTGCCGGTCTAATGAGCTTAAGGCATTGTCATCGTCTCTCTTCTTTTATTATTATGATTATTATTATTATTATTGTTATTATTATTATTATTATCCTTTTCTTCTCTCTTTCTTTTTGTCCCTTGTTTTTCCCCTGTTGATTGCTGTTGTCACTTTGCGATGTTGCTTTGGCTCCTGCACTGTTTTAGTTCACTTAAGGCTCCTCCCACGTTTTCTCACTACTTTTTCTCTGCATCACATTTCTGTTACCTTCCCATTTTCTCCATGTTGCCATATGCTCAATGCACAGCATAAATAATGACAAAAAGTGTACACAACGCCAAGCAAAGTGTACACAAGCATACACAAGTGGTGCTGGCAGTGCCCTGGGGTGTGGTCGCCGTGGGCCCCGGGTCCGCTCCTTCCCGCTCGGTGGTGGGGGGCTGGGGTGCCTACTGAGCCAGCTGGTTAGCTGGCTCTCTTTTGCCAGGGGGTGAGCAATCTGCCCCCTGGCCTTATGAATCCCAGCCCCTCTCCCCTCTCATTCACAATATGCCACGCACACATGTAGGGCCTCGGGGGAAGGGGGGGGTGTATGCCGTGCATACTACGGTGGGGAGGGCCATTTACGTGGCCTTACTCACTGTGCTGTGCGGCCTTCTGCCTCCCCCTGTTTTAATTGCACTTTAGTCATCACATGCCAGTATACACACAGGGCCTTGGGGGCCGGGGGCACTACTCAGAGGCTGGTGGTATCACTCGCCTCTGTGCTGCTGCCGCCCCCTAATTTTACTCAGACCATATACATTCAGGGTCTTGATAGGGGAGTGATGTGGAGGAGAGCTGTTCACAAGCAGCGCCCGTCAATTTTAAATTCATCTTAGTTTCTCAACAGTCATACTCACCCCTACACTACATACAGTCTCATACATCTCCACACGCATCCAATACTCTACCTCTGAGTGAGTGGGCACGCACACTAGCCTGCATCTTACCTACACAATTGAGCACACGTACATATACTTGCATGCACCCATCCAAGCACACACTAAGATTTTATATGCTTGTTTAGTGGTGTTACTTTCTGCACGCTATAATTTTGTTTATTCCTTTCTGAATCTATCACTCCTTTTTATTCTTTTTTCCTGTATTTTTTTCTCCTTTTCCTTCTTTTTTCCCCTCCTAATATGTCCCTCCTCTACGGCCAGCTCACCCACTGCAATGTTTTTACATGATGAAACTGAAATAAATAAATTAAATTAACATAAAAAGAAATAGATCAACATGAGGGGTCTATACAGAGTTTATAGAGCCCCTTATGGTAAAGCAAGCATGTTTGGCACAGCAGTGCATTCAGACCATGATTCTGCTAAAGCTGCCAGACAGGACAAGGGGAAAAAAGAGAACATTTCTAGAGCCTCTTGATATGGGAAGTCAGAAACGTCAGGCCTATTTATTGAGATCCGCATGAAACCTACAAGGTGGTCTCCTGGCAGCCTATTGCAGATGTTTGGCTCGAGCTGAAAATATATTAACTGTTAGGCTTTAAAAACGATAGCTGATAGCATAAAATGGTGATAGTTTAAAGCAGAAAATTCCATTGTGAAACGCCTTTATCACCCTGGGAGCGTTTAAAAAACGCAGATATTTTTCTCTGCTTTTCAGGTGGCTGACGCTACATATTTTCTGACGCGCGCTCTGTCCGCTGGTGGGAGTGTGCTCACCTGTGTGTGCGCGCACGTGTCTGTGATCGCGCATCGGGACGGAACTCCGCCATGCGCGAAAGTGTAGAGCAGGGGTGTCCACACTTTTTCAGCTTGCGAGCTACTTAGAAATGACCAAGTCAAAATGATCTACTATAAAAATGCAAAACATATTGTTATTTATATATTTATAGATATTCGTTATTATTTATTGTTGTTATTATTATTGTTATTATTTAATATTGTTTATCATTATTATTAATTTCCCATTGGCATAAATGAAGCATTTTTGAATTGAACTGGGATTTTAGTTCCTTCACCTTTCTCTTTGTCAGCTCGCTTTTCGGAGGGAATTTAATGCCGTAGTTTTTATGAGCAGTCCGAAAATGCCGCTCCACATTTCCCTTCCTCGGAATAGCAATGGTAGACTGACAGATGAAACTTCACTGCACTTCGAATATGACCTTGTGGGGAAAAAATACTCCTCCTTTCATTCTGTATGGAAGTGGTAGGTTATTGGCTTCGTACTTGGTCCTGCTCCCCCATTCAGTTTTATACCCTCTCTTAAGTTTAGTAGAAATAAATTGGAGGCGACTCAGTTGCTTACTGGAGTTTTGCAGCAGCTGGCGCGGTTGATCGCATCATCCTTCCTCTATTTTTTATGTCATGCGATCTACTCAGTCTTTGCGATTGACCAGTAGATCGCTATCGATGTATTGGGCACCTCTGGTATAGAGACAAAAATGACAAGCTGTTGTGCAAAGAAGATAAATAACAAAAGGCTATTTAATCTGTTTATTAAAAGGACAATGTATAGAGCTCTTCCATAGTAAAGGTAACCTTACAGTAAATGACTTTTGCTGTGATCTGACGCTATATAGAAAATGTAATTAAATAAGATGAACTTGACCTTCTGCGGGGGGGCACCCTAATATAATGATAGGGGAAACACTGCTGTCTGTCTGCCATAAAATAAATAAAAGGGGGAATTGGAATTGCATATGACTATGGAGAGAATGGTTGGCTATAGTGAAAAAGGTGTGGAAATTTTTACTAATTCACATAAGGGACAGCATGAAGGGTTGTTTAATTCAGCATCGGAGGAATTCATATATTTGTGTGATTATGATAATCACACTATTATAACTTGATTGTATATCTCTTGAATTAATTACAGTGTCATGTATAACACTACACTTTTTAGTACATTGTTTGGCAGAACAGACTGCAAAACTGTAGTGCAGGGGCGATTCTAGGTTCAGAGCTTTGGGGGTGCTGAGCACCCAGGGAGCTGCCCAGCAAGGCAAGATACACTTTACTCGTCACAATGAGACTTTTTCCCTGCCTCTTTCAGTCCCCGCATCCTTAAATGTCTCCAGTTGTCCCGAGTTCTATCTGACTGTCTCCTTTGTGCATTTAAACCCCTGTTCCTCCCTGTTCTTTTCGTCTGTTGTCTTCGTCTCCGTCATCAGTCATCATTTTACCATCTCTGTGCAAGTCTGCAAATTTCTTTATTAAATCCTAAGAGTTTCTCTGTGCCTGGGTCCTTGTCAAAAAACATGACATGACTGTTTTGTACATTTTAACAATTTAATTCCAACATTTGTGTAAGAAAAGCAAAACACTTTTTGGAAAAGTCTTTAACAAGACCATCAAATTTGATAAAGTTTTTTAAAAAATGCTGCAAAAGACCACAACTGCAAAAGAAGAATGGATTGGAATAAAAAATACATATCCTAACCTTAATTACTGGAGGAGAGTAATGAATGATGCTAATAGTGAGTAAAAAGTAAACGGAGTGCATTTTTTGGACAGGGATTCACTCTTAATGTGTATGTATAATATAATACAGATACATAAAGAATACCCTCAAAAAACAGAACAGTGTGAAATACACAAATGTACAAAATATTAATTAAAAAAATTATAAAGATGGAGGCAACTTTGCCTATGGTACAATGTATGCAATGTATGAAAAGATCTTTACTGCAGATACTACTATGACTCTGCAGATTTGTTTTTTTATTTTAACCTATGTCGCCTCACCTTGTGGCTGGCAAATCTGTCTGTCACTTTTTGGTGGTCAACTCTCTCAAGCATCTCTTTCTCAACTGACATCACAGCCAGGTGCTGGAGTCTGTTTTGACCCATGGTCCTTCTCAGCCAGGTATGGAGCCGACGCAAGACACTGAAAGATCTCTCACAGCTACAGCTGCTAACTGGGATTGTTAGGGCAACCTGAATAACAGTTTTCAGTGTGGGGAAGATCTTCTTATCCAGAAGTTTGTATAATGTTAACATATCTGGAATGGCACCAGCCTCACTCTGGAGCTTCAAAAGGTTTTTGGCAACTGCAACTTCCTCTAACTGAAGTTCAATATGCTAATGCAGTGCCAGGGCTGACAAATGAGGCTCAGACAAGAATTGGTTTGAGGTTGGACTACACGCCTGAATCCCATTAAGCAATTCCTGACTAACACCAGAAAAACGCTTCTCAAGTTCAGAGATCATTCTGTCCAGACAAAGAAACAACAATTTCCTTTTAAGCTCTTCTGACACAGAAGAGCCACAGACTTCACTGCCTGCCCCACAGGTTGACTCAACAGCAAATCCATCCATTTTCTTTCGTTTCTGCCTCTGTCCAGAAGACTGCTCCAAAACAGCTACCTGGTTTGCCTCACACAAAGCCTTTGTCCTTGCATGAATATCAGTAGCAGTGGCATCACTGCGCTTCTGCTTCAGAGTCTCAACCACCGCATCTTTGTATGTCTGTGCCTGGGCAATATCTATGGTCTCCTTTTGTAGGTATCTGTGTAAACATGCGGTTACAGATAGTAGATCCTTGAAAACAATCAGCAAATACACTGAGGAGAATTTACTGAGTTTTGCCTTTAATCCCACCGCAATAGGTGTGTTGATAGTGGAGAGGCACTCAATTATGGCATGGAAGTTGTTAAGCACAGCTGTTACTGAACGAACCTGGCATGCCCAGCATGTGTTTGACAGTTGCACAAGTTCACTTTGCTCCAATCCTAATTTCTTCTGAGTGTCCATGAACTTATGATGGTTTACAAGAGACACACTAAAGAAGGAATGGAGACTTTCAAGCATGTTAAAGAACTCTACAGTTTCAGAAAAAGCTCTGCATGTGTGACATAGGATGAGATTTAACTCATGTGCATAGCAATGAACATATATTGCCTCAGGGTGCTTCTTTTGAAAATGGGATTGCACCCCCCCCAACTGTTCCGCTCATGACAGCTGCTCCATCATAGGTCTGTGCCACATATTTCAACTGCTCAATTCCCTTTTCTTGCAGCTGATTCTCAATAGCAGCATTTATTGAGGCAGCATCAAACTTTGGCATCTCTGTCAGGGCTAGGAAGCTCTCTTTAACTTCCACAGACACATACCTCACACAGAGGGCCAACTGTTCTGTCTTTCCATCTCTGGCCTCATCAGCCATAATGGCATACATCTGTGATTCTGTCATCTCATGAACAATAGCTGCAGTTACCTCTTGTGAACAACATTCAATCATCTCATTCTGACTACTACAAGAGATGTATGTTGTGTTTGATGGGGGTGTGTACCTCTGCAAGAATCGATCAAACTTTCTAGGTACTCCCTTCTTTCACTTACTTCTGCGGCACTTGCTGCCTCTATCTGTTCCACAATATTGCCTTGTGACAGACTTGCTTTGTAGCTGTTCCAACAAACTACACTGTCCTTGTGTGACTGAGTGGATTCATGTTTTTGAAACTTGCTCAGTGCCTTTTGCCAATTACTGACTCCATCGTTCACTAATGTGTCATACCTAAGACTTTTGCCAAAGACTCGAAAAGCATAGCAGAAAGCAGCATTTTTTTGGAAGAATATTCTAACCATTTAAAGCTTTTGAACCAGTTTTCTTGGAAGGATCTTTTTTGTGTGCCAAACTGAGTGAGAGGGTACTGGGACAGTTTTAACTGTTTAGGACCAGTAGTCTTATCCCCCAAATCAAGAGCCATATCTTGAACATCTTTGGACTGCTGACTGGAACTCTGCCCTGTCTGTCTCTCCTCATCTCTTTCCCTGGTTGGTTCTTTCTGCCTCTCCTCATCTTGTTCCCTGGTCTGCTTTCTCAGAGTCTCTCCCTGTTCTTCGCCTCCTTGTGTAATGAGATTAACCAAACAGTAAATCATATCGATAAATAGGAAAATGTAATGAAGGTGTCCTGTTTACATTTCAGAATGAAGTCTAATGATATAAGATCATGATTCTCAAACTGTGGTACCTGGTACGTGAGCTCCCCATTGTGGTACTTGGAGGAAAGTTATAAGCATCTTTTGAAAATAAAAATACTTATAACGTGTACAATTCAATCAAAAAAGTACAAAACTTTGAATTAAAATACCTAAAGTACACTAAATTCATATTTTGAATATACTAAGCATTGTCTTCCCTTTTCTTCTTGTTTCAATGTCAGCCTGCTAAATTTTCACGTTCTTAGGATGCTCATTCTGACTTAATGCACTTACTTTTTAGCGTAACTTTTCATTTTAGGAACAGATTGGAATTTTGTCTTGTAAGATTTATGAGTTTCATGCTTTCATAGTGGTACTTGGGAGAGCTTAACATTTTCTCAGATAGTACACGCTGTAAAAAGTTTGAGAAACACTGATAAGGCAAGTTTATGTGCTTTTGGAAAACATTTAAAGCTGCTGTACAGAAACTATGAAATAAACTAGCTTAAAACATTCTTAGTATATATATAAACTGAGCACTCTGCTTTTCTTTACAACTCCTCACTCCACCAGGACACTGTTTGGCACTTTCTGATAGTGCGCAAATGTGGGGGGCACGTACTGCGGCAGTCATACAGACTAGATGGTCCAAAAGTTGACCTACCTACTATTGGCTGAGGTTTTGTAGATTTGTGGTTGAACCACAGAAAAATATATCATAAATTTTATTCTGCCCAATTAATGATAATAATGTTATGTTGGAATATTGTTAAAGAGGCAAAAACTGCTTCAACACAGTTTGTTTTGCAGATTCTGTATAGCAGCTTTAATATAGAGAGAACACAACTTCCAGATTGTATGAGTAAAATTAGGATCTTTTTCTGTCAGTTTAACAGTTTCTGTTTTGCCTGTCACTGACTATTCCCTGTTTGTTTTCTTACCTGGTTCTTCCTGACCTTGAACTTTCTCCTCACTGTCTACTCTTTCCTCTCTCCCTCTTTGTCAGTTCAATCATACACAAATAGATTGTATTCAATTAGATAAAGAAATTACATTAATATAAAAAATACTATTAACATCACTAATAAAAAAACTCTTCTCTCAGTGTACTTTCAATCAAAAGGAAAATAACCAAACCACGTGTACATTTAATAAAATATATGACTATTTAAACACTGATCCAACATTATTCTTGATTGACAGATCATGATCTTCTACTTTTACCTGAATGCCCGTCCTTTTTTTAAAAAAACTTCCTTATATCCATTATGAACCTGGCTGTCTTTCTGTGCAAAATACACACACACACACACACACACACACACACACACACACACCAGAAGTTATAAAGTTAATGGGCATCCAGTCAGTTAGCTACCTTAGGTTTAATATTCGGAACGTGAAAAAATAACCAGCTTCTCTCGTTCCATTTCAAAGAGGACTGGTGAAACGATTGGCAATTTAAGTTTGTAGATTTAGGCTATATACATTTCAATGGGAGCAACAGGACGGTCAAAATGTTGCTGATTTTCCTACAGAGTAGGGCGGATTGTAGGGTAGCAAACATCGTCAGAAAACGTGTTTTCAACACTGCAGTATACCTGTGAGGGTAATGTTTTTCAGCTAATAAGAGACATGGTCAGACTCCTACTACCTAACTATATAAAGAAAGAGTTACTGAAGGTTAAATGCAGCTAACATGTCCTGTTTTAAGCCAAGTGCTCACACCACCGCTGCAATGGGTCTCAGCCACCATTGCTCTGGCAGGAGCACTGGAGCCAGTCAGAGTAGCGGAGAGTGAAGCTGGAACGAACCATTTTTCGGGGCTGGGGGGGGGGGGGTATCTATACTAGTTATTAAAATATTACATCTGAATGATTTTTCATATTTTAATACTGTCTCACATAAACAGCATGAACTGTCAAAAAAAGTTAGAAATCTTTAGAAATCTTTGGGGGTGCTTTTATTCATTTTGGGGGTTCTGAAGCAGCCCCAAAAATGGGCTAAAATCGCCCCTGGGCAGGACCCTGTTAACCCTAATCCAGGCAAAGTTACAGGGTCCTCTCTGTTTCTCTTCATAGGGGTCTTTGCAGACATCCAGAAATGAGCTTGTTTTGCTCAGTGAGTAACACCATGGCCCCACAATTACGGAGCTGTGAGTTCAGTTCTGACCCTGACAAAAAATCGGTATAATTTTGCAAGTTTTCTGTGTTCACTAGTTTCCATCAACAGACTGTGTGAACTGTGACTGTGTGTATACTACTCTGGGTACCTTGGGTCCTGTTGTAAGCTCCCAGCACAGCAGTTCCCTGTACTGGAGAAGCAGTAATGGAATATGAATGGGAATCTACAGTAGATGTACTGTTTACAGTGAAATGTAGTTCAGAAAAAGAGAGATTGTCAACCTTGAGAGGATCACTTACCTCAGCAGTGACATTCATGTCTCTCGTGCCTCTTCCTATCATGTCAGTAGATGGATTGGGAGAGCATGGGGGTCATGTAGTCGCTGGAATGGGGTCTGTGGCACTCCTGATATTTTTGTAAGACGGTGAAGGTCTTTAGACTCCTGGTGCTCCTTATTTTGCTGTGTGGCTGCTAGACATGGACGTTATCCAGTGACCAGAGATGAAGACTGGACTCCTTTGGTACTGTGTCTCTTCGGAGAATCCTTGGCTACCACTGGTTTGACTTCATGTCAAATGAGTGGTTGCTCAGGGAGTCCCGCGTGAGTCAGGTTACCTGCATTGTAAGTGTCAGGTACAGCACTATGACCATGTGGCATGATTCCCTGAGGGTGATCCAGCTCGCAGGGTCCCTAATACCCTATTCCAGTGCAATCTCCCCAACCTGACCTGACCTGATCTGAAATTAAGGTAGTGGTCCAAGCTGTAGGTTTACTGACAGACCACTGTAGGTCCTTATCAATGAAGTGTACCATTCTATCAAGACTGAGGATAATAAGTAATATAATTCAAGTGCTATAATAGTACCCTCAAACAGTGATCCTCCTTTATTCGTCTGTAACATACAATATTGCCTGCCCAAGAGCCCACTGGAGCAGGCTCGCAAGAAATATGAAAGAGCTTTGTGGGTGGAGATGTGATCTTTCCACATGATTTCAAGTGAAAACATGAAAAGTCATCTTTAAAACGAAGGCTTTCGCTATTGCAAATGTCACACTATTTAAGGTCTCAGGAAGTCTAGGGGAAGCACAAATATATAGTGCATATAGCTGTGTCTCACATAAAAAGGTTGTGCATACTCTGCTCATATTGTTCAAAATGGAGTAACACTTTGCCATGAATTTTTAATTTTAGTATGAGCCCATATAGTTAAGTCTTGACTGTTTACACGTAAACACTTAAAAAAGATATAGCTGAGGTCCTGGATTCAGTCTCCTGCATTTTCTCTCTAACCCCCTCAAAGAATTTCTTGCAGGGATTAATTCAGTATGTTTTAACAACATATAAAAAGACCAGATGAGTTAGGAGCAACACTTTACTTGAGGGGGCACAAATAATGTCGTAGTATATCCATCCATCTATGTTCCAGACCACTTATCCTACTGGGTCGCGGGGGGTCCAGAGCCTATCCCGGAAGCAATGTGCACAAGGCAGGGAACAACCCAGGATGAGGGGCCAGCCTGTCGCAGGGCACACTCACACACCATTCACTCTCACACACACACCTACGGGCAATTTAGCAACTCCAGTTAGCCTCAGTATGTTTTTTGGACTGTGGGGGGAAACCCCACGACGACATGGGGAGAACATGCAAACTCCACACACATGTGACCCAGGCGGAGACTCGAACCCGGGTCCCAGAGGTGTGAGGCAACAGTGCTAACCAGTGCACCTGTCAGAGTTCGCTGGTTAAAGCGGGTAGTGCGCACAGTCTGACAAGCGGGCAGGAAGCAGGCGGAATACGGGGAAAACGAGGATTTATTCGGGATCGGGACGGAGCAGACAGCACTAAGACTAACTAACATCAATGACAGACCAGAAATTAAGGCAAGACATGGACTGAAATAGACGAGATTGGGCGAAAATAAGTGGACACAGCTGGGCAAGATCAGGGAAGCACATGTGGGTAATCAGGGGGCGTGGCACACACGAGGATCGTACGAGCCGGGCATGAGAGCACCACCATGCCGCCCCTGAAGTAGTACACTCTTACTTAATTTATTAATTAACCAGAAAGTATTAGTTATATACTGATCCCACGTTCGTTCATTCTTAATCATAACAGTTACTGTATTTGTTCATCATTTGTACTTGAGTAGTTACTGAGTTATTACTGAGTAATGTATATTTGAACAATATAAAATATAATAATATATGTGCTATGAATCAACAAACCATTGTCCTTTCCTTTTATCCACTGCAGGGCTGCAGGAAGCAGCATACAGAGGAAATGCCTTGGGCGGGATGTTAGCCCGGATCAGGGCTCACATACTGGCTCACATGTGGGCAATGAAGAAGTAGCACTTCACGTGTACGGGAGAAAAACAGCAGCCAGAGGAATCCTATGCAATCTCAGTGAAAATAAACTCCCCAGACCCAGGACTGGGGCAGGAATTGCAGGATTCTCCTCTAGCATTTATTTTGGCATACTGTATTTATTGCTATTATCCTTGGTACATGTTTATATTTGCCAATAATTGAAATTGAAATAAACATGATTATTATTCATCCATCCTCGTACCGCATATCCTGGAGACGAGGGCCTGGAGCTTATCCCAGGTAGCATAGGACACAATGGTATACTTTTGGATGGGATGCCAGTCCATTGCAGGGAATGCACTCACTCACACACTGTGGGCAATTTAGAGATGACAGTCTATTATTATTAGGATACCTATAGTTTTTAGTAGTTTTCACTATTATTATGCTTTTTGCCATCGGAGTCTATGGCAGCCCATAGAGCTGATTGGCAACTTTTTTGAAATTTGGCACATCGATAGAGGTCAGTTCCAACTATTCATACCAAATTTGGGTTCAATCCATCCATCACTCTAGCGCCACCCTCAGGCCAAATTTCAAGAAATGTTTTTGCCTTATTCTCTTTCTTATCATTGTATGATTATGCTATTTACTTTTAAGTATTAGCATTACCTGTCTTGGTGACATCCCATAATACAGCTCTGATGACCTGATCACATATAAAACACTTCCCACGCAGCACATTATGCTTTATTATCTATTTATTATTCAAACATCAAACTTTGATGACGTCAATGTATATCCCTGACATAAATCACTGACGTGAAGCTATGGACATCATATTTAACTAGCTGACGTTTTAGTATTTTATATAGCATGATGGGTGCAGATCTAACTTAGTGTATAACTTAGTTTCGGCAGTGGTTTTGCTATATAGAGTCCATCGTCATGATCCCATAGTTAGCGGAAGCGAAAATAGTGTAATTAGTACAAGTACTAAAGAAATGTAATGTAATATAATACCGAACAGCTTTCAAAAATGCGGTACCGCAATACCTTTTTCGCACCGGTATCCCGCGCAGCATCAGTCTGCCTGAGATATTTGATAAAGTGTGGATCTTCCTATACGTGCAGCACGAATAAATAAAAACCTCTGCTTTGTATACTTGACAAATCTGTGTGTGTCATCATACTCAAAACCGCCCCAAATAAGCCACGAAATTAACCATGAATTCTACCCTACTGTGGTACACAGCTTTGTTTCTTATGTTTCTTTCACACAAAAAGTTGCAGGTTGATGACAAAACGTGCTCGCGTCCGGACCAGTAAGTGCGACAGGGGGGCAGAACTGGGGAGGGGGGCGGGATGCGATCGTGCTCGGTTGCCGTATAAGGCAGCCGGGCCCAGTGTGGTACGCGCTTAGTCTAATTACAGGTTCTTGTGGGAAGCTTGTGTGATGTATAACCTTGTTCATGTCAGGTTTTGGGCTGGTTGCGAGCGCGATCGCACTGGCAGGAAACAGGCAGGCAGAACACGGGGAAACTGGGATTTATTAGCACTAAAACGGGACAAAGCACGAACATCGACTAACATCAATGACGGACCAGGAACGAAAGCAAGACATGGACTGAAATAGACAGGACTGGGCGAAAATAATCGGACACAGCTGAGTACAAGGGGGAAGCACGCGTGGATAATCAGGGGGGCATGGCACACATGAGGATCGTACGAGCTGGGCGTGACAGTTCGAAATACTGATCGCTATGTATCGCGATACAACAGTTTGCAATGTTACCAAAGTGTCATTTTATAATTCCCATATTAAACAAGTTACCTTGCATAGTGCTTTGGGGAGAGACAGACTCCAAGAGTGCAGTTCATTTCACGTGTCTTTAAGTCATTGTCTGATATTATCCAGAGCTGAATGTGTGATTCATGCTTACTACTATATTCTTGCTTTGCACTTCTTACACAATTTTTTTTCGTATTTACTTCTAAAAGTCAATAAAAAAACTTATAAAGCTGTCATTATTATATAACAACTATACGTATTATGATGTTATTATTTAGTTATGTTGTTGCTTGGTTACATTTGATGCCTCCGCACGTGGGAAGCTACTGGTTTGAAAGATGCTGCTTCACTTGCTTTTCTGCACCAAGATGGCAAGGTACGTTGCATTTCTACTCCCATTTTATCGTATAACTTATCTTATTATTTAGTATCTGTCTTCGTATGTACAGTGGTACCTCAACCCACGAACAGTCCTGATCACGAATAAATCGGGTTACGAACCATATGTTCCAAAATGTTTTTACCGGTTGTCGAACCGTGTTTCGGGCCGCGAACACACAAACGTCCCGAAAAGGGTCCAATGAAAGCTCCCCAAAGAACCACCCGAAACGCGAAGAAATGTCCAGTATAATAATAAAAAAAAATCATATTTTCGAAATTACTGCATTTGACTGTTACTTAGTCTTTTAATGTTGATTGTTTAGTTTTTTGGGGGGATGTTTTGTGGTTCTTTTCCGTGTTTTAGCGTCTTTCGAGCGACCAGCGTATGCTCAGTTTTAATGTTTTATTGAATTTAGCATTTGTTAGCATGTAAATGTAAATGTATGCTCTCAGTTATATGTGCACAGTCTGTCATAATTTGATTGTACGGTAGGGGGTGTTGAGTTGTACTGCGCGTGCTCGAAGTGTTTATATGTATGTATAGAGTGACCTAAAGAGAAAGTCGGCGATATGTCCTAGTTCATGGTGAATAACGTGTTGTGTGAACTTATTTTTCCATTTATAAATCCTCTTTTATTGTTAGTCTTCTCCCGATTTTCTTACCGCTGCACCGACAGTTTGACGTGCCAACAGCATTATTTGTTACAAGTAAGGTTATTTAAGTCTATATTCTTGGTCGCGTTCTCCCCATGTCGTCGTGGGCTTTCCTCCGGGTACTTGCTAAATTGCCCGTAGGAGTGCATGTGTGAGTGAATGGTGTGTGAGTGTGCCCTGCAATGGGCTGGCCCCCCCATCCTCGATTTTTCCCTGCCTCGTGCCCATTGCTTCCGGGATAGGCAACCGAGTAGGATAAGCGGTTTGGAAAATGGATGGATGGATTCTTGGTCATAGAAAAATATTAAAAATTGAAGAAAATGCAGCGTTTCTGAAGTTTAAACATATTGAACATAATACATATTTACATTATTTGAAATGGGAAAATTGATTGAGGTCACGCACTTTTCAGGTCAGGAACTAAGTTCGTGAGTCGAGGTATGACTGTATACTGAAATATGTTTGTGTAAAATTCAGTATATTGTTTGGATTATATTTAAATTTTATGTGCAGGTTAGTTAGTGTCATATGCAGGGTTGCCAACCCTCACTCAAGATGTCTTGTAGTCAGTCTGTTTTGTTCCATTATAAACCTAAAATTAGCTCCATCAAAAGTGTTGGGGTAGTCTGCAAACCCTCCAGACTATTTACAAGGTAGTAAGACTGTTACACATATGGAGATGAATGTGCAGACTTGTCTGGAATTGAGAATCTCACGCCAGCCAGCTGACCAAAGATAGCAGCTCTGCCTGTGCAGTAATGCGGTTGTTGATTGGGAAGGTGTGGGTCAGTGCAGAAGTGTAGTCCACATGTCAGGAGTGACTGACAGCTCCATTGCATTGCCTGTATGTTGTTTTTCCTCATTCAGAATCAGACGAATGGAGAAAGCTGTTTGCTGGAGCGACGACAGATACTGGGCAACTTGGGATAAGTGGGGAGAGGTGATTGACTGGGGAGATGAGAAAGAGCTGTGCTCCCCAGCAGAATCACCTTCTGACCAGGCTGACAGTTCCACTGAGTCACATTCCCGAAGGCGAATTGCCAAGGCAGTTAGCTGGACGGATGATGCTTATTGGGCAGCCTGGGACAAGTGGGAAGAGATCATCTGCTGGGGTGATGAAGAGGAGTGCTCCCAAGTAACTCCACCCACTAGCCAGCTTGGGAGGGATAAGGGGATAGATGTACATGGGTTGGAGGCTTTTGTGATAAATAACAGGACAATCTCCATAAAGCCTGTAGACAACCATCAAGACAGTCTGAAGATAGGAGCTGTGCTGGTAGACCTCTGCCAGTTTGATCTCGAATATTTAGATCAAAGTAAATTTAATTTCGAAATTGTACAAGTACAAATTGGAGAAGTTGAAGTGGAGGAGACTAGAGAAAAGGCTTTTGAAAAAGCATTTGAATTGGAAATTGTGGATGTGGCAGTAGAAGTTGTAAACAGTGAATTCCAGCTGAATGCTATAAATTTGGATATTGTTGAAACTAAGGTGGACAAATTATTATTGGAAGAACTGATCGTTGGCGATTTAGAAGCAGGCAATGTGAAGGTGTCAGTGTCAAATGGCAATGTGGTGAAGGTACCCTTAAGGTACCCTTCGCCACAGAGGAACAGAAGGACCAGGCAACCTTAGACCATACTCTCTGGTGGTTGACTCGTGGCAACTGGACTTGTCTCTGAAAGTTAGAAACGTTTCGCTGCTCATCCAAGCAGCTTCTTCAGACTGAGGGAGGTTGTAAGTGTCCACATATTTATCCTCCTGGGTAAGTAGTATAAGGGGGCTCGTTGAGTGAAAAAAAGGGGGGGGGGGGAGTTGCGGGTAGATGTAACGAGTCCCTCCTACTCCAATAGAGTGGGTCGTTAAGGGTGGTCCACCTGGTGGAGGTGTGAATTGGGTCTGTTTTTTTCCTGGGAATTATTTTTGTTTTGGCAAATGATGAGAGGGCCGCAGGTTAAATTGGAGACAGGTTGTGCCTAATGCCTCTACCTCTGTTGAGTGAGGGGTTGTGCATTTGCACATGCAAAGCTGCTTGGACGAGCGGTGAAACGTTTCTACCTTTCAGAGAGGTACAATGTCTTTGGATGTCTTTTGTCTTGTGCAGTCTGGGAGTTGACTGAATGCTGGGGTGGGGGTAGCTTTTCCTTTGTAGTGGGGTCCGGTGGGGCGCCTTGGGCACTGTGGGGCCCGGTGGTGCTGCTGCCTTGGGCCCCGGTCTGGATGGGCCTGGGCCCCCCTACCTGGATGGATTTCGGGGAACGGGGAGTGCCTATGGGGGTCAGCGGGGGAGCTGGCTCCGGGGGTGGGAGGTATTTTGCCCCACCCATTCCTTTCCTCCCCATCCCTAAATGCTTCCCTCCTCCCGCTCCATCACACCACCACACATGTAGGGCTTTGAGGTGTAGGTGCGTTGCTGGGATGCAGGGTAGGTATTCCTCCTCTGTCCCCTCGCGACCACCTGTACCTCATTCATACACTACAACGTAGACACTCTCATTACTTACTCTCTCACGACACATACATTTAGGGCGTTGGGGATGGGCACACAGAATGGCATCCAGAGGGCGGTCTGTTCATTCAGCCTTACCTCTGGTGCCAGGGCCCACATCTCAATTTTAATCACACATAGACATTGAGGGCTCTGGGGAGAGGCCGAGCTAACACCAGCTGTTGGTCGGCAGGGGGTGGTTAGTGCCATGCCCTTCACCTGTTTTAAAAGCACTTTAGAACAACACACACCAACACCACATCTGAGCGGGCGAAGGGGGGCATGGGGTCTTTTCACACCCCCGTTCCCTGTTCGCCATTTGGGGCTGAGAGGAAGAGCTGGTCGGGGTCTGGGCTGGTGGGCTTCTCGGCTACTGCGGGGTCCGGGGTGATCTTCTGGTCTCCTCGCCAGAGGAAAAATAGGGGTCCACATAGAGTATACATGGGGAGTGAGAGTATGTGTACAGCGTTCATTTCTGTGTGTCTAAATGTTGGGTGAATGTGTAAATATTTGTTTATGTCTGCATGAGGGTGGGAACGTATGCTTGTATATGTGTGTGCCTGTTTGTCTATACACACGTGTCAGGTTGGGTCCTAGACTCCACCTGAAATAACATCTCGGGCACAATAAAGTGGTCCTCCGCAGAGGGGGGGTGGTGGAGGGAAAAAAAAAAAAAAAAAGCTTGTGACCCACCGACCGATTTCTTATTTGATTACTGTTGTTCCTTGTCTTGTTTTTGACCCCTCGTGGTCTGCTTTTGTTTTTATTAGTGTCTCTAGTGTTTATCCCCTTTCCTCCTTTGAATCCCTGAGTGAGTCGTCCACTCTCTGTTTCTGCTCGTTCCATGACACGCTGTCGCTCTCAATCCGCCCTGGACCTGTGACAGTATTTCTGTTTTTGCTTTTGTTTGGACGTACTGAGTTTAGGATTCCTAGCTTAGAAGGAATAGTTTAACCTGTCATGTGTAACGTTGTTAAATGCGCTGATATCAGTGTTATGTCACAGTACCAGAAACTTAAAATGGTACATTTTGTTTTCTTTTTGTTTTCTTGCAATTACTACATACAAATGTTTAATGTCTTGCTGACATCTAATTAGAAAATAAATGCATTTATGCTTTAAATGATCTTTTTGTTGTCTTCAATCATTTCAACAGCTGAAAATGACCTGAAATCAATGAGTTTGAACACTGGACACTACATTCCGTGTTTGTGTATAAAGTCATGTTTAGCGTACATGCGAGTTCATTCGTATCCTTTTCCCCAGAGACAAAAAGTAGGCTAGGCTAATGGGAAAAAACACACAAATATATAGACCTAATGTCAGTGTATTATTCATGAGGTTTTGTAATATCTGAGACCAAATTAAACTTAATCTGTGTATTTAATGGATTTATGTGCTATTGCTACTGGTTTAATTGGTAAATAGGCCTTTTTCCAAGCAATTGAATATTTAAATGGGAATGTTTTACATTATTGATTTAGCTTTAATCATGAAGTACCAAGCTTGATATCAATCCATGTCTAATGTGACATATTCAGGACATGCAAAGTCTATACACATAGGCACAGACTATGGCTGGGATTCGTGTGGCTTACCCTGCAGATGGGAGGCCAACACTGCATGGTATATATTCTTTAAATTTATTTAATATTAGTTACATAATTACTCATATAGACCATGTTAATACTTAATAGTGCATGTAAAGAAAATTATACTCTCATTTGACATTAATGTGTGAAGTGCATGTAAGTATGGAATATCTATCCATTGGCTGTAGCACTTATCCTATTCAAGGTCAAAGCCAGAAGCTATGGATGCAAGACTGGGACAACAGGAGCTGACCCTGACAGGAAGCTCATCTCATAATGATATTCCCCACACCGTGCTACTTCTTGCAGAGCTTTGCTGGGGTAGGTGGTGTGGCTATCATACCAGCCGGCGACGCATCCAGTTAGGATGCTCTTGATGACACAGTTATAAAGTGTCCTGAGGATAAGGGGACTTGTGCCACTCCTTTTAGCTCGTCGGAGGTAGAAGGGCCGCTGCTATGCATTTAAATGTTTCCCAATATGATAAATGTAGCGTGGAAAAAGTAACCATATCAGTTTACATGGGCTTCTACAGGGGGTTAAGTATCCATCCATCCATTTTCTGAAGCCACTTAATTCCAACTGGGGTTGCCTGGGGACTGGAACCTATCCCAAGAACACTGGGCACAAGTGGGAACCAACCCTGGGGAATCACCAACACACCACAGGGTGCACACACAACTACAGGACCAATTTAGACTCACCATTCAACCCCTCTTGAATGCTTTTGGACCGTGGGAGGAAACTACAGCGCCTGGTGAAAACTCAGACAAACAGAGGGAGAGCGTGCAAACTCCACGCAGAAAGGACTTGGGATTGAACACAGGACCTTCTTGCTGTAAGGCAGCAGGGCAAACCACTGCGCCACCATGCTGCCCCCGTGTTAAGTATGATAAGTAATATGACAAATGTCATAGCTTAGCTATAGATATGCATAAAATGTACGGAAAGGCAATATAAACATCTTGTTACTGGTTCATAATCATAGTGAGAATATCTTATTGTTATGCAAACGTTAGTGCTTCCTTTGTTTCTGATTTGTGTCTTCAGGATCTCCAGGGCAGCTTGTGGACAAACTGGAGGTGACGCCTATGAAAGGAGACACTGTCAGTATTCAGTGTCACTATAATGACATTTACATTGACATGATGTGGTGTAGGATGGGCAAGGGCTCCTGTGTAGAGAATTCTGGGAGTTTGGATGGGAGGCCTGTGGAGCTCAGTGATGAAAGAGTTAATAAAGTGCTCAGCGTCACAATGAGGCGACTGGAGAGGAAGGACACGGGCTGGTACCTGTGTGTGGCAGGAAACCAGCAGACACTCCTTCCTATTAAAGTCAATGCACAACCACACACAGCACTGAATGTAAGTAATTAATTAAAATATGTGAGTCGTTTATACTCCATTACAAATAAATAAAGGCTAAATGGATCCCAAATCTTTCCCTCGTGAAGGAAATTGGCGCATTTTTGTGGGAAGAATCCGTTTGGGGGAGGGGGCGTGCACTGTACTCACTGGGGTATTACCAACAAGCACCAGGGTGAACAAAATACTCAGCCAAAGTAAGAGCAAAGCTAAAAAGAATGAAATTAGGCAGTTTTAGCTGACTTTAGCGGACATTCTTATAATAAACTCATTTCTTACGGGTATTATACTTGATATATGAAGTATGTTAACACCCCTTGGCCTAGATTTGTGATCTTTCATTCCTCTGAATCCTTTGCTCATCCCGATTCAAATTCATCCATTGCCGTTAATTTCCTTATTGGATTTTCTGTCATTCTGAATTTTTCAGAAAACCTACTTATTTTGCACAGGCCAAAAATTTTGTCCAATCTTCTACTTTGTAATTTGGCACCCTGACAGAGGCCCATCCAAAATACTGGCTCACCAAATTTGGGTTTAATCCATTCATTCCTGTAGCAACACCAAATTTCAAGATATGTTTCTGCATGTAAATTCTGAATTCTTAAGCCTGGGATTATGATCTTTGGTGTGTTTAAAGCCATGGCTTGTCTAACTTCGATTGCACTCATTAATTAAGTCTGTCATGTTGTCATTTTGAATTTTTCTGAAAAATAAGTTTTTTGGAAACCTAGGCTGTTGATCAAATCATCATCAAATTTGGGGTGCATCATCTAGAAGGGATTGTGACCAAAAGTTACTAAAAGTCAGATGCTATGGCCACTATCATCCAATGAATTTGATGACAAAGCCACTGAACAGGATGTGTGGCCATATCTCAACAAAACTTTGATTGGATAAAATTGATTTGGTGACTGGACTTGGGGCTCAATTCTGAGGAATAAGAACAAAAAGAGTGTCATTCCACCACTAGGTGGTGTTGCAATAAGTAAACATGCCTTGTGGCTAATAACTGTTGAATGGATTGACTTAGGGGGGCGGCATGGTGGTGCAGTGGTCAGCACTGTTGCCTCACACCTCTGGGACCCGGGTTCGAGTCTCCACCTGGGTTACGTGTGTGTGGAGTTTGCATGTTCTCCCCATGTCATCGTGGGGTTTCCTCCAGGTACTCCGGTTTCCTCCCACAGTCCAAATACATGCTGAGCCTAATTGGACTTGCTAAATTGCCCGTAGGTGTGTGTGTGAGCGTGAATGGTGTGTGAGTGTGCCCTGCTATGGGCTGGCCCCCCATCCTGGGTTGTTCCCTGCCTCGTGCCCATTGCTTCCAGGATAGGCTCCGGACCCCCCGCAACACAGTGGGATAAGCGGTTAAGAAAATGAATGGATGGATTGTCTTAGTACCCAGCCTCATAAGTGACACCTGAGGAACTTTTGACTTGCAAAGCGATTTGTCCATCACATTCAAATGATTTTGATGGTGATGCCGCCAATCACTGTGTGTTTACATATCTCAGCAATTCTTTGGTCGTTTGAGGCCAAACTTGGTATTTTTACTTGGGGCCACACCTTTGGGGAGTGCATCAAATTCTGTGCCATTTAACCACTGGGGTGGGGCACATTTCATTGACCTACAATATTTTTTCTAACACATTTTGATGTATTGGCCTTTCAAAAGTGGTTGCTATGACTGGGGATTGTCAGGATTTGTCAGTGTTTTTTGTAGCCTTTTGATCACCTTCATATCTATTCATAGACATCGTTTTTAAATGTGCAACAACATGGATTATTTGTGACTGTGAAAGTCATGACAGCTAGCTAATCGGCAGATTTATTTGCAAAGCCTTCACTACATAATGTTCATACCTCAATTCTTTTCATCTTTCCGAGCTAACGGCCTCCAGATTCTACCAGTAGTACAGAAGTACAGAGTAGCACTTGGTCACACTTTAAAGTGCAGTTCAGTCTTTAAAAAATCAACTAGCTAAAGTGAGATTTTGATGATGTTACCACATTTTATATAAGGGGAAAAAATGCAAACAAGTGACACTATAAATGTATAAATGCAAAATGTTATGTGCTCAGAGCCAGGCTTGTTTAAAAAACTGATTTTAAACATGAATTTCCCAAGTTACCCAAAATGAATTAATAACAAATGTCACTTGGTGGGAAAAATTGTGTTTTACTGAATTGTAACAGAGGTAGTGAAGAGTATGAAAAGCACTTCAACTGTACATGGAAAGCAGAACACCACAAACATACAATTCACACACTGTTATCAGAGCTTCATTTTCTCTGAAGTAGAGTTTATGACATTTGGAGACAATTAACAGCTACACAACAAAGACAAATGACCCATACGAGTATAACAGCATAGAAATGGTATTCCTAAGTAAAGTCCAACTTCACAATTAAGCTGCATCTGTATTGATAAAACGGACAAACTTTATTACTTCATTGATGCATTGTTCAGCTTTATTTGCTCTTCTTGACAAAAAAAGAATGTCCTTTATTTTACTGTGGGAGAAATAAACACAGTAGTATGATACATATATTTAAAAAAAAAATGACACAAACAAAAACATCAGTCCAGTTCCTGAAAATCTGATTTAGAAAAATACACCCCACAATTATGATTAAATTTTTTTATATACAGTATATAATGCTATATATCAGGGTTCCCCAATCCCAGTCCTGGAGAACCAGTTTGCAAGGACCTGTCAAATACACCCACTAAACCTGGCAATTGGCTGGTGAGCTGAATAAGGTGTTTGAGTATTAAAATCTGGGTGCAGACTAGGCCTGCAGGACTGGAACTGGGGAATCCTGGGGAATTGAAAGTTACCATCACCAAAAATAACTTTTATTTTAAAGTTTCATAATGAAATTAATTTGCTCATCAGGATGTTCTGTTTGGCAAAGTATTCCAGTACTTGGGTTTTTAATTATCCATCGTAAATCTTTGTCACCAGATGCACAGTAATCATCCCGCTAAAGCAGAACTACACTGTCATCGTATTAAAGGGGTGAGTGTGCACACAGAATCGGTTGCTCCAGCATCCACAGTGTCATTCTCCCAAGTTACTATACAGCAATTAACAATCACTGACAGCCGCTAGTAATTAAATGCCTAATAACCATCATGTAGTGATTTAAAGTGATTCAGTCTCAGCCATGGAAAATGTAATCTTATGCATAGCTATTTAACAACAATAGTATTCCCAGATTGAGGTGAGTACGAGTACAATCTTTTCATAGCTATTTCCTAGCATGGAGTATGGCGTGAGAGGCAAGTTTATGCATGCAGACAATTGCATATTTCAACTGATATGGGAATGCCACTTTGGGGCCAATAACATGCTGACCTCAGTAAAATTCCAGAAGATATTTTTCAGCCTGATATTTCTCCCGTGTAGTAGTTCTCCGCTTAACAGCAACAAGAACTTAACATACATGATGGTACATAAATGTGATCTGCTGATTTCAGATCTGTAAGCATAAATTACCTTTGTTGTATTCCCTGGCCTTCAGGCTAATTGGAGTTGCTAAATTGCTCGTAGGAGTGCATGTGTGCGTGAATGGTGTGTGGGTGTGCCCTGTGATGGGCTGGCCCCCCATCCTGGGTTGTTCCCTGCCTCGTGCCCATTGCTTCCGGGATTGGCTCCGGACCCCCCGCGACCCAGTAGGATAAGCGGTTTAGAAAATGGATGGATGGATGGTATTCCCTGGCCTTCAGGGAATACTTTTGGTTTTAGCACTGTTCCCCTGTCGCTGCAGATACTTTGGCATGCAAGCCAATAACTCATAAACCGTTCGACGAATCCTTTTCAAACTTTGTACAGGTATTGGTGAGGAACTAGAACTGATTTAATTTTGAAACAGTCCCAAAATGCAAGCAGCGCCACATAGTGATAATGAAAAAAGCAGCAGTTTTGATGCTTGACCCTGCTAAGACCATAACTCAATAACCGTTTGATGGATCTTTTTCAGTCTTTGCAGAGGCATTATAGGGGGCTGGAATGGAACTGATAAAATTTTGAGACAGCTCGCCAGCAAATATGAAATATGGCTCTCAGGAAATATGAAAGAGCTTTGTGCGTGGAGATGTGATCTTTCCACATGATTTCAAGTGAAAACATGAAAAGTCATCTTTAAAACGAAGGCTTTCGCTATTGCAAATGTCACACTATTTAAGGTCTCAGGAAGTCTAGGGGAAGCAGAAATATATCGTGCATATAGCTGTGTCTCACATAAAAAGGTTGTGCATACTCTGCTCATATTGTTCAAAATGGAGTAACACTTTGCCATGAATTTTTTATTTTAGTATGAGCCCATATAGTTTAGTCTTGACTGTTTACACATAAACACTTAAAAAAGATATAGCTGAGGTCCTGGATTCAGTCTCCTGCATTTTCTCTCTAACCCCCTCAAAGAATTTCTTGCAGGGATTAATTCAGTATGTTTTAACAACATATAAAAAGACCAGATGAGTTAGGAGCAACACTTTACTTGAGGGGGCACAAATAATGTTGTAGTACATCCATCCATCTATTTTACAAACCGCTTATCCTACTGAGTCGCGGGGGGTCCGGAGCCTATCCCGGAAGCAATGTGCACAAGGCAGGGACCAACCCAGGATGAGGGGCCAGCCTGTCGCAGGGCACACACACACCATTCACTCTCACACACACCCCTACGGGCAATTTAGCAACTCCAGTTAGCCTCAGCATGTTTTTTGGACTGTGGGGGGAAACCCCACGACGACATGGGGAGAACATGCAAACTCCACACACATGTGACCCAGGCGGAGACTCGAACCCGGGTCCCAGAGGTGTGAGGCAACAGTGCTAACCAGTGCACCTGTCAGAGTTCGCTGGTTAAAGCGGGTAGTGCGCACAGGCTGACAAGCGGGCAGGAAGCAGGCAAGCAGGCGGAGTACGGGGAAAACCGGGATTTATTCGGGATCGGGACGGAGTAGACAGCACTAAGACTAACTAACATCAATGACAGACCAGAAACTAAGGCAAGTCATGGACTGGAATAGACGAGACTGGGCAAAAATAAGTGGACACAGCTGGGCAAGATCAGGGAAGCACACGTGGGTAATCAGGGGGCATGGCACACACGAGGATCGTACGAGCCGGGCATGAGAGCACCACCATGCCGCCCCTGAAGTAGTACACTCTTACTTAATTTATTAATTAACCAGAAAGTATTAGTTATATACTAATCCCACGTTCGTTCATTCTTAATCATAACAGTTACTGTATTTGTTCATCATTTGTACTTGAGTAGTTACTGAGTAATGTGTATTTGAACAATATAAAATATAATAATATATGTGCTATAAATCAACAAACCATTGTCCTTTCCTTTTATCCACTGCAGGGCTGCAGGAAGCAGCATACAGAGGAAATGCCTTGGGCGGGATGGTAGCCCGGATCAGGGCTCACATACTGGCTCACATGTGGGCAATGAAGAAGTAGCACTTCACGTGTATGGGAGAAAAACAGCAGCCAAAGGAATCCTATGCAATCACAGTGAGAATAAACTCCCCAGACTCAGGACTGGGGCAGGAATTGCAGGATTCTCCTCTAGCATTTATTTTGGCATACTGTATTTATTGCTATTATCCTTGGTACATGTTTATATTTGCCAATAATTGAAATTGAAATAAACATGATTGTTATTCATCCATCCTCGTACCGCATATCCTGGAGTCGAGGGCCTGGAGCTTATCCCAGGTAGCATAGGACACAATGGTATACTTTTGGATGGGATGTCAGTCCATTGCAGGGAATGCACTCACTCACACACTGTGGGCAATTTAGAGATGACAGTCTATTATTATTACGATACCTATAGTTTTTAGTAGTTTTCACTATTATTATGCTTTTTGCCATGGGAGTCTATGGCAGCCCATAGAGCTGATTGGCAACTTTTTTAAAATTTGGCACATCGATAGAGGTCAGTTCCAACTATTCATACCAAATTTGGGTTCAATCCATCCATCACTCTAGCACCACCCTCAGGCCAAATTTCAAGAAATGTTTTTGCCTTATTCTCTTTCTTATCATTGTATGATTATGCGATTTACTTTTAAGTATTAGCATTACCTGTCTTGGTGACATCCCATAATAAAGCTGATCACCTGATCACATATAAAACACTTCCCACGCAGCACATTATGCTTTATTATCTATTTATTATTCAAACATCAAACTTTGATGACGTCAATGTATATCCCTGACATAAATCACTGACGTGAAGCTATGGACATCATACTTAACTAGCTGACGTTTTAGTATTTTATATAGCATGATGGGTGCAGATCTAACTTAGTGTATAACTTAGTTTCGGCAGTGGTTTTGAAATATAGAGTCCATCGTCATGATCCCATAGTTAGCGGAAGCGAAAGTAGTGTAATTAGTACAAGTACTAAAGAAATGTAATGTAATGTAATACCGAACAGCTTTCAAAAATGCGGTACCGCAATACCTTTTTCGCACCGGTATCCCGGGCAGCATCAGTCTGCCTGAGATATTTGATAAAGTGTGGATCTTCCTGTACGTGCAGCACGAATAAATAAAAACCTCTGCTTTGTATACTTGACAAATCTGTGTGTGTCAGCATACTCAAAACCGCCCCAAATAAGCCACGAAATTAACCATGAATTCTACCCTACTGTGGTACACAGCTTTGCTTCTTATGTTTCTTTCACACAAAAAGTTGCAGGTTGATGACAAAACGTGCTCGCGTCCGGACCAGTAAGTGCAACAGGGGGGCAGAACTGGGGAGAGGGGCAGGATGCGATCGTGCTCGGTTGCCGTATAAGGCAGCCGGGCCCAGTGTTGTACGCGCTTAGTCTAATTACAGGTTCTTGTGGGAAGCTTGTGTGATGTATAACCTTGTTCGTGTCAGGTTTCGGGCTGGTTGCGAGCGCGATCGCACGGGCAGGAAACAGGCAGGCAGAACACGTGGAAACTGGGATTTATTAGCACTAAAACGGGACGAAGCACTAACATCGACTAACTAACATCAATGACGGACCAGGAACGAAAGCAAGACATGGACTGAAATAGACAGGACTGGGCGTAAATAATCGGACACAGCTGAATACAAGGGGGAAGCACATGTGTATAATTAGGGGGGCGTGGCACACATGAGGATCGTATGAGCTGGGCGTGACAGTTCGACATACTGATCGCTATGTATCGCGATACAACAGTTTGAAATGTTACCAAAGTGTCATTTTATAATTCCCATATTAAACAAGTTACCGTGCATAGTGCTTTGGGGAGAGACAGACTCCAAGAGTGCAGTTCATTTCACGTGTCTTTAAGTCATTGTCTGATATTATCCAGAGCTGAATGTGTGATTCATGCTTACTACTATATTCTTCCTTTGCACTTCTTGCACTTTTTTTTTTCGTATTTACTTCTAAAAGTAAATAAAAAACTTATAAAACTGTCATTATTATATAACAACTATACGTATTATGATGTTATTATTTAGTTATGTTGTTGCTTGGTTACATTTGATGCCTCCGCACGTGGGAAGCTACCGGTTTGAAAGACGCGGCTTCACTTGCTTTTCTGCACCAAGATGGCAAGGTACGTTGCATTTCTGCTCCCATTTTATCGTATAAATTATCTTATTATTTAGTATCTGTCTTTGTATGTACAGTGGTACCTCGACCCACGAACAGTCCTGATCACGAATAAATCGGGTTACGAACCATATGTTCCAAAATGTTTTGTACCGGTTGTCGAACCGTGTTTCGGGCCGCGAACACACAAAAGTCCCCAAAAGGGTCCAATGAAAGCTCCCCAAAGAACCACCCGAAACGCGAAGAAATGTCCAGTATAATATTAATTTTTTTAAAAATCATATTTTCGATATTACTGCATTTGACTGTTACTCAGTCTTTTAATGTTGATTGTTTAGTGTTTTGGGGGGATGTTTTGTGGTTCTTTTCCGTGTTTTGGCGTGTTTCGAGCACCCAGCGTATGCTCAGTTTTAATGTTTTATTTAATTTAGCATTTGTTAGCATGTAAATGTAAATGTATGCTCTCAGTTATATGTGCACAGTCTGTCATAATTTGATTGTACGGTAGGGGGTGTTGAGTTGTACTGCGCGTGCTCGAAGTGTATATATGTATGTATAGAGTGACCTAAAGAGAAAGACGGCGATATGTCCTAGTTCATGGTGAATAACGTGTTGTGTGAACTTATTTTTCCATTTATAAATCCTCTATTATTGTTAGTCTTCTCCCGATTTTCTTACCGCTGCACCGACAGTTTGACGTGCCAACAGCATTATTTGTTACAAGTAAGGTTATTTTAATTTAAGTCTATATTCTTGGTCGCGTTCTCCCCATGTCGTCGTGGGCTTTCCTCCGGGTACTTGCTAAATTGCCCGTAGGAGTGCATGTGTGAGTGAATGGTGTGTGAGTGTGCCCTGCAATGGGCTGGCCCCCCCATCCTCGATTTTTCCCTGCCTCGTGCCCATTGCTTCCGGGATAGGCAACCGAGTAGGATAAGCGGTTTGGAAAATGGATGGATGGATTCTTGGTCATAGAAAAATATTAAAAATTGAAGAAAATGCAGCGTTTCTGAAGTTTAAACATATTGAACATAATACATATTTACATTATTTGAAATGGGAAAATTGATTGAGGTCACGCACTTTTCAGGTCAGGAACTAAGTTCGTGAGTCGAGGTATGACTGTATACTGAAATATGTTTGTGTAAAATTCAGTATATTGTTTGGATTATATTTAAATTTTATGTGCAGGTTAGTTAGTGTCATATGCAGGGTTGCCAACCCTCACTCAAGATGTCTTGTAGTCAGTCTGTTTTGTTCCATTATAAACCTAAAATTAGCTCCATCAAAAGTGTTGGGGTAGTCTGCAAACCCTCCAGACTATTTACAAGGTAGTAAGACTGTTACACATATGGAGATGAATGTGCAGACTTGTCTGGAATTGAGAATCTCACGCCAGCCAGCTGACCAAAGATAGCAGCTCTGCCTGTGCAGTAATGCGGTTGTTGATTGGGAAGGTGTGGGTCAGTGCAGAAGTGTAGTCCACATGTCAGGAGTGACTGACAGCTCCATTGCATTGCCTGTATGTTGTTTTTCCTCATTCAGAATCAGACGAATGGAGAAAGCTGTTTGCTGGAGCGACGACAGATACTGGGCAACTTGGGATAAGTGGGGAGAGGTGATTGACTGGGGAGATGAGAAAGAGCTGTGCTCCCCAGCAGAATCACCTTCTGACCAGGCTGACAGTTCCACTGAGTCACATTCCCGAAGGCGAATTGCCAAGGCAGTTAGCTGGACGGATGATGCTTATTGGGCAGCCTGGGACAAGTGGGAAGAGATCATCTGCTGGGGTGATGAAGAGGAGTGCTCCCAAGTAACTCCACCCACTAGCCAGCTTGGGAGGGATAAGGGGATAGATGTACATGGGTTGGAGGCTTTTGTGATAAATAACAGGACAATCTCCATAAAGCCTGTAGACAACCATCAAGACAGTCTGAAGATAGGAGCTGTGCTGGTAGACCTCTGCCAGTTTGATCTCGAATATTTAGATCAAAGTAAATTTAATTTCGAAATTGTACAAGTACAAATTGGAGAAGTTGAAGTGGAGGAGACTAGAGAAAAGGCTTTTGAAAAAGCATTTGAATTGGAAATTGTGGATGTGGCAGTAGAAGTTGTAAACAGTGAATTCCAGCTGAATGCTATAAATTTGGATATTGTTGAAACTAAGGTGGACAAATTATTATTGGAAGAACTGATCGTTGGCGATTTAGAAGCAGGCAATGTGAAGGTGTCAGTGTCAAATGGCAATGTGGTGAAGGTACCCTTAAGGTACCCTTCGCCACAGAGGAACAGAAGGACCAGGCAACCTTAGACCATACTCTCTGGTGGTTGACTCGTGGCAACTGGACTTGTCTCTGAAAGTTAGAAACGTTTCGCTGCTCATCCAAGCAGCTTCTTCAGACTGAGGGAGGTTGTAAGTGTCCACATATTTATCCTCCTGGGTAAGTAGTATAAGGGGGCTCGTTGAGTGAAAAAAAGGGGGGGGGGGAGTTGCGGGTAGATGTAACCAGTCCCTCCTACTCCAATAGAGTGGGTCGTTAAGGGTGGTCCACCTGGTGGAGGTGCGAATTGGGTCTGTTTTTTTCCTGGGAATTATTTTTGTTTTGGCAAATGATGAGAGGGCCGCAGGTTAAATTGGAGACAGGTTGTGCCTAATGCCTCTACCTCTGTTGAGTGAGGGGTTGTGCATTTGCACATGCAAAGCTGCTTGGACGAGCGGTGAAACGTTTCTACCTTTCAGAGAGGTACAATATCTTTGGATGTCTTTTGTCTTATGCAGTCTGGGAGTTGACTGAATGCTGGGGCGGGGGTAGCTTTTCCTTTGTAGTGGGGTCCGGTGGGGCGCCTTGGGCTCTGTGGGGCCCGGTGGTGCTGCTGCCTTGGGCCCCGGTCTGGATGGGCCTGGGCCCCCCTCCCTGGATGGATTTCGGGGAATGGGGAGTGCCTATGGGGGTCAGCGGGGGAGCTGGCTCCGGGGGGGGAGGTATTTTGCCCCCCCCATTCCTTTCCTCCCCATCCCTAAATGCTTCCCTCCTCCCGCTCCATCACACCACCACACATGTAGGGCTTTGAGGTGTAGGTGCGTTGCTGGGATGCAGGGTAGGTATTCCTCCTCTGTCCCCTCGCGACCACCTGTACCTCATTCATACACTACAACTTGGACACTCTCATTACTTACTCTCTCATGACACATACATTTAGGGCGTTGGGGATGGGCACACAGAATGGCATCCAGAGGGCGGTCTGTTCATTCAGCCTTACCTCTGGTGCCAGGGCCCACATCTCAATTTTAATCACACATAGACATTGAGGGCTCTGGGGAGAGGCCGAGCTAACACCAGCTGTTGGTCGGCAGGGGGTGGTTAGTGCCATGCCCTTCACCTGTTTTAAAAGCACTTTAGAACAACACACACCAACACCACATCTGAGCGGGCGAAGGGGGGCATGGGGTCTTTTCACACCCCCGTTCCCTGTTCACCATTTGGGGCTGGGGGCTGAGAGGAAGAGCTGGTCGGGGTCTGGGCTGGTGGGCTTCTCGGCTACTGCGGGGTCCGGGGTGATCTTCTGTTCTCCTCGCCAGAGGAAAAATAGGGGTCCACATAGAGTATACATGGGGAGTGAGAGTATATGTACATCGTTCATTTCTGTGTGTCTAAATGTTGGGTGAATGTGTAAATATTTGTTTATGTCTGCATGAGGGTGGGAACGTATGCTTGTATATGTGTGTGCCTGTTTGTCTATACACACGTGTCAGGTTGGGTCCTAGACTCCACCTGAAATAACATCTCGGGCACAATAAAGTGGTCCTCCGCAGAGGGGGGGTGGTGGAGGGAAAAAAAAAAAAAAAAGCTTGTGACCCACCGACCGATTTCTTATTTGATTACTGTTGTTCCTTGTCTTGTTTTTGACCCCTCGTGGTCTGCTTTTGTTTTTATTAGTGTCTCTAGTGTTTTTCCCCTTTCCTCCTTTGAATCCCTGAGTGAGTCATCCACTCTCTGTTTCTGCTTGCTCCATGACACGCTGTCGCTCTCAATCCGCCCTGGACCTGTGACAGTATTTCTGCTTTTGCTTTTGTTTGGACGTACTGAGTTTAGGATTCCTAGCTTAGAAGGAATAGTTTAACCTGTCATGTGTAACGTTGTTAAATGCGCTGATATCAGTGTTATGTCACAGTACCAGAAACTTAAAATGGTACATTTTGTTTTCTTTTTGTTTTCTTGCAATTACTACATACAAATGTTTAATGTCTTGCTGACATCTAATTAGAAAATAAATGCATTTATGCTTTAAATGATCTTTTTGTTGTCTTCAATCATTTCAACAGGTGAAAATGACCTGAAATCAATGAGTTTGAACACTGGACACTACATTCCGTGTTTGTGTATAAAGTCATGTTTAGCGTACATGCGAGTTCATTCGTATCCTTTTCCCCAGAGACAAAAAGTAGGCTAGGCTAATGGGAAAAAAACACACAAATATATAGACCTAATGTCAGTGTATTATTCATGAGGTTTTGTAATATCTTATATCTTATATAGTATTATATTTTGTAATATTTTTGGTGTGTTTAAAGCCATAAAAAAAACTTTTTTAGAAACCTAGGCTGTTGATCAAATCATCATCAAATTTGGGGGGTGGGAGGAAACCGGAGTACCCGGTACCCAGCGGAAACCCCACGATGACATGGGGAGAACATGCAAGCTCCACAGACATGTGACCCAGGTGGAGACTCGAACCCAGGTCCCAGAGGTGTGAGGCAACAGTGCTAACCACCTCACCACCATGCCGCCCCATCATCATCATTATTATTATTATTATTATTACTACTACTATATAATAGGCTTTGCTAAGCAGGTAAATTCATGTGGACTTGTTCTTTTCATGTTAAGACATTAATACCAACTAGTTTTAAGAATAGTGGAATGTTACACTTTTTTTCCTCCGTTTGTGGCGCCCCCTGGATGGATGTCGCCCTTAGCATTTGCCTATATTGCCTATGCCACGGGCCGCCCTGACTTTAACCAAAAAGTGTCTCTTCTCATTTTGAGTCTATTTTAAGAAAAAAAAATTGCTTTTTCAAGACACTTGATGTTCTTTGTTTGATCCCTGTCTTTTTTTTGCTGGTTCTTTGCAGCAGAAAACTTAAGGTAATTTCTAGAGTGTAATATGGACAATTTCATTCATTTTGCTTGTTTGTTTTCAGCAAAACGTTAATGTAATTTCTACCCTCCAATAAAGAAAAAAAATCTTTGTGAAAGTTTTTATTGACGTGTAAAATGTACGATGTACAGTGGTAAGGGAATGTGATCTCTACATGTTGGTTAATGACATGCATGTATGTTTGCGTCATTTCATTTTTTGGTAAGACATTTTATTATGAATTTATCCTTGAGTGAACTAAGTATGCTTAATAAAAGTTTGCCTATTTCCAGTTACTTAATGACCCGTACCAATAATAATTGATAGTTTGTTAATTAATGATAATTTCATGACTTTACTTGATGGGGCACATCATTATTAACTAATTGATGAAGTAAGTATGTAATTAAAAGTAAAATATGTGTAACAAAGAATGTAGCAATGTAGATCATGGGTATGTGAATGAGAAGCCAAAATTGCCTGTTTTTTGTGTTGGTGGCAGTTCACTATAATTTGACTTAAAGCAGACGTTTCTGTACAGAACTGCTCCAAGACCTTTGTTTTTGTGCCTTTCCATGTAGCTGATGTGGAACCGTTAAGGGCTGAGTACCAAGTATCTTCCTGTACTAACACATCAAAGCTGCTCTACACCCTCACAAAGGCTTAAGGTATGATATCTGTAGAAAATCCATCCATTTTCCAAACTGCTTATCCTTCTGGGTCACGGGGGTCCGGAGCCTATCCCGGAAGCAATGGGCACGAGGCAGGGAACAACCCAGGATGGGGGGCCAGCCCATAGCAGGGCACACTCACACACCATTCACTCACACTTGCACTCCTACGGGCAATTTAGTAACTCCAGTTAGCCTCAGCATGTTTTTGGACTGTGGGGGGAAACCAGAGTACCCGGAGGACACCCCACGACGACACGGGGAGAACATGCAAACTCCACACACATGTAATCCAGGCGGAGACTCGAACCCGCATCCCAGAGGTGTGAGGCAACAATGCTAACCACTGCACCACCATGCCGCCCCTACCTTCTCCCAATTTGAAATAAATGAAGCCTTTTCTGGTTACTGTAATAAGTTTTACACCACACATTTACAAATGAATGAAAACATGAAAGCCGTTGTCTGACTGAATCAGTCACATCTATACAGTCAGTCAAAGGCCATTTGGGCTGCTGCCCCTGTCTGCACTTCGGCTGCTACAGCTGCTGCTTGTTTCATGGTGTGTAGAACAAATTTAGGTATAAAGACATATTTATTCAAAGCAAAGCTTTATACATCACAGCTCACCTGAGGCCTTTAAATAAGTGATTCTAAAGGCTGAATGAAACTGCACTTAAGAAAACAAGTCCATATTTATAAAACTGTGTGTGCACATGGCTCCACATAACTTGTTTATATTTCACCAAAAACTTGAAAATATACGCTTTAAAAAAAGCTCAGTCCCACCCAATACACTCCCGCACAATTCAGTACAAATAGTTAATACTAAGGCATTTGTGCTTTTCTAAATGTTGATATATATATATAAACAAGTTTGCACATTATTGCACTCCAATGACATTAAATGGAAGATCAAAAATTTGCTCTTAAAAAGGTGTTTATGCAATAGTATAAATTTTATTCCCCCTTGACTTTTGTTGGGACAAAGTACAGCAGGTGTCTGTGTGTAGGAGATATAAAAACAACTGAAGATTTATTCGTAAATAAAAATATCTATCTTAAAAACATTACAGTTACAGTTACTGTAAAATGGGTCTTTTTTGCAGTGTAATAGTTGCCGATCCTTATCACGACCACCACAATTTTTGCAAAACCTTTAACTATGTATCAGCTTGGTACAATTTTTATTTAAACGCTTCTTAAAACACTACTTACCTGCAGAATGTGTCTCTGTGTGATTATCTCGGCAAACTGAAACTCACCCCCCAAGGCAGACGTGAAATAAGAGGTCCAGCTGTGTCTGAGGAATGGTTATCCTGTTGGGGTTAAATATATATGTTCAAAGAATACTACAAACGTGTCTGTCTATAGCAGTTTTCATAAAGTCTGATGAATTGAACAGTTCTATGAAATAAAAGGAATGTTACAGGAACCATTCCAAAGATCTGAATGCTAGTATTTCTGCACTCTGACTCCCCAGTTAATATGAGGGAATAAAAAAGAAAAAAGTTTGAGATTAAATTATTTGCAGTGTCTTCTAGCAATACACTACGAACTACATCAGAGAAATTCTATTACTATTATATGGAGGTGGGTAACAAAATATTTCTATTAAGGGAGTCAAATCATTAGAAACCTTGACACATTTTAACTGTCAGAACTGGCAGTGGATTGTTTTTAACAATAATAAGAATGGATGATTTATTTATGTAGCTGCTCTGCAGCCCCCCTGCACTGCATGCTGAGGCATTATGCTTCCTCCCCTGATCACCTGTCAGCGGTGCGACCTCATGTGTATGACTGCTGGTAGAGAGTCTGTTTAAACATTTCCTGAAGCGATTCACTTTTGAGGGCCTGCATGGTGGTGCTGTGGTTATCACTGCTGCCTCACAGTCTTCATGGCTCCATGTGTGTGGAGTTTGCACGTTCCCCCCATGTCGCTGTGGGGTTTCCTCTGAGTACTCCGGTTTCCCCCCATGTCGTCGTGGGGTTTCCTCTGAGTACTCCGGTTTCCCCCCATGTCGTCGTGGGGTTTCCTCTGAGTACTCCGGTTTCCCCCCATGTCGTCGTGGGGTTTCCTCTGAGTACTCCGGTTTCCCCCCATGTCGTCGTGGGGTTTCCTCTGAGTCCTCCGGTTTCCCCCCATGTCGTCGTGGGGTTTCCTCTGAGTACTCCGGTTTCCCCCCATGTCGTCGTGGGGTTTCCTCTGAGTACTCCGGTTTCCCCCCATGTCATCGTGGG
The DNA here is from genome assembly GCF_023856365.1 of Brienomyrus brachyistius. NCBI lineage: Eukaryota > Metazoa > Chordata > Actinopteri > Osteoglossiformes > Mormyridae > Brienomyrus > Brienomyrus brachyistius. The sequence continues at coordinate 1,164,285 of NW_026042327.1, read as the reverse complement.
GTTTCCTCTGAGTACTCCGGTTTCCCCCCATGTCGTCGTGGGGTTTCCTCTGAGTACTCCGGTTTCCCCCCATGTCGTCGTGGGGTTTCCTCTGAGTACTCCGGTTTCCCCCCACAGTCCAAAAACATGCTGAGGCTTGGAGTTACCGAACTGCCCACAGGTGTGCGTGTGTGTGTGAATAGTGCATGAGGGTGCCCTGCGATGGACCAGCGTCCCATACTGGGTTGTTCCCTGACTAGCACCCATAGCCTCTGGAATAGACTCCAGACCCCCTGCAATCCTGAATAGGACAATGAATGGATTCACTTTTGATACCATCACAATTATGTGAATATGATAACAGGAAACAATAAAATGAATATAATGATGCTACCTAACAATAATAACATTTTCTATGGCGTGTATCCAGTGTTCAGCCTGGTGTCCATTCCTGGAGGCACAGGTACAGTGCTGTGCAAAAGTCTTAGGCAGCCAATGAAAATGTTTACAGCTATTTGTCTGAGTAGAAAGCATGTATTAGCAGTAAAAAAAAGTCAGAACTGAAACAGTAACCCAATAAAAAGCAACTAATAAAAAGTGACTGATACCTTGTTGGATGGTTATAAGAACACGGCTTTGGTTCCCAAACCTCTCCTCAGCTCAGCCATTCCACGTGTTTGTTAGATTTCACAATCAGCTCCCTTAACTTAATTGATTAGCTCTGCCCTCAACAAAAGGAACAGCAAGCAGATTATTGCCGAAGCGTACCCCCAATATTTAATTTGGCTACATTCGCCCCTCCTATAAATATGCCTTTGCCTTTATACTATTAAGTTGTGCCCCCCCCCCAATATCAAACTCTCTCCTACACGACCATGTGATGATTTGTTTAATACTTACTTAATGCATTAAGTTCATTCATTAAAAAGAAGTGTGACTGAGCTGTCACCTGAAAGCACTGTGCTACAGTGAGTTCTGCTATTACATTAAATGCTGGGCAGCACTACACAAATGCATTAACACCAACAGGCTAAATTTAAAATCAGCAACCCCACCCGCCTTCTTTAGGAAAGCACTGGCCAGGCCATATCTGTGGTGGAGTTATGCCAATTCCAGGGGACCACGAGCACCATCATGGTGGGACATGCGTCCATCACCAACAAAGTCCAGAAAAGACTTTTCTTCCTACATGAACTCAAGAAGCCTGCAACCTTAGGGGGGAGCAAGTGGCTTCGTGGGCTCAACCTTTCAACCTGTGACCAGAAGGTCACTGGTTCAAGCCTGGGCTCAGTTATGTTTGCAGGTTCTTCAGCAAGGCCAGTCACCCCCAGCTCCCTAGGTGCTGCTACAGGTGGCTCACATTCACCCATCCACACACAACACATTCATACTCCGGAGGCAGAGGCTGCCATGCAAGGCGCCAACCTGCACGCCGGGAGCAATTTGGGGTTCAGTGTCTTGCTCAAGGACACTTTGATGGGGTCAGGAGAAACCAGGCCTTGAACCTACAACTCTCTGGTTGCTAAACGATAGCACTACCTCCTGCACCATCATCTTCCCCATAAGATGGGGCAAGTTGGGGGATGTGTGAACAGAATTTACTTACAGGGAATAATTATTATAATTATTATTAGCACAGGGGGCGGCATGGTGGTGCAGTGGTTAGCATTGTTGCCTCACACCTCTCTTCATCTGGGTTTGAGTCTCCGCCTGGGTTACATGTGTGTGGAGTTTGCATGTTCTCCCCATGTCGTCGTGGGGTTTCCTCCGGGTACTCCGGTTTCCCCCCCCACAGTCCAAAAACATGCTGAGGCTAATTGGAGTTGCTAAATTGCCCATAGGTGTGCATGTGTGAGTGTGCCCTGCGATGGGCTGGCTCCCCACCCTGGGTTGTCCCCTGCCTCGTGCCCATTGTTTCCGGGATAGGCTCTGGACCCCCCGCGACCCAGTAGGATAAACGGTTTGGAAAATGGATGGATGGATAGATGGATTATTAGCACATCATGGAATAGTTAAAGATGGACAATATACACTAGTGGCCAAAAATGAGGATATTAAGTAGCATTTCTGGCATTGTGTTTTAAAAATTATTACACAAATATTAATTATAATAAATAATAATAATACATTTTATTTATAAGCGCCTTTCAAAACACTCAAGGTCGCTGTACAATGCAAAAAATACATAGATTCAATAAAACAAGAAAAAACCTAATGATTAAAAGAAACATGTGTGATTAAGAAAGATAAGACAATCTAAACAGGTAGGTTTTGAGTCTGGATTTAAAAACGGAAGAGAATCTAAATTACGGAGATCAGGAGGGAGAGAATTCCAAAGCTGGGGGGCAGAGTAACTGAATGCCCTGTTCCCCATTGTCTTTAAACGAACAGAGGGTACAGTGAGAAGGAAAGAGGAAGAGGAGTGAAGAGTGCGGGCAGGAACAGCAGAGTGGATGAGGTCAGATATGTATGGAGGAGCGAGGTTATGTAGAGCTTTTAAAGTGGTAATCAATATTTTTAAATTAATTCTATGTTTTATGGGAAGCCGGTGGAGTTGTTGTAAGACAGGAGTGATATGGTGAAAAATAGGAGTCTGTGTTATGACCCGGGCTGCAGAGTTCTGAAGGAGCTGCAATTTCTGGAGGGATTTATTAGGGAGACCAAAGAGAAGAGAATTACAGTAATCGATACGGGAGGTTACAAGGCTGTGAACTAAAATAGCCGTGGTGTGGGGAGTGAGAGAGGGGCGAAGACGAGAAATATTACATAAGTGGAAGTATGCGGACCGAGTAACATCATTGATGTGTGAGTGAAAGGAAAGTGTACTGTCGAGGACGACACCCAAACTCTTAACCTGAGGGGATGGATGGACAATTGAATTGTTGATATTAATTGAGAAGCTGCTAGATTTGGAGATTGCAGATGAGGTGCCTACTAAGAGGACTTTTGTTTTGGAACTGTTAAGCATGAGAAAGTTGGTGGAAAACCATACATTGAGTTCCTGTAGACAGAGAGTAAGTGAGGATGGAGGAAGTGATGATGAGGGGCTAGAGGAAAGGTAGAGCTGGGTGTCATCCGCGTAACAGTGAAAATGAATGTTGTGCTTACGAAAGATAAAACCAAGAGGGAGGATGTAGATAATGAAAAGGAGGGGCCCCAGGACAGAGCCCTGGGGAACCCCAGAGGACAGAGGGAAGGTGTTAGATGTGTGTGATTTTAAGTGTATGTACTGTGTACGGTTGGTGAGGTATGAGGTGAACCAAGTAAGTGGAATAGAAGATAGTCTATGGTACCGATCAGTATGTACCGGACTGTACTGAAGTGTATATTTCGTTGCCTTATTTTGGTGTCACTTAAATGCCTGAACTGTTGATTGTAATATTTGCCCACTTTTGCTCAGACAAAAAGACAGAAGCATCACTGCACCTTACGTTCCATCTCTGGTTCATGTTTCACTTGCTCTGATGTCAGCAGATGCTACCGTTAGCTGGTAGCTACCTCAAGCCCAGTTAAAAAGTCAAAAGCTGAACAGTGTAAAGTGTGGCTGTATTTCATGGGAAAGGATTCCGACAATTAGGGGGGGGGGCATCAAATTTAATGACGCATCTGGAATTGCATGGATACACTTAAAAGCAGATGGATGCATCATGTTGTGTAAATTTGTTAAATGTTCTGTATTTATATCTATTTAAGTTAATTTATTGTTTAATTTGACATTCAAATTTCCCTTCAAAATAAAAATTTAACAACTTTAACATTATTTAATGTTGTGGATTGGTTTAGGCACTGTTAGTCACCAGCATCTTTATTTCTTCACTCTTATTGTTTCTGCATTTATTTTGGAGTTTGCATTGGGGAGGGGGGGCACTGCCGGTAATTCCTGCCCAGGTCGCCACATGAGTGAGGACCAGCCCTGAATGTACCAGGTATAATAGGTATAAGTACAAATTCGGTGCTTGAAGTGGGCTGTTCAGAGAGAGGCTGTACCAGCACCTCTGTCTCTCTTTTCAGAGAACCGGCAACATTTCTACTATGTTTGATTTGCTAGTAACAGTAAAAGATAACAAGGGGAGGACCGGCACCCGATTGTCCCTACTTCAAGCACTGTAAAAATCCATTTAAGAAACATTTTACTCCAAAGCCAGCTGTGGCATATTGAAAATGTATAAAGTATATTGTTAAAAAGGTTCATGCAAAAGGGTAATGGGTCAGTGTGTGGCTCAGTCGGTTAGGGCTCTGTGTCCGTAGTCAGCAGGTTGCTGGTTCAGATCCTGTGAACAAGGCCCTTAACCCCAGTTTCTCCAGGGACTGGTGGACCGATAATGAAAACACAATGCTTTCCATGAACAGGTCAGAAAGCTGGTGTTGGGAAAATGGGAAGTGGGAGCAGTACCCCAGTGACAGAGGAGAACAAACCAGAGCTCCTTGGTAAAGCCTGGAGGGATGTTGTGTGGGACCACAGGTATGAAGCCCGTTTTTATCCAACATAATCAACAACTTGTTTTGTTTATTTTTTACTAGAATAACATAATTTTATGGATATATATTTAAAATATGCATAAGTTCTATAACCTTCCCCTCCCACACAAACACACATATAAACACTGGGCAGTGTGCAGCCCTGCAGGTTAGCTCACCAGCTGGTAACTGCATTTATCACCTACACTGCATTTATGTATCTCTGCTGGGTATCTTTTGCCTCATATTTAATCTGTCTGCTTATGCCCTAATTGTTAATGGTCTATTGTAATGGGCGTCTCCAATTGTAACAAGCTGTGCCAAAGCAAGTTTTATTTTATGTTGCAATAAAGATTCTGAAGATTCTGATTGTATTTTCCGCAGAGTGATGTCACCATTGGGCCCTTGAACAAGACCCTTGCATAGCTTTGGTTAGCACCTGTAAATAAAAAATAAACAAACACTTTCTAATAAGCATGCATGACACTTCATTAAGTGGTTTCAGTTGCAGATGACTAATGAGATATAAAGGAAGCCATAGTAATATGCTATTATGGGATCGTTTATATTCCTTATGAATTCTGGCTAATCCCTATTTCCAATTCAAATGTCTGTTCTTTTAGCACACGAACTGATCTCAAGCAATACCTGCAAGATTACAAGCCCACTATTGATTCAGTGCCTCAGGCTCGGATTCTTCTAATTGGTCATATTACAGCTGGAAAATCAAGCTTCTTCAACTCCATCAACTCTATCTTCCGTGGCAACATTACAAGCCAAGCTGCAGTAGGAGAAATGAAAACCAGCCTGACCTTGAAGGTAATGAGACTGTCTAACTTCATTTCCTGGTATAACATTCGTGTATCCAGATGTCTGTATATGATGTTCTTGCTTGAGAGGAAGGACGATATTCTGTTATTTTTAGCTTCACTCTGCTTCAGTTGCTGTTTGTTATCCTCATTGTGATTTAAGATGGGATTGACTCTATGGCAGGATATGGAAAACCCACATAACACAGCAAGAACATGCACAGAGCCAGAGGCACGATTTGAGCTTCCAGCCCTAGAAGTGTGAAGTTGCAGCACCATCCACTGAGCCACTGTCCCGCCCTCATCATGTTCTTATTGCCATTACCTACAGGACATGTGGTGCTCAAATGTATTTTCCGTGATATGAAATCACATCGTACCGGCTGAGCACATAATGTGATTCTTAATGGTTATTAAATCCAATCCGCAGACCAAGTGATTGGTCTCCCTGAAAAATAAAAAACTAATCAGCAGTGTCACCAAGCTTAGTGAATCTCCCCACACCCCCATTTTAATGCTGGTTGTTAAGTCCATTATCCTTGTATTGTTTAAATAAAGTGGGTGGCCTGAGCTGAAGACCTCCTCACCAGTGGCCACCAAGTTACATCATTTTGAGATGCCTGCTGAACTGAATAAGCAGGTAGAAGGTGAATGACATCATGTGTCTTCTTCCAGTATCGCACTTACCAGGTGAAAGCGGGCCGAGGCGGACAGCCTCTGGGATTCCTACTGTGTGACACCATGGGACTGGAAGCAAGGGAGGATGGAGGGATGAAAATTGAAGATATTGAGAGCATCCTGAAGGGCTACGTTCCAGACAAGTACCAGGTAAGAACTGTGTATCTAACCACACCTCAAAAACTACTGCTATATGAATACAGGAAATTAAATCTCATTCACTGATTGTTTTTGGCATAAATAATGTGCTGTTGTTACATAAGTGTCATATGAAAGGACTCGCATTGCTTTTCGCTTGAATTTCCTATGATTTCACAGTCAATGCATGTCTGTATGTCATTCACACCTTTTTGTTTGTTTAGTTCAACCCTGCGCAGCCAATGAAAGCTGATGACTGTCAGTCATGGAGCACATTGGCTCTTAAGGACAGGATCCACTGTGTGGTGTATGTGATAGACGCCTCCACAACTGGAATTGTGGACCAAGGAATGAAGAATAAAATTGATGAAATCAGAAAGAGAACTAACTCGGCAGGTCAGTGAGTGTGGAGAACAGGGAGGGAGGTGGCATCTATGACGGAGTGTGTGTCAGTGGGGGAGGGGGTGGATCTGGGGGTCACAATTCACAAGCAACTATTTATATACATGTTGTAATATGCTTTAAGACCTGCTTTTCCTGAACCATGATTAATACTGAACAATCATACGGGAAAGTAGAAATGTAAGTTCACCCCTGCGAACTAATGACTTTAATAATGTATTTGGATATTCAGTATGAACACAGAGAAGTTCAGTTTACCGGACTGGAATATGGAAAACTGAACGCTTTCCGTGCCTTTGGCAGACAACATACACACGTGGACAAAATTGTTGGTACCCTTCAGTCAATGAAACAAAAACTCACAATGGTCACAGAAATAACTTTAATCTGACAAAAGTAATAATAAATAAAAATTCTATGAAATTTAACTAATAAAAGTCAGACATTGATTTTTAACCATGCTTCAACAGAATTAATAATAAAAAAAAAACTCATGAAACAGGCCTGGACAAAAATGATGGTACCCCTAGAAAAGACTGAAAATAATGTGACCAAAGGGACATGTTATTCCAAGGTCTGTCCACTAATTAGCATCACAGGTGTCTACAATCTTGTAATCAGTCAGTGGACCTATATATAGGGCTCCAGGTAGTCACTGTGTTGTTTGGTGACATGGTGTGTACCACACTCAACATGGACCAGAGGAAGCAAAGGAAAGAGTTGTCTCAGGAGATTAGAAAGAAAATTATAGACAAGCGTGTCAAAGGTAAAGGCTATAAGACCATCTCGAAGCAGCTTGATGTTCCTGTGACTACAGTTGCACATATTATTCAGAAATTTAAGATCCATGGGACTGTAGCCAACCTCCCTGGACGTGGCCGCAGGAGGAAAATTGAAGACAAATCAAAGAGACGGATAATACGAATGGTAACAAAAGAGCCCAGAAAAACTTCTAAAGAGATCCAAGGTGAACTTCAAGCTCAAGGAACATCAGTGTCAGATCGCACCATCCGTCGTTGTTTGAGCCAAAGTGGACTTCATGGGAGACGACCAAGGAGGACACCATTGTTGAAAACAAGTCATAAAAAAGCCAGACTGGAATTTGCCAAACTACATGTGGACAAGCCACAAAGATTCTGGGAGAATGTCCTATGGACAGATGAGACAAAAATTGAACTTTTTGCCAAGGCACATCAGCTCTATGTTCACAGACAGAAAAATGAAGGATATCAAGAAAAGAACACTGTCCCTTCTGTGAAACATGGAGGAGGCTCTGTTATGTTCTGGGGCTGCTTTGCTGCATCTGGCACAGGGTGTCTTGAATCTGTGCAGGGTACAATGAAATCTCAAGACTATCAAGGGATTCTAGAGGGAAATGTGCTGGCCAGTGTCAGAAAGCTTGGTCTCAGTCGCAGGTCATGGGTCTTGCAACAGGACAATGACCCAAAACACACAGCTAAAAACACCCAAGAATGGCTACGAGGAAAACATTGGACTATTCTAAAGTGGCCTTCTATGAGCCCTGACCTCAATCCTATTGAGCATCTTTGGAAAGAGCTGAAACATGCCGTCTGGAAAAGGCACCCTTCAAACCTGAGACAACTGAAGCAGTTTGCTCATGAGGAGTGGGCCAAAATACCTGCTGAGAAGTGCAGAAGTCTCATTGACAGTTACAGGAATCGTTTGATTGCAGTGATTGCCTCAAAAGGTTGTGCAACAAAATATTAAGTTAGGGGTACCATCATTTTTGTCCAGGCCTGTTTCATGAGTTTTTTTTTTATTAATTCTGTTGAAGCATGGTTAAAAATCAATGTCTGACTTTTATTAGTTAAATTTCATAGAATTTTTATTTATTATTACTTTTGTCAGATTAAAGTTATTTCTGTGACCATTGTGAGTTTTTCTTTCATTGACTGAAGGGTACCAACAATTTTTTCCATGTGTGTATAATATGTCACTAGTGAGACGTTTCTGTTGCTGTGTTTAGAGGTCCCTCTAATGGTGCTACTGACCCATGTGGACAGAGCGTGCCCGCATGTGGAAAAGGACTTGAAGAAGGTGTATCACAGCTACTACATAAAGGATCTGGTGAGTTTCAGGGTCTAACACTGGAATCAGTACTAAAAGCTTGCAGCAGACACACACACAGTGAACAAGTGAGAGATAGCAGTTCATCTGGGTGAATGTCTGTCGGCTGTAGGAGGAAACAGAGTGAACAAGCAAACGTCACACATGCAACCAGCAACAGGGATCGAGCCCACAGCCCTGGGGGGTCTGAACCTTTGGTTTATTATATTCCAATGGCTCACAAACCTTTATCTCAATTTTATTTTCTAAAACATATTTTCAGGCAGCAAAATGACCCTGTGGGCAGCACTGTGGCCTCACGCCTCCATAAACCAGGATGCTGGCCTGGGTGTCTCCTTCCTCAGGTCCTCTGTTTCCTGGGATTGGGGGTTATGGATGGATGGATGACAAATTTGCGTCCGAAATTAAGATTTAAATTTACTGCATTTGGCAGATACCCTTAGCCAGAGCGACTTGCATAAGTGGGTAGAAGTCTTATCAGTGAATACATTCTGATACATATTCAGTAGAAGCCAGTTATGAATACTATCACACTAAAAAACTCTATCGGCAAGTAGTACAGTTTTTTGACATTTAATTGCCCTCAGGAGCTTTAGAACTTTAGTCGTACAGTGGTACCCTCCAGCATAGTCCCTGGAGGGTGAAGAACTTGGTGGCGAGGGCAGCGGGCGTAGCCGGGACCTCCTGCTGGGGTGCAGCAGCTGCAGCAGGCAGAGGCGAAGGGAGCGTCTCGGGCGGTGGACCTGCAGGCAGCGGAGGCGGCCACTCGGGCTGCGCGGCGGCCCAGCGTGTTCTCCGGACGGGAGAAGCTGCCCGGGGAGGCAGCTTAGCTGCGCAGGTGACCTCAGGAACAGCCGGAGAGTCCTCCTGTTCCCCGGCTGAGAGGGAGGCGGGGGCGAGTGCGCACGTCCCAAGAACGATCGCCGGGACGATCGCGTGCTTCTTCCTTTTTCGGGTCCTCGTCGGGAAGGGAGGCTGCGCGCTGTCCACAAAGGCAGACGGCGGGAGGACAGTCGCGGGCTCACTCGGAGCGACCCACCGCTCCGTCCGGAGCTCGGCCAGCTGCCGGAAGTTATCGCGCACCTCCTCTGCCAGGTGCGCGTCCTCCTCTAGGGACAGCTGGTCCAGGATGACCCAGCTCCGGCTGATGAGACCCCACGCCGGGGGATCTTCCCGGATGCCGGGCTGGGCGATCCAGAATAGCACCTGGTCAACGTAACCGGCGTATTCTTCCTCAATCACGGAAGGTGCTTTCTTCCTAGGGTCTGTCATTCTGTCACGCTTCGCCGGTTGTGCGAGTAAGGCGCATGGGCAGGCAAGCGGGCAGGAAGGAGGCAGGAGGTGAAATCGGGGTAAACGGGAATTTAATGGCAGCTACGGACGGGACAGGATCATGCAACCAAACTAATATCAATTACAGACCCTAAACTGAGGCAAGACGGGGACTGAAATAGACAAGACAACAGGGTACAGCTGGGTATAATCAGGGAAGCACACGTGGATAATCAGAGGGGTGTGGCACACACGAGGATCGTACGAGCCGGGCGTGACACATATTTTGAGAGTAATAATTAAATACTGAGTGAGCAAGTGAGTATTGTGTAGAGTCAAGCGTATAGTGAAGATGAAATTTCTGCTGGCGAGTGCATATGCAAGCGTGGTTTTTATGTGCGTGAGTTTTGAGACTAATTAAACGCCATAGACCCTTTCGAGGTCCGAATTTGTACAGTTGAACGCTTCTCGACCCATAGAAGTTCTAGTAGGAAAGGTTGAGATCCAACATATTGCCTTGAAAAAAAATACCCGTTTGATATCAGAGTTGGTTGAGTTAAGAGTTATTAAAGTTCCAAGGTTCTACTGTACATTCTCATTTGGCAGCATCTGCTAAAGGCAGATTTATACCATTTCAGTTGTGACTTATTACAACCCTGTTTGACACAAATCATGTGATACAGCAGCAGGAAATTATACATGAATGTATGTGTCTCTCTGCAGATCTACAGAGCTAGCCAGTGTCTGGGCATCCTACCATCAAATGTGATTCCAGTGAAGAATTACTTTGATGAGAGTGAGCTGAGTGACACCTGTGACATCCTGCTCCTCAAGGCCATGAAGCAGATGCTGGACTTTGCTGACAATTACTTTGACAGCTGGGAGGACGACACAGAGTAGATGAATTGATCATATTGAGGGGTTGTGCCATTGCCTTTCTCTGTCCATGTCCTTGTGTTCTACACCACATGATTGTTTCCTGTAAACCTGCGTTAGGCTCTTTCTGTACCTTTCCGACACAGAAACCTTTTCATAACCTAGATTTATAATTGTCTTGTCATTTGAATATGAATGATGCTTAGATATAATCTATACAATATAAATTCGATATATCCTTTATATATGTGTATCCTCAAAGAAATCTCCTCAATTATAGAAGTACATATGGACTTGATGTTTTTCCTACACAGCCCAGTCTTACAAGAGAAACAAAATAGTTGATTTTCACAGCATTTTCTTCCCGGCCAATGCCTTCTCTAGTTAAACCATAGAGACTATACCATCTCGCGTAGTCACTGGCTAACATACAATAGCCATTTCTGTGGTTTTTGTTCTCTTGCCCTATTCATCACAATCGTGGTGAATTAAAAAAAATCTGTTAAGTCAAAAACAGTACTGTGTCATGTTATGCAAATATACATCCAGCACCATTGGTCTACAGGGGAGTGGGCGGTACCAGGAACTACACCGAAAAGGGTATCACAACTGTCCTAACACCTTTCCGCATATGCTAACTATCCAAGGGCAGCACTGGCAATTAAATACACCACCAACAATTAATTATTGTTATATTAACTTCTTTTATTAAGAAGTACTGTTAGGTTTTACAGTGTATACACATGCTGTCTTATCCATTTTGATTGTGATATCATCCTTTGTCCATTATGTTCGGAATTTTTGAAGAAGAATCGAAGCTGCGATCAGCTCAGCATCCCCCAACATGTGCCCAGAACGCTTCTTAATTCCAGTCTGTAGCGCATCAACAAGAGGCTTGCAGTACTTCAGCTGCATCTTGACTGTCAAGTTCGATGGTCAGGAGGTTGATTGTCGGAAGTAGCCACCCCATTTGGGCATTAGATTCCGCTTGCAGAATGTTGGTTGCCCGGGCGACAGGGTTCATTACAGCAGCATACTCAGTAAGGAACGCAAGTCGGCTGGGTTGAACCTGTAATGAAAACAAAACAAACAGCACCGCAATTTTAAGCCTACCTTTACATTGAATTAAATCAGAATATTGTACAAAAAAGAAAACTGAACACATTCATTTTAATTAACTAATAAAACACATAGCATATTTCTTACTTACATTGGGACCTTTAGGCCGGTGCACATTACTCCTACTGCCCCCTCACCCTTGTCTTCGATTATCCTACATAGTCTTTCCACTGCCAGGAACAAGGAATTCCACCTTGTCTTATTCGGTCGGAGAAGCTGGAGGGAACAGTGGACCTTCCACATTTGTTCTGCAGACCATTACACTTGCTAAATGTAGAATGGTACAATTTCCTCTATGCCTCACTGGATGTTGCATTTATGCCATCTTCTCTAGCTACTAGGTTTAGTAGATTACAAGCACAGCGCTGGTGTTTTGGCAGCTGGAATTCAAAACTGTCGTCTTCATTTAGAAGTGCAGAAGTTTCAATGAAAAAAAAAAGGTTTGGTTCCTGTTGGTTGTCAGTCATGGGTTGGAAGGGATTTTTTTTTCTTTCCCAGTGGCAGCTGTGGATAGGAAATTTATTTTAGTTTTTACTTTTCTTTACAGCAGTGATGCTATTTTTTCACAACATAGCTTATCTGTACTACATGTACTCTACTAGCTTGTGTGTCCCAGCATGTTACACACGTGCATGCACACGCACACACACATGTACATGTAGGGTATACCTATCCTTATGGGGCCCGCTCATTCACTTCTATGGGAAAAATGCTAACGCTAACTATGACAACCTTAACCCCCACCCTGCCCTAACCATAACCATAAGTAACCAAGCAAAATACAAGAGTTTTTGCATTTTTAGTTTTTTCATAGCAGTCACTGACCTTTATAAAATAGAGTTTCCTGGTCCCCATAAGTGAAAAAAACGGATATTTATCATGTTATGGGGACATTGTGTCCCCATAAGGATAGGTATATCCGCTCTCTCTCTCTCTCTCCCACACACACACACACACACACATTTTCATATGAACAAAATATTTAGTCAATATGAATGCTTCAATGTTATTAAAATGTGCTGATTTTAAATGTGTGTACCATTGGTACTGAAGACATCTCAGGCAACATTTCAGCTAATACCTTTAATAGTATTAACTTCAATACTCTCACAACCTTTCTTAGGAAAAACCTTAAAAATAAAATTGAACATTTCAAAACGTTGAATTTTAAGTCTCCAGCCATTGAAATCGCTCACTTGTGCTTTCCATATGGTCCAGCCACAATGTGCTTCTTGAAATGCAAACTTGGCAGCAGGGTAAGACCGTTTTAAATTGTTCCAGCATCTCGAAGGAACAAACAGGCACGCTTAGGTTCACTCAAATACACTTTAATAAATAACACAAAATAACCTCGCATTTAACAGCAATACCAAGATATCGTATCAAAAGCAAATGCAAAATAATCCATACTACCATGGATATCGAATTATTTTATATATAGCTAATAAGAAAAGATGCAAAGATACAGTAGGAAAATAAATATATATATAGAAAAGAAGCAATGAAATATAAGAATTATTATCACGAGCAGTGATAATTATTCCCAAGAATCAATGAAAGGCATAAGCAGTTGCAGAGCTATTTATAATCGGACATGCTATAATCACCCACCTTCACACACGGACCGGGGAGCCCCTTTCAGTCCTGGCAGGAGACCAACACATGATTCCTGAGAAGTGCCGGGCGATGCGCGCTCTATCCCACGGCTGATCTCCGGTCAACACCGGGATCTCCCCCTTCCTTTATACTAATTTTGGCGCTGGATGTGGGCTGGGGTCAAGCTGGCCAGGCTCACCCCTCCCCTCAGCCAATGCGCTCTTAATTCTCCAATTTTGTCTGGGTGATGCTGCTTGCGGTTTCAATCAGAAATGATAAGACAAGTGTCCTTGAGCAACGCTTTCCCTCTTTCCTGAAGACAAGTGTCCTGTGAACCGATCAGAAACATATTGCGCAACACTTTCTCTTGTCCATAGGAAAACCCCTCAGAAAAACAAGGTAAGTATCCTTGAACAGGGTGAGCATCCCGTGAAACAAATTAACAAGGTAAGCGTCCTTGAACAGGGTGAGCATCCCATGAAACAAATTAACAAGGTAAGCTCTCAATGTCATGCTTGAAATCTGGAATTAGATGAACCTGAATGATCTTGCTCAGAGACTGAAGGAAGACCTGCAGAAGTGTAATCATATTTTTAACCTTTCTAGTTTTTAATATAAAACGTCATCTTTTTTAGGTCTTGAAAAATAAATATATTAAATAACATTATATGGGAATATAAATGATGAAGAGTTTGTTACATACCGATGTCGAAGATAGAAATGAATATAAAATTCTTTCTTATTTCAGGTAACTGTGGAATTAAAATTGGACATCGGTAGGCCCGGGAGGTTGGCATATTGGGTCTGTGTGTGTCTTAGGCCTTAGGCAAGAAGAGATTGTTTTGAATACTGTGTGACCTCGCTTCGAGATAGCTGCCTGCAGTAAGTTCTGCAGACCCTGAGGAAAGCTCGGGCCTTGGAGAAGCAGACAGCGGAACAAAGGGGGGGAGAAACCACTTGCAGGAAGAGATTCCAAGCTGCCTCAACTGGTGCACAGCGAGTTATAGCTTTATAAAATAGTTGCGGCAGACAATATATAGCAAGCTATGCGGTAGTGCAAATGTATAAGTAATTGTTAATCAGACTAATCATATGTTAACCATGTATTGGCAGTGATTCAATGACAATATGTCAATACGTTAATCATAAATCAAAGGACAACCAAGTATTTACAGTGATTCAATGTCATGTAATCAATATCTATATTCATATCTCCAGTAGGAGCCTAGCAGTCGAGACATGTTCTGGTAAACTGAGCAGAATGGGTGGACTTTACCTTGCCACCAAGGTGAACCAATAGAATTCGAGAATTGTGTTTGTTATACGTTTGAGCTCGGTTCATTGGTGTTTTGTGACCAATCAGGATTTAGACACCCTTACTGTGGAGTGGGAGTTATGGTTTATCAACTGGTTGCTCGGGGAACTCCGGAGGATTTGGTACCAAATGCCAGAGTGTGATGAGAGCGCTTTGCTGAGTTGCTAGAATAAAAGAGATTTCCTTTACCTCATCAAACTGAGAGGTCCAACTTTTATTCTAAGTATTATATTTAAAATTTTTCTACCACAGTTGTCGCCCAACGTGGGGCAGCTGAGTTCTTTCTTTGTTCCAGACGATGGGGTCCTGCGATAGAAGTAGGTAAGGCATAGAGCCTGATGGGACCAGATCCAGATGAGATTGAGGATTGGCCCAGTCCCTCGTCAAGGAACAACGGAGATCACGCTGTCCCAGAGCTGAACATTCCTGAGACTGACTTGGCCGGACCTGTGTTGGTGAGGTAAAGGCTTCTCTGTTTATTCATTTTTGCTGCTGCTTTGCTTGATGCTGAAGGTTATGTTGTGATAGTGTGTGAGTGTGTGAGAGTCTGCCGTGACTGTGGGATCCAAGCACGGGGAAGCGCTGAACGCGGATAGGAAGGCCGTAGGGAGAGCGCTCATCCACCTGTAATAGGGAAAGGGTGCGGTCCAAGGGGAAACCTGAGTGGCCTATTACGTGGGTTAGGTGGATGCACGAGACCTTGGGAAAGTCCGTGATTTTGAGTGGCGCCACTGTGAATTTGTGTGACGGGGCACAAGACGGCAGGGAAGCCGTCAGACAGCAGGGAAGCCGTCAGACAGCAGGGAAGCTGTCACCCGCGGAGGGCCGGACACGACAGTGAAGGCTTGGTGCATCAGGGGCAGAGGACAGGGCGGTGTGTGTACTGCGTGGCGTGGCATTGTATGGCGGAGGCTGGACAGTGAATGCATTGCATGCAGTAGCACAGCACTGCGTAACAGGCCAAGGACAGGTAAGATTCCTGTGTGTGGACAGGGACAACCTAAGACAGGCGCTGTCGTAGACCCCTGACTCCAGGCTGAGGGACTGTTCGGGGTTTGGTCCACTCTCGGTCCCACGGGAGTATAAAGGGTGTATGATTTTGGAGAATGTGTATGTGGTAAAGGGTGTGCAGTACCCTCCCAGGTGCAGTATCCTCATTGAGATAAATTGATACATGGAATTTTGCTCCACACTGACGCATGCAGGTGTCAAAAGTAAAGATAGAATTGTGTTTTTAGAACATCTAATGTTTAGAATTACACTTGGTTCTTTTAGGGTTTTGTCACCCAGTAACAAGTTGTCTTGTTTAGTTTAGTGGTCACCCAGTAGCTGCGTGCTTTGTACAGACGGCAGCTACCTTGCAAACATTCGCACTCCCCTGAAAGGGACTCAGAGATCGAGAGGGAGATAATGAGGGAATGTAAAAAAAAAAAAAAGGGGGGGATAAGGGAAAACCATCCCCAAGGCAAATAATGGAAAGGGTGACTGGCCTGAGACTAAAGAAGGCTTGTAAAAATTGGTATCATCAGACTGGGGGTAGATGACCAAAGGAGGGCACTCTAAACATATTGGAGATAGAATGTTGTGAAACGTTATTGGAAAGGAGAGGGAATGTTTGTTGTAGTATGGGAATGTACAAGCCAGAATATTATTTTCGGTGGAAGTCTGTGGCCTTGATGAGGATTCATGATTGATAAGGAAAGTCGTGTAATGGTTAGCAGAGAGGAAAGGGGGGCCGATCCGACTGCTGCTGTTTCTCCACCTGTGGCTGATGCTGATGCTGAGAAGAGGAAAAAGCCTAATGCAGATCTCCTGTATCCTGTCCTGCCTGAAGTGTCCCCTCTTCCACCGCTGCCACCTGCACCTCGCCCTCCTGTCCAGGTCCCTCCTCCTCCAGGAAGAGGTGAGCCCTCTGCCCCTGCTGCAGAAGGGGGGCAGTGGGTCCGATGCCACATCCTTCTGTAAAGCAGGAAGAGTCTTCCCACGATGAGGAGGATGAGGACGATGACCAAGGGAATGATGATGAGGAAGAAGAACATGTACCCAAAGGCCGGGACAGAGGCTTTGGGACTGTTTTGTTTATAGGAGAAAGAAAACTTTGCCGCTTGGTAGCGGATGACACAATTCTGAGAGACTGTGTCCCTGAAGGTCAAGAACAGCCTGAAAGATTGCATTGCACTGCTCAGTTTTCTGGAAGAGGAGGGGCTGAGTGGATAAAGGATTTCGAAGCTGCAGGAAAACTGGGAGAGACTGTTGTGCTTGATTACCTCTATGTGGCAGAGGACAGGTCTGCTGCATCTGTCCATTTGTCAGCCGCCCAGGAGCAGTGATATGTGGGAGGTTCGGTCCCCCATTTATCATATGGGCAAAAGGGGTCATTAGAATAGAAGGACTTAGGACCCTGAGTCGCAGAATGTGAGAGAAGGACCGTGTAAGTGTATTTATAGGATGGAAGGTGGATGTGTGGAGATGGACAGGTGCAAAGGTACAAAATAGATCACTGTGTAGAGGTACAGAGAATGGGGGATGCAGAAGAATGTAGGGAGAAAAGTGTTGATCCACTGCCAGACTGGTTAGGGGAAGTACCTGATTGCTTGTGGGCAAAAGGGGAAAATGATTTTGGCAGAGTGGTGTCAGCTGAGCCTTTGGTGATCCACCCCAAGTCTGACTTTCGGCCTCACAAGGCCCAGTATCCCTTATCTAGAGATGCAGAGGAGGGAGTGAGAGAAGTACATGCAGATCTGGTGAAAGGGGGGCTATTAAGGAAATAGCCTATTCTCCAGTTAATTCAGCCGGTAATATTAGCCTGACTGACATCCCCGACCGATGCTGATATCTTGATTTGTAATGACTATCGGCCAATACCGATATGTTAACTGATATATACACTGATGACCAAAACTGTGGAAACACTTGCAATTTTTTAAGATTTTATGAACTGTTACACCAGTTATTTATTTAATTGTCTAATGTATAATATGTGTAACATTCTTTCATTGTTTTGAAACATTACTGCCAATAAAACTGGACTCACTATTCATAAAGAAATGTACAATAATCACATTAAATTGTACAAAGACACTCTATGCCTTGCTAAATCTAATTATTACTCTGGTTTAATCTTGTCAAACCAACATAACTCTAGGACTCTCTTTTCTCTTCTTAACAGCATCACCAAACCCCCTGGTTCACTCTTTTACCACCTCCAATCCACCGACTTCGCTAATTCACTCATGTCATTTTTCACGATCAGCAACATTCACCAGCACCTCCCATCTTCCGGCGCTGCAGTCCTTGGAGTGGATATCTGTGCGTCTCCTTCGTACCCAGGTACCACTTTTTCCAGCTTTACCCTCCCCTCTATTATGGACATTATTGAACTGGTTAAAAAATCTAAACCCTCCACATGTCCCCTTGACCCGCTACCTACTGTCCTTGTAAAAACTTGCCTTCCAGTACTAGCTCCCCTCATCACCAACATTATTCACTCATCTCTCACTTCTGGAACGGTTCCCTTACTACTCAAAACTGCTACTGTGACTCCGATTCTTAAAAAACCTGGTTTAGATCCTAATGATTTCAACAATTTCCGTCCCATTTCTAATTTGCCATTCATCTCCAAAATTCTTGAAAAAATTGTTGCTTCTCAATTACATGCCCACCTTAATAATAATAATCTTTATGATCAGTTTCAATCCGGCTTCCATCCCCTCCACAGTACAGAAGCAGCACTTATAAAAATCACTAATGATCTTCTTATAGCTGCTGATACCGGTTTGCTTTCCATTCTCATCTTTCTCGATCTAACCGCTGCCTTTGACACTATTTCCCACAGCCTTCTCCTCCATAGACTATCTTCTATCGGTATCACGGACATTCCACTTACTTGGTTCACCTCATACCTCACCAACCGTACACAGTACATACACTTAAAATCACACACATCTAACACCTTCCCTCTGTCCTCTGGGGTTCCCCAGGGCTCTGTCCTGGGGCCCCTCCTTTTCATTATCTACATCCTCCCTCTTGGTTTTATCTTCCGTAAGCACAACATTCATTTTCATTGTTACGCGGATGACACCCAGCTCTACCTTTCCTCTAGCCCCTCATCATCACTTCCTCCATCCTCACTTACTCTCTGTCTACAGGAACTCAATGTATGGTTTTCCACCAACTTTCTCATGCTTAACAGTTCCAAAACAGAAGTCCTCTTAGTAGGCACCCCATCTGCAATCTCCAAACCTAGTAGCTTCTCAATTAATATCAACAATTCAATTGTCCATCCATCCCCTCAGGTTAAGAGTTTGGGTGACACTTTCCTTTCACTCACACATCAATGATGTTACTCGGTCCGCATACTTCCACTTACGTAATATTTCTCGTCTTCGCCCCTCTCTCACTCCCCACACCACGGCTATTTTAGTTCACAGCCTTGTAATCTCCTGTATCGATTACTGTAATTCTCTTCTCTTTGGTCTCCCTAATAAATCCCTCCAGAAATTGCAGCTCCTTCAGAACTCTGCAGCCCGGGTCATAACACGGACTCCTATTTTTCACCATATCACTCCTGTCTTACAACAACTCCACTGGCTTCCCATAAAACATATAATTAGTTTAAAAATATTGATTACCACTTTTAAAGCTCTACATAACCTCGCTCCTCCATACATATCTGACCTCATCCACTTTGCTGCTCCTGCCCGCACTCTTCGCTCCTCTTCCTCTTTCCTTCTCACTGTACCCTCTGTTCGTTTAAAGACAATGGGGAACAGGGCATTCAGTTACTCTGCCCCCCAGCTTTGGAATTCTCTCCCTCCTGATCTCCGTAATTTAGATTCTCTTCCGTTTTTAAATCCAGACTCAAAACCTACCTGTTTAGATTGTCTTATCTTTCTTAATCACACATGTTTCTTTTAATCATTAGGTTTTTTCTTGTTTTATTGAATCTATGTATTTTTTGCATTGTACAGCGACCTTGAGTGTTTTGAAAGGCGCTTATAAATAAAATGTATTATTATTATTTATTATTAATATTTGTGTAATAATTTTTAAAACACAATGCCAGAAATGCTACTTAATATCCACATTTTTGGCCACTAGTGTATATTGTCCATCTTTAACTATTCCATGATGTGCTAATAATCCATCTATCCATCCATCCATTTTCCAAACCATTTATCCTACTGGGTTGCGGGGGGTCCAGAGCCTTTCCCGGAAACAATGGGCACGAAGCAGGGGACAACCCAGGGTGGGGAGCCAGCCCATCGCAGGGCACACTCACACATGCACACCTATGGGCAATTTAGCAACTCCAATTAGCCTCAGCATGTCTTTGGACTGTGGGGGGGGAAACCGGAGTACCCAGAGGAAACCCCACGACGACATGGGGAGAACATGCAAACTCCACACACATGTAACCCAGGCGGAGACTCAAACCCAGATGAAGAGAGGTGTGAGGCAACAATGCTAACCACTGCACCACCATGCCGCCCCCTGTGCTAATAATAATTATAATAATTATTCCCTGTGAGCAAATTCTGTTCACACATCCCCCAACTTGCCCCATCTTATGGGGAAGATGATGGTGCAGGAGGTAGTGCTATCGTTTAGCAACCAGAGAGTTGCAGGTTCAAGGCCTGGTTTCTCCTGACCCCATCAAAGTGTCCTTGAGCAAGACACTGAACCCCAAATTGCTCCCGGCGTGCAGGTTGGCGCCTTGCATGGCAGCCTCTGCCTCCGGAGTATGAATGTGTTGTGTGTGGATGGGTGAATGTGAGCCACCTGTAGCAGCACCTAGGGAGCTGGGGGTGAATGGCCTTGCTGAAGAACCGGCAAACATAACTGAGCCCAGGCTTGAACCAGTGACCTTCTGGTCACAGGTTGAAAGGTTGAGCCCACGAAGCCACTTGCTCCCCCCTAAGGTTGCAGGCTTCTTGAGTTCATGTAGGAAGAAAAGTCTTTTCTGGACTTTGTTGGTGATGGAGGCATGTCCCACCATGATGGTGCTCGTGGTCCCCTGGAATTGGCATAACTCCACCACAGATATGGCCTGGCCAGTGCTTTCCTAAAGAAGGCAGGTGGGGTTGCTGATTTTAAATTTAGCCTGTTGGTGTTAATGCATTTGTGTAGTGCTGCCCAGCATTTAATGTAATAGCAGAACTCACTGTAGCACAGTGCTTTCAGGTGACAGCTCAGTCACACTTCTTTTTAATGAATGAACTTAATGCATTAAGTAAGTATTAAACAAATCATCACATGGTCGTGTAGGAGAGAGTTTGATATTGGGGGGGGCACAACTTAATAGTATAAAGGCAAAGGCATATTTATAGGAGGGGCGAATGTAGCCAAATTAAATATTGGGGGTACGCTTCGGCAATAATCTGCTTGCTGTTCCTTTTGTTGAGGGCAGAGCTAATCAATTAAGTTAAGTGAGCTGGTTGTGAGATCTAACAAACACATGGAATGGCTGAGCTGAGGAGAGGTTTGGGAACTAAAGCCGTGTTCTTATAACCATCCAACAAGGTATCAGTCACTTTTTGGAAAACAGGAGAAATTCAAGTTGCTTTTTATTGGATTACTGTTTCAGTTCTGACTTTTTTTACTGCTAATACATGCTTTCTACTCAGACAAATAGCTGTAAACATTTTCATTGGCTGCCTAAGACTTTTGCACAGCACTGTACCTGTGCCTCCAGGAATGGACACCAGGCTGAACACTGGATACACGCCATAGAAAATGTTATTATTGTTAGGTAGCATCATTATATTCATTTTATTGTTTCCTGTTATCATATTCACATAATTAATGGTATCAAAAGTGAATCCATTCATTGTCCTATTCAGGATTGCAGGGGGTCTGGAGTCTATTCCAGAGGCTATGGGTGCTAGACAGGGAACAACCCAGTATGGGACGCTGGCCAATCGCAGGGCACCCTCATGCACTATTCACACACACACGCACACCTGTGGGCAGTTCGGTAACTCCAAGCCTCAGCATGTTTTTGGACTGTGGGGGGAAACCGGAGTACTCAGAGGAAACCCCACGACGACATGGGGGGAAACCGGAGTACTCAGAGGAAACCCCACGACGACATGGGGGGAAACCGGAGTACTCAGAGGAAACCCCACAGCGACATGGGGGGAAACCGGAGTACTCAGAGGAAACCCCACGACGACATGGGGGGAAACCGGAGTACTCAGAGGAAACCCCACGACGACATGGGGGGAAACCGGAGTACTCAGAGGAAACCCCACGACGACATGGGGGGAAACCGGAGTACTCAGAGGAAACCCCACAGCGACATGGGGGGAAACCGGAGGACTCAGAGGAAACCCCACGACGACATGGGGGGAAACCGGAGTACTCAGAGGAAACCCCACGACGACATGGGGGGAAACCGGAGTACTCAGAGGAAACCCCACGACGACATGGGGGGAAACCGGAGTACTCAGAGGAAACCCCACAGCGACATGGGGGGAAACCGGAGTACTCAGAGGAAACCCCACGACGACATGGGGGGAAACCGGAGTACTCAGAGGAAACCCCACGACGACATGGGGGGAAACCGGAGTACTCAGAGGAAACCCCACGACGACATGGGGGGAAACCGGAGTACTCAGAGGAAACCCCACAGCGACATGGGGGGAAACCGGAGGACTCAGAGGAAACCCCACGACGACATGGGGGGAAACCGGAGTACTCAGAGGAAACCCCACAGCGACATGGGGGGAAACCGGAGTACTCAGAGGAAACCCCACGACGACATGGGGGGAACGTGCAAACTCCACACACATGGAGCCATGAAGACTGTGAGGCAGCAGTGATAACCACAGCACCACCATGCAGGCCCTCAAAAGTGAATCGCTTCAGGAAATGTTTAAACAGACTCTCTAACAGCAGTCATACACATGAGGTCGCACCGCTGACAGGTGATCAGGGGAGGAAGCATAATGCCTCAGCATGCAGTGCAGGGGGGCTGCAGAGCAGCTACATAAATAAATCATCCATTCTTATTATTGTTAAAAACAATCCACTGCCAGTTCTGACAGTTAAAATGTGTCAAGGTTTCTAATGATTTGACTCCCTTAATAGAAATATTTTGTTACCCACCTCCATATAATAGTAATAGAATTTCTCTGATGTAGTTCGTAGTGTATTGCTAGAAGACACTGCAAATAATTTAATCTCAAACTTTTTTCTTTTTTATTCCCTCATATTAACTGGGGAGTCAGAGTGCAGAAATACTAGCATTCAGATCTTTGGAATGGTTCCTGTAACATTCCTTTTATTTCATAAAACTGTTCAATTCATCAGACTTTATGAAAACTGCTATAGACAGACACGTTTGTAGTATTCTTTGAACATATATATTTAACCCCAACAGGATAACCATTCCTCAGACACAGCTGGACCTCTTATTTCACGTCTGCCTTGGGGGGTGAGTTTCAGTTTGCCGAGATAATCACACAGAGACACATTCTGCAGGTAAGTAGTGTTTTAAGAAGCGTTTAAATAAAAATTGTACCAAGCTGATACATAGTTAAAGGTTTTGCAAAAATTGTGGTGGTCGTGATAAGGATCGGCAACTATTACACTGCAAAAAAGACCCATTTTACAGTAACTGTAAATGTAATGTTTTTAAGATAGATGTTTTTATTTACGAATAAATCTTCAGTTGTTTTTATATCTCCTACACACAGACACCTGCTGTACTTTGTCCCAACAAAAGTCAAGGGGGAATAAAATTTATACTATTGCATAAACACCTTTTTAAGAGCAAATTTTTGATCTTCCATTTAATGTCATTGGAGTGCAATAATGTGCAAACTTGTTTATATATATATATCAATATTTAGAAAAGCACAAATGCCTTAGTATTAACTATTTGTACTGAATTGTGCGGGAGTGTATTGGGTGGGACTGAGCTTTTTTTAAAGCGTATATTTTCAAGTTTTTGATGAAATATAAACAAGTTATGTGGAGCCATGTGCACACACAGTTTTATAAATATGGACTTGTTTTCTTAAGTGCAGTTTCATTCAGCCTTTAGAATCACTTATTTAAAGGCCTCAGGTGAGCTGTGATGTATAAAGCTTTGCTTTGAATAAATATGTCTATATACCTACATTTGTTCTACACACCATGAAACAAGCAGCAGCTGTAGCAGCCGAAGTGCAGACAGGGGCAGCAGCCCAAATGGCCTTTGACTGACTGCATAGATGTGGCTGATTCAGTCAGACAACGGTTTTCATGTTTTCATTCATTTGTAAATGTGTGGTGTAAAACTGATTACAGTGACCTGAAAAGGCTTCATTTGTTTCAAATTG